>NW_027207325.1:0-322062 GCF_963455315.2 Globicephala melas
GTGATCGGGAGACGTGTTCAAATATGTCTCAGTTTTCGTACCCTGGTACTCGGGTGCAACATTCCAGACGCTTTACTAACACTCTCCCGACTTGGAGAGTCAGTCCCTTTAACCTCCTGTTTGGCCCAGTTTGCAATTTCTGCGGAAGATGAACAGGAATAGCGAGAACCAATGAGAGACTAGCTGGAGGTGTCTGGACGGGCAAATTTAACTCTCATTTCCCACCAGGAAGAGGAAATAACCAAAGGCTCAGCGTGCCGTGCCGGAACCAGATTAGGGCCTGAAGCCATCCTGCGGTGTTGCGGCCAGCTCACAAGAAAACGAGTTGAAGAAAGGAGCTCAGGGGCACTGTAATTCACAAACCTGCAGAGTTATAAATGACAACTATCGTCCAAAAATATACTGAAGTAAGGCTGCCAAGAGGACTTGAAAGCGGGGCAGAATTGCAGGAAACCGATTTCAGGAGGTAGACTGGAATTGCATTGAAAGCATAGGAAAAGAGGCAGAACGTCCACAATGATGCACTTGGCCAAAAAGGGCGTATGCGTTTTTTCCTGAATATATTCAGGAAAAAACGCATACGCCCTTTTTGGCCAACCAAGCAAGCTTGCAAAGGAAATCTGCACTACAATGAAGTCTCACTTCCCCCCGGTCAAAAGGGCCATCTGAAAAAAGTGTAAAATCCAGAAAGGCAGGACAGGCCATGGAGAACTGGGAGCCTTGTTATGCTGATGGGCGGGATGTAAATTGCCAACAGACACTCGGGAGAAGTGTATGGTGTTTCCTGAAACATCTAAAAAACAAAGCAACAGAGCCTAGGGCACTTCCACTTATGGTCCTATAGCTTAGGGAAATTAAAATCAAAAAGATACAGCCACCCCAATGTTTGGGACGCCTCTGTTTACAAGAACCTCGTTTACCGTACAAGTTCAATATCACAGAAAGTGAAAAATGGATAAAGAACTTGTGGTACTTACGTACAATGCAGTATCACTCAGCAGTGAAATCTATGTCATCAGGCCCGTAGCAGCACAATGAGTGGATTCAGGTACGATGATTCTAACTGAAATAAGTCACACAGAAAAAGAAACATCATAAGATATCAGTAATACACGGAATGTAAACTTGGCTACACAGGAACTGAATTACAGAACAGAACAGGGTCTCAAATTTAGAAAACCAACTTATGCTTGTTTAAGGGTAAAGGTGAGTTGGGGTGCTGCATAAAACCAGAGATTGAAATGAGCACAGATAAAGTTCCTTAAGCCAAATATGGAATAGACAAGAGCTACTCCTTGCTCAACGAAATGGACTCAACACCGCATATTAAACGCCTAAGAATGTACCTGACTCTTAAGTATCTTAAAACCTATGGATTGCTATGTCTCCGAAAGAGAATCAAGCATGTGTACAGGGACATAAACGCAGCAGTGATAGGATTGGAGAGGTTCGGTGAGCAAATGAAGACCCTTTGAAGTCATATTGCATGGTACCCATTCCACGGGTTTCAACTACCCAGGTTTAAGGTATTCTTCCTTCAGCTAAAACATGCATGTGGAACCTAGAGTATGATCAACCATGTGATCGGGAGACGTGTTCAAATATGTCTCAGTTTTCGTACCCTGGTACTCGGGTGCAACATTCCAGACGCTTTACTAACACTCTCCCGACTTGGAGAGTCAGTCCCTTTAACCTCCTGTTTGGCCCAGTTTGCAATTTCTGCGGAAGATGAACAGGAATAGCGAGAACCAATGAGAGACTAGCTGGAGGTGTCTGGACGGGCAAATTTAACTCTCATTTCCCACCAGGAAGAGGAAATAACCAAAGGCTCAGCGTGCCGTGCCGGAACCAGATTAGGGCCTGAAGCCATCCTGCGGTGTTGCGGCCAGCTCACAAGAAAGCGAGTTGAAGAAAGGAGCTCAGGGGCACTGTAATTCACAAACCTGCAGAGTTATAAATGACAACTATCGTCCAAAAATATACTGAAGTAAGGCTGCCAAGAGGACTTGAAAGCGGGGCAGAATTGCAGGAAACCGATTTCAGGAGGTAGACTGGAATTGCATTGAAAGCATAGGAAAAGAGGCAGAACGTCCACAATGATGCACTTGGCCAAAAAGGGCGTATGCGTTTTTTCCTGAATATATTCAGGAAAAAACGCATACGCCCTTTTTGGCCAACCAAGCAAGCTTGCAAAGGAAATCTGCACTACAATGAAGTCTCACTTCCCCCCGGTCAAAAGGGCCATCTGAAAAAAGTGTAAAATCCAGAAAGGCAGGACAGGCCATGGAGAACTGGGAGCCTTGTTATGCTGATGGGCGGGATGTAAATTGCCAACAGACACTCGGGAGAAGTGTATGGTGTTTCCTGAAACATCTAAAAAACAAAGCAACAGAGCCTAGGGCACTTCCACTTATGGTCCTATAGCTTAGGGAAATTAAAATCAAAAAGATACAGCCACCCCAATGTTTGGGACGCCTCTGTTTACAAGAACCTCGTTTACCGTACAAGTTCAATATCACAGAAAGTGAAAAATGGATAAAGAACTTGTGGTACTTACGTACAATGCAGTATCACTCAGCAGTGAAATCTATGTCATCAGGCCCGTAGCAGCACAATGAGTGGATTCAGGTACGATGATTCTAACTGAAATAAGTCACACAGAAAAAGAAACATCATAAGATATCAGTAATACACGGAATGTAAACTTGGCTACACAGGAACTGAATTACAGAACAGAACAGGGTCTCAAATTTAGAAAACCAACTTATGCTTGTTTAAGGGGAAAGGTGAGTTGGGGTGCTGCATAAAACCAGAGATTGAAATGAGCACAGATAAAGTTCCTTAAGCCAAATATGGAATAGACAAGAGCTACTCCTTGCTCAACGAAATGGACTCAACACCGCATATTAAACGCCTAAGAATGTACCTGACTCTTAAGTATCTTAAAACCTATGGATTGCTATGTCTCCGAAAGAGAATCAAGCATGTGTACAGGGACATAAACGCAGCAGTGATAGGATTGGAGAGGTTCGGTGAGCAAATGAAGACCCTTTGAAGTCATATTGCATGGTACCCATTCCACGGGTTTCAACTACCCAGGTTTAAGGTATTCTTCCTTCAGCTAAAACATGCATGTGGAACCTAGAGTATGATCAACCATGTGATCGGGAGACGTGTTCAAATATGTCTCAGTTTTCGTACCCTGGTACTCGGGTGCAACATTCCAGACGCTTTACTAACACTCTCCCGACTTGGAGAGTCAGTCCCTTTAACCTCCTGTTTGGCCCAGTTTGCAATTTCTGCGGAAGATGAACAGGAATAGCGAGAACCAATGAGAGACTAGCTGGAGGTGTCTGGACGGGCAAATTTAACTCTCATTTCCCACCAGGAAGAGGAAATAACCAAAGGCTCAGCGTGCCGTGCCGGAACCAGATTAGGGCCTGAAGCCATCCTGCGGTGTTGCGGCCAGCTCACAAGAAAGCGAGTTGAAGAAAGGAGCTCAGGGGCACTGTAATTCACAAACCTGCAGAGTTATAAATGACAACTATCGTCCAAAAATATACTGAAGTAAGGCTGCCAAGAGGACTTGAAAGCGGGGCAGAATTGCAGGAAACCGATTTCAGGAGGTAGACTGGAATTGCATTGAAAGCATAGGAAAAGAGGCAGAACGTCCACAATGATGCACTTGGCCAAAAAGGGCGTATGCGTTTTTTCCTGAATATATTCAGGAAAAAACGCATACGCCCTTTTTGGCCAACCAAGCAAGCTTGCAAAGGAAATCTGCACTACAATGAAGTCTCACTTCCCCCCGGTCAAAAGGGCCATCTGAAAAAAGTGTAAAATCCAGAAAGGCAGGACAGGCCATGGAGAACTGGGAGCCTTGTTATGCTGATGGGCGGGATGTAAATTGCCAACAGACACTCGGGAGAAGTGTATGGTGTTTCCTGAAACATCTAAAAAACAAAGCAACAGAGCCTAGGGCACTTCCACTTATGGTCCTATAGCTTAGGGAAATTAAAATCAAAAAGATACAGCCACCCCAATGTTTGGGACGCCTCTGTTTACAAGAACCTCGTTTACCGTACAAGTTCAATATCACAGAAAGTGAAAAATGGATAAAGAACTTGTGGTACTTACGTACAATGCAGTATCACTCAGCAGTGAAATCTATGTCATCAGGCCCGTAGCAGCACAATGAGTGGATTCAGGTACGATGATTCTAACTGAAATAAGTCACACAGAAAAAGAAACATCATAAGATATCAGTAATACACGGAATGTAAACTTGGCTACACAGGAACTGAATTACAGAACAGAACAGGGTCTCAAATTTAGAAAACCAACTTATGCTTGTTTAAGGGGCAAGGTGAGTTGGGGTGCTGCATAAAACCAGAGATTGAAATGAGCACAGATAAAGTTCCTTAAGCCAAATATGGAATAGACAAGAGCTACTCCTTGCTCAACGAAATGGACTCAACACCGCATATTAAACGCCTAAGAATGTACCTGACTCTTAAGTATCTTAAAACCTATGGATTGCTATGTCTCCGAAAGAGAATCAAGCATGTGTACAGGGACATAAACGCAGCAGTGATAGGATTGGAGAGGTTCGGTGAGCAAATGAAGACCCTTTGAAGTCATATTGCATGGTACCCATTCCACGGGTTTCAACTACCCAGGTTTAAGGTATTCTTCCTTCAGCTAAAACATGCATGTGGAACCTAGAGTATGATCAACCATGTGATCGGGAGACGTGTTCAAATATGTCTCAGTTTTCGTACCCTGGTACTCGGGTGCAACATTCCAGACGCTTTACTAACACTCTCCCGACTTGGAGAGTCAGTCCCTTTAACCTCCTGTTTGGCCCAGTTTGCAATTTCTGCGGAAGATGAACAGGAATAGCGAGAACCAATGAGAGACTAGCTGGAGGTGTCTGGACGGGCAAATTTAACTCTCATTTCCCACCAGGAAGAGGAAATAACCAAAGGCTCAGCGTGCCGTGCCGGAACCAGATTAGGGCCTGAAGCCATCCTGCGGTGTTGCGGCCAGCTCACAAGAAAACGAGTTGAAGAAAGGAGCTCAGGGGCACTGTAATTCACAAACCTGCAGAGTTATAAATGACAACTATCGTCCAAAAATATACTGAAGTAAGGCTGCCAAGAGGACTTGAAAGCGGGGCAGAATTGCAGGAAACCGATTTCAGGAGGTAGACTGGAATTGCATTGAAAGCATAGGAAAAGAGGCAGAACGTCCAAAATGATGCACTTGGCCAAAAAGGGCGTATGTGTTTTTTCCTGAATATATTCAGGAAAAAACGCATACGCCCTTTTTGGCCAACCAAGCAAGCTTGCAAAGGAAATCTGCACTACAATGAAGTCTCAATTCCCCCCGGTCAAAAGGGCCATCTGAAAAAAGTGTAAAATCCAGAAAGGCAGGACAGGCCATGGAGAACTGGGAGCCTTGTTATGCTGATGGGCGGGATGTAAATTGCCAACAGACACTCGGGAGAAGTGTATGGTGTTTCCTGAAACATCTAAAAAACAAAGCAACAGAGCCTAGGGCACTTCCACTTATGGTCCTATAGCTTAGGGAAATTAAAATCAAAAAGATGCAGCCACCCCAATGTTTGGGACGCCTCTGTTTACAAGAACCTCGTTTACCGTACAAGTTCAATATCACAGAAAGTGAAAAATGGATAAAGAACTTGTGGTACTTACGTACAATGCAGTATCACTCAGCAGTGAAATCTATGTCATCAGGCCCGTAGCAGCACAATGAGTGGATTCAGGTACGATGATTCTAACTGAAATAAGTCACACAGAAAAAGAAACATCATAAGATATCAGTAATACACGGAATGTAAACTTGGCTACACAGGAACTGAATTACAGAACAGAACAGGGTCTCAAATTTAGAAAACCAACTTATGCTTGTTTAAGGGGAAAGGTGAGTTGGGGTGCTGCATAAAACCAGAGATTGAAATGAGCACAGATAAAGTTCCTTAAGCCAAATATGGAATAGACAAGAGCTACTCCTTGCTCAACGAAATGGACTCAACACCGCATATTAAACGCCTAAGAATGTACCTGACTCTTAAGTATCTTAAAACCTATGGATTGCTATGTCTCCGAAAGAGAATCAAGCATGTGTACAGGGACATAAACGCAGCAGTGATAGGATTGGAGAGGTTCGGTGAGCAAATGAAGACCCTTTGAAGTCATATTGCATGGTACCCATTCCACGGGTTTCAACTACCCAGGTTTAAGGTATTCTTCCTTCAGCTAAAACATGCATGTGGAACCTAGAGTATGATCAACCATGTGATCGGGAGACGTGTTCAAATATGTCTCAGTTTTCGTACCCTGGTACTCGGGTGCAACATTCCAGACGCTTTACTAACACTCTCCCGACTTGGAGAGTCAGTCCCTTTAACCTCCTGTTTGGCCCAGTTTGCAATTTCTGCGGAAGATGAACAGGAATAGCGAGAACCAATGAGAGACTAGCTGGAGGTGTCTGGACGGGCAAATTTAACTCTCATTTCCCACCAGGAAGAGGAAATAACCAAAGGCTCAGCGTGCCGTGCCGGAACCAGATTAGGGCCTGAAGCCATCCTGCGGTGTTGCGGCCAGCTCACAAGAAAACGAGTTGAAGAAAGGAGCTCAGGGGCACTGTAATTCACAAACCTGCAGAGTTATAAATGACAACTATCGTCCAAAAATATACTGAAGTAAGGCTGCCAAGAGGACTTGAAAGCGGGGCAGAATTGCAGGAAACCGATTTCAGGAGGTAGACTGGAATTGCATTGAAAGCATAGGAAAAGAGGCAGAACGTCCAAAATGATGCACTTGGCCAAAAAGGGCGTATGTGTTTTTTCCTGAATATATTCAGGAAAAAACGCATACGCCCTTTTTGGCCAACCAAGCAAGCTTGCAAAGGAAATCTGCACTACAATGAAGTCTCACTTCCCCCCGGTCAAAAGGGCCATCTGAAAAAAGTGTAAAATCCAGAAAGGCAGGACAGGCCATGGAGAACTGGGAGCCTTGTTATGCTGATGGGCGGGATGTAAATTGCCAACAGACACTCGGGAGAAGTGTATGGTGTTTCCTGAAACATCTAAAAAACAAAGCAACAGAGCCTAGGGCACTTCCACTTATGGTCCTATAGCTTAGGGAAATTAAAATCAAAAAGATACAGCCACCCCAATGTTTGGGACGCCTCTGTTTACAAGAACCTCGTTTACCGTACAAGTTCAATATCACAGAAAGTGAAAAATGGATAAAGAACTTGTGGTACTTACGTACAATGCAGTATCACTCAGCAGTGAAATCTATGTCATCAGGCCCGTAGCAGCACAATGAGTGGATTCAGGTACGATGATTCTAACTGAAATAAGTCACACAGAAAAAGAAACATCATAAGATATCAGTAATACACGGAATGTAAACTTGGCTACACAGGAACTGAATTACAGAACAGAACAGGGTCTCAAATTTAGAAAACCAACTTATGCTTGTTTAAGGGGAAAGGTGAGTTGGGGTGCTGCATAAAACCAGAGATTGAAATGAGCACAGATAAAGTTCCTTAAGCCAAATATGGAATAGACAAGAGCTACTCCTTGCTCAACGAAATGGACTCAACACCGCATATTAAACGCCTAAGAATGTACCTGACTCTTAAGTATCTTAAAACCTATGGATTGCTATGTCTCCGAAAGAGAATCAAGCATGTGTACAGGGACATAAACGCAGCAGTGATAGGATTGGAGAGGTTCGGTGAGCAAATGAAGACCCTTTGAAGTCATATTGCATGGTACCCATTCCACGGGTTTCAACTACCCAGGTTTAAGGTATTCTTCCTTCAGCTAAAACATGCATGTGGAACCTAGAGTATGATCAACCATGTGATCGGGAGACGTGTTCAAATATGTCTCAGTTTTCGTACCCTGGTACTCGGGTGCAACATTCCAGACGCTTTACTAACACTCTCCCGACTGGGAGAGTCAGTCCCTTTAACCTCCTGTTTGGCCCAGTTTGCAATTTCTGCGGAAGATGAACAGGAATAGCGAGAACCAATGAGAGACTAGCTGGAGGTGTCTGGACGGGCAAATTTAACTCTCATTTCCCACCAGGAAGAGGAAATAACCAAAGGCTCAGCGTGCCGTGCCGGAACCAGATTAGGGCCTGAAGCCATCCTGCGGTGTTGCGGCCAGCTCACAAGAAAACGAGTTGAAGAAAGGAGCTCAGGGGCACTGTAATTCACAAACCTGCAGAGTTATAAATGACAACTATCGTCCAAAAATATACTGAAGTAAGGCTGCCAAGAGGACTTGAAAGCGGGGCAGAATTGCAGGAAACCGATTTCAGGAGGTAGACTGGAATTGCATCGAAAGCATAGGAAAAGAGGCAGAACGTCCAAAATGATGCACTTGGCCAAAAAGGGCGTATGCGTTTTTTCCTGAATATATTCAGGAAAAAACGCATACGCCCTTTTTGGCCAACCAAGCAAGCTTGCAAAGGAAATCTGCACTACAATGAAGTCTCACTTCCCCCCGGTCAAAAGGGCCATCTGAAAAAAGTGTAAAATCCAGAAAGGCAGGACAGGCCATGGAGAACTGGGAGCCTTGTTATGCTGATGGGCGGGATGTAAATTGCCAACAGACACTCGGGAGAAGTGTATGGTGTTTCCTGAAACATCTAAAAAACAAAGCAACAGAGCCTAGGGCACTTCCACTTATGGTCCTATAGCTTAGGGAAATTAAAATCAAAAAGATACAGCCACCCCAATGTTTGGGACGCCTCTGTTTACAAGAACCTCGTTTACCGTACAAGTTCAATATCACAGAAAGTGAAAAATGGATAAAGAACTTGTGGTACTTACGTACAATGCAGTATCACTCAGCAGTGAAATCTATGTCATCAGGCCCGTAGCAGCACAATGAGTGGATTCAGGTACGATGATTCTAACTGAAATAAGTCACACAGAAAAAGAAACATCATAAGATATCAGTAATACACGGAATGTAAACTTGGCTACACAGGAACTGAATTACAGAACAGAACAGGGTCTCAAATTTAGAAAACCAACTTATGCTTATTTAAGGGGAAAGGTGAGTTGGGGTGCTGCATAAAACCAGAGATTGAAATGAGCACAGATAAAGTTCCTTAAGCCAAATATGGAATAGACAAGAGCTACTCCTTGCTCAACGAAATGGACTCAACACCGCATATTAAACACCTAAGAGTGTACCTGACTCTTAAGTATCTTAAAACCTATGGATTGCTATGTCTCCGAAAGAGAATCAAGCATGTGTACAGGGACATAAACGCAGCAGTGATAGGATTGGAGAGGTTCGGTGAGCAAATGAAGACCCTTTGAAGTCATATTGCATGGTACCCATTCCACGGGTTTCAACTACCCAGGTTTAAGGTATTCTTCCTTCAGCTAAAACATGCATGTGGAACGTAGAGTATGATCAACCATGTGATCGGGAGACGTGTTCAAATATGTCTCAGTTTTCGTACCCTGGTACTCGGGTGCAACATTCCAGACGCTTTACTAACACTCTCCCGACTTGGAGAGTCAGTCCCTTTAACCTCCTGTTTGGCCCAGTTTGCAATTTCTGCGGAAGATGAACAGGAATAGCGAGAACCAATGAGAGACTAGCTGGAGGTGTCTGGACGGGCAAATTTAACTCTCATTTCCCACCAGGAAGAGGAAATAACCAAAGGCTCAGCGTGCCGTGCCGGAACCAGATTAGGGCCTGAAGCCATCCTGCGGTGTTGCGGCCAGCTCACAAGAAAGCGAGTTGAAGAAAGGAGCTCAGGGGCACTGTAATTCACAAACCTGCAGAGTTATAAATGACAACTATCGTCCAAAAATATACTGAAGTAAGGCTGCCAAGAGGACTTGAAAGCGGGGCAGAATTGCAGGAAACCGATTTCAGGAGGTAGACTGGAATTGCATTGAAAGCATAGGAAAAGAGGCAGAACGTCCACAATGATGCACTTGGCCAAAAAGGGCGTATGCGTTTTTTCCTGAATATATTCAGGAAAAAACGCATACGCCCTTTTTGGCCAACCAAGCAAGCTTGCAAAGGAAATCTGCACTACAATGAAGTCTCACTTCCCCCCGGTCAAAAGGGCCATCTGAAAAAAGTGTAAAATCCAGAAAGGCAGGACAGGCCATGGAGAACTGGGAGCCTTGTTATGCTGATGGGCGGGATGTAAATTGCCAACAGACACTCGGGAGAAGTGTATGGTGTTTCCTGAAACATCTAAAAAACAAAGCAACAGAGCCTAGGGCACTTCCACTTATGGTCCTATAGCTTAGGGAAATTAAAATCAAAAAGATACAGCCACCCCAATGTTTGGGACGCCTCTGTTTACAAGAACCTCGTTTACCGTACAAGTTCAATATCACAGAAAGTGAAAAATGGATAAAGAACTTGTGGTACTTACGTACAATGCAGTATCACTCAGCAGTGAAATCTATGTCATCAGGCCCGTAGCAGCACAATGAGTGGATTCAGGTACGATGATTCTAACTGAAATAAGTCACACAGAAAAAGAAACATCATAAGATATCAGTAATACACGGAATGTAAACTTGGCTACACAGGAACTGAATTACAGAACAGAACAGGGTCTCAAATTTAGAAAACCAACTTATGCTTGTTTAAGGGGAAAGGTGAGTTGGGGTGCTGCATAAAACCAGAGATTGAAATGAGCACAGATAAAGTTCCTTAAGCCAAATATGGAATAGACAAGAGCTACTCCTTGCTCAACGAAATGGACTCAACACCGCATATTAAACGCCTAAGAATGTACCTGACTCTTAAGTATCTTAAAACCTATGGATTGCTATGTCTCCGAAAGAGAATCAAGCATGTGTACAGGGACATAAACGCAGCAGTGATAGGATTGGAGAGGTTCGGTGAGCAAATGAAGACCCTTTGAAGTCATATTGCATGGTACCCATTCCACGGGTTTCAACTACCCAGGTTTAAGGTATTCTTCCTTCAGCTAAAACATGCATGTGGAACCTAGAGTATGATCAACCATGTGATCGGGAGACGTGTTCAAATATGTCTCAGTTTTCGTACCCTGGTACTCGGGTGCAACATTCCAGACGCTTTACTAACACTCTCCCGACTTGGAGAGTCAGTCCCTTTAACCTCCTGTTTGGCCCAGTTTGCAATTTCTGCGGAAGATGAACAGGAATAGCGAGAACCAATGAGAGACTAGCTGGAGGTGTCTGGACGGGCAAATTTAACTCTCATTTCCCACCAGGAAGAGGAAATAACCAAAGGCTCAGCGTGCCGTGCCGGAACCAGATTAGGGCCTGAAGCCATCCTGCGGTGTTGCGGCCAGCTCACAAGAAAACGAGTTGAAGAAAGGAGCTCAGGGGCACTGTAATTCACAAACCTGCAGAGTTATAAATGACAACTATCGTCCAAAAATATACTGAAGTAAGGCTGCCAAGAGGACTTGAAAGCGGGGCAGAATTGCAGGAAACCGATTTCAGGAGGTAGACTGGAATTGCATCGAAAGCATAGGAAAAGAGGCAGAACGTCCACAATGATGCACTTGGCCAAAAAGGGCGTATGCGTTTTTTCCTGAATATATTCAGGAAAAAACGCATACGCCCTTTTTGGCCAACCAAGCAAGCTTGCAAAGGAAATCTGCACTACAATGAAGTCTCACTTCCCCCCGGTCAAAAGGGCCATCTGAAAAAAGTGTAAAATCCAGAAAGGCAGGACAGGCCATGGAGAACTGGGAGCCTTGTTATGCTGATGGGCGGGATGTAAATTGCCAACAGACACTCGGGAGAAGTGTATGGTGTTTCCTGAAACATCTAAAAAACAAAGCAACAGAGTCTAGGGCACTTCCACTTATGGAACTATAGCTTAGGGAAATTAAAATCAAAAAGATACAGCCACCCCAATGTTTGGGACGCCTCTGTTTACAAGAACCTCGTTTACCGTACAAGTTCAATATCACAGAAAGTGAAAAATGGATAAAGAACTTGTGGTACTTACGTACAATGCAGTATCACTCAGAAGTGAAATCTATGTCATCAGGCCCGTAGCAGCACAATGAGTGGATTCAGGTACGATGATTCTAACTGAAATAAGTCACACAGAAAAAGAAACATCATAAGATATCAGTAATACACGGAATGTAAACTTGGCTACACAGGAACTGAATTACAGAACAGAACAGGGTCTCAAATTTAGAAAACCAACTTATGCTTGTTTAAGGGTAAAGGTGAGTTGGGGTGCTGCATAAAACCAGAGATTGAAATGAGCACAGATAAAGTTCCTTAAGCCAAATATGGAATAGACAAGAGCTACTCCTTGCTCAACGAAATGGACTCAACACCGCATATTAAACACCTAAGAGTGTACCTGACTCTTAAGTATCTTAAAACCTATGGATTGCTATGTCTCCGAAAGAGAATCAAGCATGTGTACAGGGACATAAACGCAGCAGTGATAGGATTGGAGAGGTTCGGTGAGCAAATGAAGACCCTTTGAAGTCATATTGCATGGTACCCATTCCACGGGTTTCAACTACCCAGGTTTAAGGTATTCTTCCTTCAGCTAAAACATGCATGTGGAACGTAGAGTATGATCAACCATGTGATCGGGAGACGTGTTCAAATATGTCTCAGTTTTCGTACCCTGGTACTCGGGTGCAACATTCCAGACGCTTTACTAACACTCTCCCGACTTGGAGAGTCAGTCCCTTTAACCTCCTGTTTGGCCCAGTTTGCAATTTCTGCGGAAGATGAACAGGAATAGCGAGAACCAATGAGAGACTAGCTGGAGGTGTCTGGACGGGCAAATTTAACTCTCATTTCCCACCAGGAAGAGGAAATAACCAAAGGCTCAGCGTGCCGTGCCAGAAACAGATTAGGGCCTGAAGCCATCCTGCGGTGTTGCGGCCAGCTCACAAGAAAACGAGTTGAAGAAAGGAGCTCAGGGGCACTGTAATTCACAAACCTGCAGAGTTATAAATGACAACTATCGTCCAAAAATATACTGAAGTAAGGCTGCCAAGAGGACTTGAAAGCGGGGCAGAATTGCAGGAAACCGATTTCAGGAGGTAGACTGGAATTGCATTGAAAGCATAGGAAAAGAGGCAGAACGTCCACAATGATGCACTTGGCCAAAAAGGGCGTATGCGTTTTTTCCTGAATATATTCAGGAAAAAACGCATACGCCCTTTTTGGCCAACCAAGCAAGCTTGCAAAGGAAATCTGCACTACAATGAAGTCTCACTTCCCCCCGGTCAAAAAGGCCATCTGAAAAAAGTGTAAAATCCAGAAAGGCAGGACAGGCCATGGAGAACTGGGAGCCTTGTTATGCTGATGGGCGGGATGTAAATTGCCAACAGACACTCGGGAGAAGTGTATGGTGTTTCCTGAAACATCTAAAAAACAAAGCAACAGAGCCTAGGGCACTTCCACTTATGGTCCTATAGCTTAGGGAAATTAAAATCAAAAAGATACAGCCACCCCAATGTTTGGGACGCCTCTGTTTACAAGAACCTCGTTTACCGTACAAGTTCAATATCACAGAAAGTGAAAAATGGATAAAGAACTTGTGGTACTTACGTACAATGCAGTATCACTCAGCAGTGAAATCTATGTCATCAGGCCCGTAGCAGCACAATGAGTGGATTCAGGTACGATGATTCTAACTGAAATAAGTCACACAGAAAAAGAAACATCATAAGATATCAGTAATACACGGAATGTAAACTTGGCTACACAGGAACTGAATTACAGAACAGAACAGGGTCTCAAATTTAGAAAACCAACTTATGCTTGTTTAAGGGGAAAGGTGAGTTGGGGTGCTGCATAAAACCAGAGATTGAAATGAGCACAGATAAAGTTCCTTAAGCCAAATATGGAATAGACAAGAGCTACTCCTTGCTCAACGAAATGGACTCAACACCGCATATTAAACGCCTAAGAGTGTACCTGACTCTTAAGTATCTTAAAACCTATGGATTGCTATGTCTCTGAAAGAGAATCAAGCATGTGTACAGGGACATAAACGCAGCAGTGATAGGATTGGAGAGGTTCGGTGAGCAAATGAAGACCCTTTGAAGTCATATTGCATGGTACCCATTCCACGGGTTTCAACTACCCAGGTTTAAGGTATTCTTCCTTCAGCTAAAACATGCATGTGGAACCTAGAGTATGATCAACCATGTGATCGGGAGACGTGTTCAAATATGTCTCAGTTTTCGTACCCTGGTACTCGGGTGCAACATTCCAGACGCTTTACTAACACTCTCCCGACTTGGAGAGTCAGTCCCTTTAACCTCCTGTTTGGCCCAGTTTGCAATTTCTGTGGAAGATGAACAGGAATAGCGAGAACCAATGAGAGACTAGCTGGAGGTGTCTGGACGGGCAAATTTAACTCTCATTTCCCACCAGGAAGAGGAAATAACCAAAGGCTCAGCGTGCCGTGCCGGAACCAGATTAGGGCCTGAAGCCATCCTGCGGTGTTGCGGCCAGCTCACAAGAAAACGAGTTGAAGAAAGGAGCTCAGGGGCACTGTAATTCACAAACCTGCAGAGTTATAAATGACAACTATCGTCCAAAAATATACTGAAGTAAGGCTGCCAACAGGACTTGAAAGCGGGGCAGAATTGCAGGAAACCGATTTCAGGAGGTAGACTGGAATTGCATCGAAAGCATAGGAAAAGAGGCAGAACGTCCACAATGATGCACTTGGCCAAAAAGGGCGTATGCGTTTTTTCCTGAATATATTCAGGAAAAAATGCATACGCCCTTTTTGGCCAACCAAGCAAGCTTGCAAAGGAAATCTGCACTACAATGAAGTCTCACTTCCCCCCGGTCAAAAGGGCCATCTGAAAAAAGTGTAAAATCCAGAAAGGCAGGACAGGCCATGGAGAACTGGGAGCCTTGTTATGCTGATGGGCGGGATGTACATTGCCAACAGACACTCGGGAGAAGTGTATGGTGTTTCCTGAAACATCTAAAAAACAAAGCAACAGAGCCTAGGGCACTTCCACTTATGGTCCTATAGCTTAGGGAAATTAAAATCAAAAAGATACAGCCACCCCAATGTTTGGGACGCCTCTGTTTACAAGAACCTCGTTTACCGTACAAGTTCAATATCACAGAAAGTGAAAAATGGATAAAGAACTTGTGGTACTTACGTACAATGCAGTATCACTCAGCAGTGAAATCTATGTCATCAGGCCCGTAGCAGCACAATGAGTGGATTCAGGTACGATGATTCTAACTGAAATAAGACACAGAAAAAGAAACATCATAAGATATCACTAATACACGGAATGTAAACTTGGCTACACAGGAACTGAATTACAGAACAGAACAGGGTCTCAAATTTAGAAAACCAACTTATGCTTGTTTAAGGGGAAAGGTGAGTTGGGGTGCTGCATAAAACCAGAGATTGAAATGAGCACAGATAAAGTTCCTTAAGCCAAATATGGAATAGACAAGAGCTACTCCTTGCTCAACGAAATGGACTCAACACCGCATATTAAACGCCTAAGAGTGTACCTGACTCTTAAGTATCTTAAAACCTATGGATTGCTATGTCTCCGAAAGAGAATCAAGCATGTGTACAGGGACATAAACGCAGCAGTGATAGGATTGGAGAGGTTCGGTGAGCAAATGAAGACCCTTTGAAGTCATATTGCATGGTACCCATTCCACGGGTTTCAACTACCCAGGTTTAAGGTATTCTTCCTTCAGCTAAAACATGCATGTGGAACCTAGAGTATGATCAACCATGTGATCGGGAGACGTGTTCAAATATGTCTCAGTTTTCGTACCCTGGTACTCGGGTGCAACATTCCAGACGCTTTACTAACACTCTCCCGACTTGGAGAGTCAGTCCCTTTAACCTCCTGTTTGGCCCAGTTTGCAATTTCTGCGGAAGATGAACAGGAATAGCGAGAACCAATGAGAGACTAGCTGGAGGTGTCTGGACGGGCAAATTTAACTCTCATTTCCCACCAGGAAGAGGAAATAACCAAAGGCTCAGCGTGCCGTGCCGGAACCAGATTAGGGCCTGAAGCCATCCTGTGGTGTTGCGGCCAGCTCACAAGAAAACGGGTTGAAGAAAGGAGCTCAGGGGCACTGTAATTCACAAACCTGCAGAGTTATAAATGACAACTATCGTCCAAAAATATACTGAAGTAAGGCTGCCAAGAGGACTTGAAAGCGGGGCAGAATTGCAGGAAACCGATTTCAGGAGGTAGACTGGAATTGCATCGAAAGCATAGGAAAAGAGGCAGAACGTCCACAATGATGCACTTGGCCAAAAAGGGCGTATGCGTTTTTTCCTGAATATATTCAGGAAAAAACGCATACGCCCTTTTTGGCCAACCAAGCAAGCTTGCAAAGGAAATCTGCACTACAATGAAGTCTCACTTCCCCCCGGTCAAAAGGGCCATCTGAAAAAAGTGTAAAATCCAGAAAGGCAGGACAGGCCATGGAGAACTGGGAGCCTTGTTATGCTGATGGGCGGGATGTACATTGCCAACAGACACTCGGGAGAAGTGTATGGTGTTTCCTGAAACATCTAAAAAACAAAGCAACAGAGCCTAGGGCACTTCCACTTATGGTCCTATAGCTTAGGGAAATTAAAATCAAAAAGATACAGCCACCCCAATGTTTGGGACGCCTCTGTTTACAAGAACCTCGTTTACCGTACAAGTTCAATATCACAGAAAGTGAAAAATGGATAAAGAACTTGTGGTACTTACGTACAATGCAGTATCACTCAGCAGTGAAATCTATGTCATCAGGCCCGTAGCAGCACAATGAGTGGATTCAGGTACGATGATTCTAACTGAAATAAGTCACACAGAAAAAGAAACATCATAAGATATCAGTAATACACGGAATGTAAACTTGGCTACACAGGAACTGAATTACAGAACAGAACAGGGTCTCAAATTTAGAAAACCAACTTATGCTTGTTTAAGGGGAAAGGTGAGTTGGGGTGCTGCATAAAACCAGAGATTGAAATGAGCACAGATAAAGTTCCTTAAGCCAAATATGGAATAGACAAGAGCTACTCCTTGCTCAACGAAATGGACTCAACACCGCATATTAAACGCCTAAGAATGTACCTGACTCTTAAGTATCTTAAAACCTATGGATTGCTATGTCTCCGAAAGAGAATCAAGCATGTGTACAGGGACATAAACGCAGCAGTGATAGGATTGGAGAGGTTCGGTGAGCAAATGAAGACCCTTTGAAGTCATATTGCATGGTACCCATTCCACGGGTTTCAACTACCCAGGTTTAAGGTATTCTTCCTTCAGCTAAAACATGCATGTGGAACCTAGAGTATGATCAACCATGTGATCGGGAGACGTGTTCAAATATGTCTCAGTTTTCGTACCCTGGTACTCGGGTGCAACATTCCAGACGCTTTACTAACACTCTCCCGACTTGGAGAGTCAGTCCCTTTAACCTCCTGTTTGGCCCAGTTTGCAATTTCTGCGGAAGATGAACAGGAATAGCGAGAACCAATGAGAGACTAGCTGGAGGTGTCTGGACGGGCAAATTTAACTCTCATTTCCCACCAGGAAGAGGAAATAACCAAAGGCTCAGCGTGCCGTGCCGGAACCAGATTAGGGCCTGAAGCCATCCTGCGGTGTTGCGGCCAGCTCACAAGAAAACGAGTTGAAGAAAGGAGCTCAGGGGCACTGTAATTCACAAACCTGCAGAGTTATAAATGACAACTATCGTCCAAAAATATACTGAAGTAAGGCTGCCAAGAGGACTTGAAAGCGGGGCAGAATTGCAGGAAACCGATTTCAGGAGGTAGACTGGAATTGCATCGAAAGCATAGGAAAAGAGGCAGAACGTCCACAATGATGCACTTGGCCAAAAAGGGCGTATGCGTTTTTTCCTGAATATATTCAGGAAAAAACGCATACGCCCTTTTTGGCCAACCAAGCAAGCTTGCAAAGGAAATCTGCACTACAATGAAGTCTCACTTCCCCCCGGTCAAAAGGGCCATCTGAAAAAAGTGTAAAATCCAGAAAGGCAGGACAGGCCATGGAGAACTGGGAGCCTTGTTATGCTGATGGGCGGGATGTAAATTGCCAACAGACACTCGGGAGAAGTGTATGGTGTTTCCTGAAACATCTAAAAAACAAAGCAACAGAGTCTAGGGCACTTCCACTTATGGAACTATAGCTTAGGGAAATTAAAATCAAAAAGATACAGCCACCCCAATGTTTGGGACGCCTCTGTTTACAAGAACCTCGTTTACCGTACAAGTTCAATATCACAGAAAGTGAAAAATGGATAAAGAACTTGTGGTACTTACGTACAATGCAGTATCACTCAGAAGTGAAATCTATGTCATCAGGCCCGTAGCAGCACAATGAGTGGATTCAGGTACGATGATTCTAACTGAAATAAGTCACACAGAAAAAGAAACATCATAAGATATCAGTAATACACGGAATGTAAACTTGGCTACACAGGAACTGAATTACAGAACAGAACAGGGTCTCAAATTTAGAAAACCAACTTATGCTTGTTTAAGGGTAAAGGTGAGTTGGGGTGCTGCATAAAACCAGAGATTGAAATGAGCACAGATAAAGTTCCTTAAGCCAAATATGGAATAGACAAGAGCTACTCCTTGCTCAACGAAATGGACTCAACACCGCATATTAAACACCTAAGAGTGTACCTGACTCTTAAGTATCTTAAAACCTATGGATTGCTATGTCTCCGAAAGAGAATCAAGCATGTGTACAGGGACATAAACGCAGCAGTGATAGGATTGGAGAGGTTCGGTGAGCAAATGAAGACCCTTTGAAGTCATATTGCATGGTACCCATTCCACGGGTTTCAACTACCCAGGTTTAAGGTATTCTTCCTTCAGCTAAAACATGCATGTGGAACGTAGAGTATGATCAACCATGTGATCGGGAGACGTGTTCAAATATGTCTCAGTTTTCGTACCCTGGTACTCGGGTGCAACATTCCAGACGCTTTACTAACACTCTCCCGACTTGGAGAGTCAGTCCCTTTAACCTCCTGTTTGGCCCAGTTTGCAATTTCTGCGGAAGATGAACAGGAATAGCGAGAACCAATGAGAGACTAGCTGGAGGTGTCTGGACGGGCAAATTTAACTCTCATTTCCCACCAGGAAGAGGAAATAACCAAAGGCTCAGCGTGCCGTGCCAGAAACAGATTAGGGCCTGAAGCCATCCTGCGGTGTTGCGGCCAGCTCACAAGAAAACGAGTTGAAGAAAGGAGCTCAGGGGCACTGTAATTCACAAACCTGCAGAGTTATAAATGACAACTATCGTCCAAAAATATACTGAAGTAAGGCTGCCAAGAGGACTTGAAAGCGGGGCAGAATTGCAGGAAACCGATTTCAGGAGGTAGACTGGAATTGCATTGAAAGCATAGGAAAAGAGGCAGAACGTCCACAATGATGCACTTGGCCAAAAAGGGCGTATGC
The DNA here is from genome assembly GCF_963455315.2 of Globicephala melas. NCBI lineage: Eukaryota > Metazoa > Chordata > Mammalia > Artiodactyla > Delphinidae > Globicephala > Globicephala melas. The sequence continues at coordinate 19,505 of NW_027207325.1, forward strand.
GTTTTTTCCTGAATATATTCAGGAAAAAACGCATACGCCCTTTTTGGCCAACCAAGCAAGCTTGCAAAGGAAATCTGCACTACAATGAAGTCTCACTTCCCCCAGGTCAAAAAGGCCATCTGAAAAAAGTGTAAAATCCAGAAAGGCAGGACAGGCCATGGAGAACTGGGAGCCTTGTTATGCTGATGGGCGGGATGTAAATTGCCAACAGACACTCGGGAGAAGTGTATGGTGTTTCCTGAAACATCTAAAAAACAAAGCAACAGAGCCTAGGGCACTTCCACTTATGGTCCTATAGCTTAGGGAAATTAAAATCAAAAAGATACAGCCACCCCAATGTTTGGGACGCCTCTGTTTACAAGAACCTCGTTTACCGTACAAGTTCAATATCACAGAAAGTGAAAAATGGATAAAGAACTTGTGGTACTTACGTACAATGCAGTATCACTCAGCAGTGAAATCTATGTCATCAGGCCCGTAGCAGCACAATGAGTGGATTCAGGTACGATGATTCTAACTGAAATAAGTCACACAGAAAAAGAAACATCATAAGATATCAGTAATACACGGAATGTAAACTTGGCTACACAGGAACTGAATTACAGAACAGAACAGGGTCTCAAATTTAGAAAACCAACTTATGCTTGTTTAAGGGGAAAGGTGAGTTGGGGTGCTGCATAAAACCAGAGATTGAAATGAGCACAGATAAAGTTCCTTAAGCCAAATATGGAATAGACAAGAGCTACTCCTTGCTCAACGAAATGGACTCAACACCGCATATTAAACGCCTAAGAGTGTACCTGACTCTTAAGTATCTTAAAACCTATGGATTGCTATGTCTCTGAAAGAGAATCAAGCATGTGTACAGGGACATAAACGCAGCAGTGATAGGATTGGAGAGGTTCGGTGAGCAAATGAAGACCCTTTGAAGTCATATTGCATGGTACCCATTCCACGGGTTTCAACTACCCAGGTTTAAGGTATTCTTCCTTCAGCTAAAACATGCATGTGGAACCTAGAGTATGATCAACCATGTGATCGGGAGACGTGTTCAAATATGTCTCAGTTTTCGTACCCTGGTACTCGGGTGCAACATTCCAGACGCTTTACTAACACTCTCCCGACTTGGAGAGTCAGTCCCTTTAACCTCCTGTTTGGCCCAGTTTGCAATTTCTGTGGAAGATGAACAGGAATAGCGAGAACCAATGAGAGACTAGCTGGAGGTGTCTGGACGGGCAAATTTAACTCTCATTTCCCACCAGGAAGAGGAAATAACCAAAGGCTCAGCGTGCCGTGCCGGAACCAGATTAGGGCCTGAAGCCATCCTGCGGTGTTGCGGCCAGCTCACAAGAAAACGAGTTGAAGAAAGGAGCTCAGGGGCACTGTAATTCACAAACCTGCAGAGTTATAAATGACAACTATCGTCCAAAAATATACTGAAGTAAGGCTGCCAACAGGACTTGAAAGCGGGGCAGAATTGCAGGAAACCGATTTCAGGAGGTAGACTGGAATTGCATCGAAAGCATAGGAAAAGAGGCAGAACGTCCACAATGATGCACTTGGCCAAAAAGGGCGTATGCGTTTTTTCCTGAATATATTCAGGAAAAAACGCATACGCCCTTTTTGGCCAACCAAGCAAGCTTGCAAAGGAAATCTGCACTACAATGAAGTCTCACTTCCCCCCGGTCAAAAGGGCCATCTGAAAAAAGTGTAAAATCCAGAAAGGCAGGACAGGCCATGGAGAACTGGGAGCCTTGTTATGCTGATGGGCGGGATGTACATTGCCAACAGACACTCGGGAGAAGTGTATGGTGTTTCCTGAAACATCTAAAAAACAAAGCAACAGAGCCTAGGGCACTTCCACTTATGGTCCTATAGCTTAGGGAAATTAAAATCAAAAAGATACAGCCACCCCAATGTTTGGGACGCCTCTGTTTACAAGAACCTCGTTTACCGTACAAGTTCAATATCACAGAAAGTGAAAAATGGATAAAGAACTTGTGGTACTTACGTACAATGCAGTATCACTCAGCAGTGAAATCTATGTCATCAGGCCCGTAGCAGCACAATGAGTGGATTCAGGTACGATGATTCTAACTGAAATAAGACACAGAAAAAGAAACATCATAAGATATCACTAATACACGGAATGTAAACTTGGCTACACAGGAACTGAATTACAGAACAGAACAGGGTCTCAAATTTAGAAAACCAACTTATGCTTGTTTAAGGGGAAAGGTGAGTTGGGGTGCTGCATAAAACCAGAGATTGAAATGAGCACAGATAAAGTTCCTTAAGCCAAATATGGAATAGACAAGAGCTACTCCTTGCTCAACGAAATGGACTCAACACCGCATATTAAACGCCTAAGAGTGTACCTGACTCTTAAGTATCTTAAAACCTATGGATTGCTATGTCTCCGAAAGAGAATCAAGCATGTGTACAGGGACATAAACGCAGCAGTGATAGGATTGGAGAGGTTCGGTGAGCAAATGAAGACCCTTTGAAGTCATATTGCATGGTACCCATTCCACGGGTTTCAACTACCCAGGTTTAAGGTATTCTTCCTTCAGCTAAAACATGCATGTGGAACCTAGAGTATGATCAACCATGTGATCGGGAGACGTGTTCAAATATGTCTCAGTTTTCATACCCTGGTACTCGGGTGCAACATTCCAGACGCTTTACTAACACTCTCCCGACTTGGAGAGTCAGTCCCTTTAACCTCCTGTTTGGCCCAGTTTGCAATTTCTGCGGAAGATGAACAGGAATAGCGAGAACCAATGAGAGACTAGCTGGAGGTGTCTGGACGGGCAAATTTAACTCTCATTTCCCACCAGGAAGAGGAAATAACCAAAGGCTCAGCGTGCCGTGCCGGAACCAGATTAGGGCCTGAAGCCATCCTGTGGTGTTGCGGCCAGCTCACAAGAAAACGGGTTGAAGAAAGGAGCTCAGGGGCACTGTAATTCACAAACCTGCAGAGTTATAAATGACAACTATCGTCCAAAAATATACTGAAGTAAGGCTGCCAAGAGGACTTGAAAGCGGGGCAGAATTGCAGGAAACCGATTTCAGGAGGTAGACTGGAATTGCATCGAAAGCATAGGAAAAGAGGCAGAACGTCCACAATGATGCACTTGGCCAAAAAGGGCGTATGCGTTTTTTCCTGAATATATTCAGGAAAAAACGCATACGCCCTTTTTGGCCAACCAAGCAAGCTTGCAAAGGAAATCTGCACTACAATGAAGTCTCACTTCCCCCCGGTCAAAAGGGCCATCTGAAAAAAGTGTAAAATCCAGAAAGGCAGGACAGGCCATGGAGAACTGGGAGCCTTGTTATGCTGATGGGCGGGATGTACATTGCCAACAGACACTCGGGAGAAGTGTATGGTGTTTCCTGAAACATCTAAAAAACAAAGCAACAGAGCCTAGGGCACTTCCACTTATGGTCCTATAGCTTAGGGAAATTAAAATCAAAAAGATACAGCCACCCCAATGTTTGGGACGCCTCTGTTTACAAGAACCTCGTTTACCGTACAAGTTCAATATCACAGAAAGTGAAAAATGGATAAAGAACTTGTGGTACTTACGTACAATGCAGTATCACTCAGCAGTGAAATCTATGTCATCAGGCCCGTAGCAGCACAATGAGTGGATTCAGGTACGATGATTCTAACTGAAATAAGTCACACAGAAAAAGAAACATCATAAGATATCAGTAATACACGGAATGTAAACTTGGCTACACAGGAACTGAATTACAGAACAGAACAGGGTCTCAAATTTAGAAAACCAACTTATGCTTGTTTAAGGGGAAAGGTGAGTTGGGGTGCTGCATAAAACCAGAGATTGAAATGAGCACAGATAAAGTTCCTTAAGCCAAATATGGAATAGACAAGAGCTACTCCTTGCTCAACGAAATGGACTCAACACCGCATATTAAACGCCTAAGAATGTACCTGACTCTTAAGTATCTTAAAACCTATGGATTGCTATGTCTCCGAAAGAGAATCAAGCATGTGTACAGGGACATAAACGCAGCAGTGATAGGATTGGAGAGGTTCGGTGAGCAAATGAAGACCCTTTGAAGTCATATTGCATGGTACCCATTCCACGGGTTTCAACTACCCAGGTTTAAGGTATTCTTCCTTCAGCTAAAACATGCATGTGGAACCTAGAGTATGATCAACCATGTGATCGGGAGACGTGTTCAAATATGTCTCAGTTTTCGTACCCTGGTACTCGGGTGCAACATTCCAGACGCTTTACTAACACTCTCCCGACTGGGAGAGTCAGTCCCTTTAACCTCCTGTTTGGCCCAGTTTGCAATTTCTGCGGAAGATGAACAGGAATAGCGAGAACCAATGAGAGACTAGCTGGAGGTGTCTGGACGGGCAAATTTAACTCTCATTTCCCACCAGGAAGAGGAAATAACCAAAGGCTCAGCGTGCCGTGCCGGAACCAGATTAGGGCCTGAAGCCATCCTGCGGTGTTGCGGCCAGCTCACAAGAAAATGAGTTGAAGAAAGGAGCTCAGGGGCACTGTAATTCACAAACCTGCAGAGTTATAAATGACAACTATCGTCCAAAAATATACTGAAGTAAGGCTGCCAAGAGGACTTGAAAGCGGGGCAGAATTGCAGGAAACCGATTTCAGGAGGTAGACTGGAATTGCATCGAAAGCATAGGAAAAGAGGCAGAACGTCCACAATGATGCACTTGGCCAAAAAGGGCGTATGCGTTTTTTCCTGAATATATTCAGGAAAAAACGCATACGCCCTTTTTGGCCAACCAAGCAAGCTTGCAAAGGAAATCTGCACTACAATGAAGTCTCACTTCCCCCCGGTCAAAAGGGCCATCTGAAAAAAGTGTAAAATCCAGAAAGGCAGGACAGGCCATGGAGAACTGGGAGCCTTGTTATGCTGATGGGCGGGATGTACATTGCCAACAGACACTCGGGAGAAGTGTATGGTGTTTCCTGAAACATCTAAAAAACAAAGCAACAGAGCCTAGGGCACTTCCACTTATGGTCCTATAGCTTAGGGAAATTAAAATCAAAAAGATACAGCCACCCCAATGTTTGGGACGCCTCTGTTTACAAGAACCTCGTTTACCGTACAAGTTCAATATCACAGAAAGTGAAAAATGGATAAAGAACTTGTGGTACTTACGTACAATGCAGTATCACTCAGCAGTGAAATCTATGTCATCAGGCCCGTAGCAGCACAATGAGTGGATTCAGGTACGATGATTCTAACTGAAATAAGTCACACAGAAAAAGAAACATCATAAGATATCAGTAATACACGGAATGTAAACTTGGCTACACAGGAACTGAATTACAGAACAGAACAGGGTCTCAAATTTAGAAAACCAACTTATGCTTGTTTAAGGGGAAAGGTGAGTTGGGGTGCTGCATAAAACCAGAGATTGAAATGAGCACAGATAAAGTTCCTTAAGCCAAATATGGAATAGACAAGAGCTACTCCTTGCTCAACGAAATGGACTCAACACCGCATATTAAACGCCTAAGAGTGTACCTGACTCTTAAGTATCTTAAAACCTATGGATTGCTATGTCTCCGAAAGAGAATCAAGCATGTGTACAGGGACGTAAACGCAGCAGTGATAGGATTGGAGAGGTTTGGTGAGCAAATGAAGACCCTTTGAAGTCATATTGCATGGTACCCATTCCACGGGTTTCAACTACCCAGGTTTAAGGTATTCTTCCTTCAGCTAAAACATGCATGTGGAACCTAGAGTATGATCAACCATGTGATCGGGAGACGTGTTCAAATATGTCTCAGTTTTCGTACCCTGGTACTCGGGTGCAACATTCCAGACGCTTTACTAACACTCTCCCGACTTGGAGAGTCAGTCCCTTTAACCTCCTGTTTGGCCCAGTTTGCAATTTCTGCGGAAGATGAACAGGAATAGCGAGAACCAATGAGAGACTAGCTGGAGGTGTCTGGACGGGCAAATTTAACTCTCATTTCCCACCAGGAAGAGGAAATAACCAAAGGCTCAGCGTGCCGTGCCGGAACCAGATTAGGGCCTGAAGCCATCCTGCGGTGTTGCGGCCAGCTCACAAGAAAACGAGTTGAAGAAAGGAGCTCAGGGGCACTGTAATTCACAAACCTGCAGAGTTATAAATGACAACTATCGTCCAAAAATATACTGAAGTAAGGCTGCCAAGAGGACTTGAAAGCGGGGCAGAATTGCAGGAAACCGATTTCAGGAGGTAGACTGGAATTGCATTGAAAGCATAGGAAAAGAGGCAGAACGTCCACAATGATGCACTTGGCCAAAAAGGGCGTATGCGTTTTTTCCTGAATATATTCAGGAAAAAACGCATACGCCCTTTTTGGCCAACCAAGCAAGCTTGCAAAGGAAATCTGCACTACAATGAAGTCTCACTTCCCCCCGGTCAAAAGGGCCATCTGAAAAAAGTGTAAAATCCAGAAAGGCAGGACAGGCCATGGAGAACTGGGAGCCTTGTTATGCTGATGGGCGGGATGTACATTGCCAACAGACACTCGGGAGAAGTGTATGGTGTTTCCTGAAACATCTAAAAAACAAAGCAACAGAGCCTAGGGCACTTCCACTTATGGTCCTATAGCTTAGGGAAATTAAAATCAAAAAGATACAGCCACCCCAATGTTTGGGACGCCTCTGTTTACAAGAACCTCGTTTACCGTACAAGTTCAATATCACAGAAAGTGAAAAATGGATAAAGAACTTGTGGTACTTACGTACAATGCAGTATCACTCAGCAGTGAAATCTATGTCATCAGCCCCGTAGCAGCACAATGAGTGGATTCAGGTACGATGATTCTAACTGAAATAAGTCACACAGAAAAAGAAACATCATAAGATATCAGTAATACACGGAATGTAAACTTGGCTACACAGGAACTGAATTACAGAACAGAACAGGGTCTCAAATTTAGAAAACCAACTTATGCTTGTTTAAGGGGAAAGGTGAGTTGGGGTGCTGCATAAAACCAGAGATTGAAATGAGCACAGATAAAGTTCCTTAAGCCAAATATGGAATAGACAAGAGCTACTCCTTGCTCAACGAAATGGACTCAACACCGCATATTAAACGCCTAAGAGTGTACCTGACTCTTAAGTATCTTAAAACCTATGGATTGCTATGTCTCCGAAAGAGAATCAAGCATGTGTACAGGGACATAAACGCAGCAGTGATAGGATTGGAGAGGTTCGGTGAGCAAATGAAGACCCTTTGAAGTCATATTGCATGGTACCCATTCCACGGGTTTCAACTACCCAGGTTTAAGGTATTCTTCCTTCAGCTAAAACATGCATGTGGAACCTAGAGTATGATCAACCATGTGATCGGGAGACGTGTTCAAATATGTCTCAGTTTTCGTACCCTGGTACTCGGGTGCAACATTCCAGACGCTTTACTAGCACTCTCCCGACTTGGAGAGTCAGTCCCTTTAACCTCCTGTTTGGCCCAGTTTGCAATTTCTGCGGAAGATAAACAGGAATAGCGAGAACCAATGAGAGACTAGCTGGAGGTGTCTGGACGGGCAAATTTAACTCTCATTTCCCACCAGGAAGAGGAAATAACCAAAGGCTCAGCGTGCCGTGCCGGAACCAGATTAGGGCCTGAAGCCATCCTGCGGTGTTGCGGCCAGCTCACAAGAAAACGAGTTGAAGAAAGGAGCTCAGGGGCACTGTAATTCACAAACCTGCAGAGTTATAAATGACAACTATCGTCCAAAAATATACTGAAGTAAGGCTGCCAAGAGGACTTGAAAGCGGGGCAGAATTGCAGGAAACCGATTTCAGGAGGTAGACTGGAATTGCATCAAAAGCATAGGAAAAGAGGCAGAACGTCCACAATGATGCACTTGGCCAAAAAGGGCGTATGCGTTTTTTCCTGAATATATTCAGGAAAAAACGCATACGCCCTTTTTGGCCAACCAAGCAAGCTTGCAAAGGAAATCTGCACTACAATGAAGTCTCACTTCCCCCCGGTCAAAAGGGCCATCTGAAAAAAGTGTAAAATCCAGAAAGGCAGGACAGGCCATGGAGAACTGGGAGCCTTGTTATGCTGATGGGCGGGATGTAAATTGCCAACAGACACTCGGGAGAAGTGTATGGTGTTTCCTGAAACATCTAAAAAACAAAGCAACAGAGCCTAGGGCACTTCCACTTATGGTCCTATAGCTTAGGGAAATTAAAATCAAAAAGATACAGCCACCCCAATGTTTGGGACGCCTCTGTTTACAAGAACCTCGTTTACCGTACAAGTTCAATATCACAGAAAGTGAAAAATGGATAAAGAACTTGTGGTACTTACGTACAATGCAGTATCACTCAGCAGTGAAATCTATGTCATCAGGCCCGTAGCAGCACAATGAGTGGATTCAGGTACGATGATTCTAACTGAAATAAGTCACACAGAAAAAGAAACATCATAAGATATCACTAATACACGGAATGTAAACTTGGCTACACAGGAACTGAATTACAGAACAGAACAGGGTCTCAAATTTAGAAAACCAACTTATGCTTGTTTAAGGGGCAAGGTGAGTTGGGGTGCTGCATAAAACCAGAGATTGAAATGAGCACAGATAAAGTTCCTTAAGCCAAATATGGAATAGACAAGAGCTACTCCTTGCTCAACGAAATGGACTCAACACCGCATATTAAACGCCTAAGAATGTACCTGACTCTTAAGTATCTTAAAACCTATGGATTGCTATGTCTCCGAAAGAGAATCAAGCATGTGTACAGGGACGTAAACGCAGCAGTGATAGGATTGGAGAGGTTCGGTGAGCAAATGAAGACCCTTTGAAGTCATATTGCATGGTACCCATTCCACGGGTTTCAACTACCCAGGTTTAAGGTATTCTTCCTTCAGCTAAAACATGCATGTGGAACCTAGAGTATGATCAACCATGTGATCGGGAGACGTGTTCAAATATGTCTCAGTTTTCGTACCCTGGTACTCGGGTGCAACATTCCAGACGCTTTACTAACACTCTCCCGACTTGGAGAGTCAGTCCCTTTAACCTCCTGTTTGGCCCAGTTTGCAATTTCTGCGGAAGATGAACAGGAATAGCGAGAACCAATGAGAGACTAGCTGGAGGTGTCTGGACGGGCAAATTTAACTCTCATTTCCCACCAGGAAGAGGAAATAACCAAAGGCTCAGCGTGCCGTGCCGGAACCAGATTAGGGCCTGAAGCCATCCTGCGGTGTTGCGGCCAGCTCACAAGAAAACGAGTTGAAGAAAGGAGCTCAGGGGCACTGTAATTCACAAACCTGCAGAGTTATAAATGACAACTATCGTCCAAAAATATACTGAAGTAAGGCTGCCAAGAGGACTTGAAAGCGGGGCAGAATTGCAGGAAACCGATTTCAGGAGGTAGACTGGAATTGCATCGAAAGCATAGGAAAAGAGGCAGAACGTCCACAATGATGCACTTGGCCAAAAAGGGCGTATGCGTTTTTTCCTGAATATATTCAGGAAAAAACGCATACGCCCTTTTTGGCCAACCAAGCAAGCTTGCAAAGGAAATCTGCACTACAATGAAGTCTCACTTCCCCCCGGTCAAAAGGGCCATCTGAAAAAAGTGTAAAATCCAGAAAGGCAGGACAGGCCATGGAGAACTGGGAGCCTTGTTATGCTGATGGGCGGGATGTACATTGCCAACAGACACTCGGGAGAAGTGTATGGTGTTTCCTGAAACATCTAAAAAACAAAGCAACAGAGCCTAGGGCACTTCCACTTATGGTCCTATAGCTTAGGGAAATTAAAATCCAAAAGATACAGCCACCCCAATGTTTGGGACGCCTCTGTTTACAAGAACCTCGTTTACCGTACAAGTTCAATATCACAGAAAGTGAAAAATGGATAAAGAACTTGTGGTACTTACGTACAATGCAGTATCACTCAGCAGTGAAATCTATGTCATCAGGCCCGTAGCAGCACAATGAGTGGATTCAGGTACGATGATTCTAACTGAAATAAGTCACACAGAAAAAGAAACATCATAAGATATCAGTAATACACGGAATGTAAACTTGGCTACACAGGAACTGAATTACAGAACAGAACAGGGTCTCAAATTTAGAAAACCAACTTATGCTTGTTTAAGGGGAAAGGTGAGTTGGGGTGCTGCATAAAACCAGAGATTGAAATGAGCACAGATAAAGTTCCTTAAGCCAAATATGGAATAGACAAGAGCTACTCCTTGCTCAACGAAATGGACTCAACACCGCATATTAAACGCCTAAGAGTGTACCTGACTCTTAAGTATCTTAAAACCTATGGATTGCTATGTCTCCGAAAGAGAATCAAGCATGTGTACAGGGACATAAACGCAGCAGTGATAGGATTGGAGAGGTTCGGTGAGCAAATGAAGACCCTTTGAAGTCATATTGCATGGTACCCATTCCACGGGTTTCAACTACCCAGGTTTAAGGTATTCTTCCTTCAGCTAAAACATGCATGTGGAACCTAGAGTATGATCAACCATGTGATCGGGAGACGTGTTCAAATATGTCTCAGTTTTCGTACCCTGGTACTCGGGTGCAACATTCCAGACGCTTTACTAACACTCTCCCGACTTGGAGAGTCAGTCCCTTTAACCTCCTGTTTGGCCCAGTTTGCAATTTCTGCGGAAGATGAACAGGAATAGCGAGAACCAATGAGAGACTAGCTGGAGGTGTCTGGACGGGCAAATTTAACTCTCATTTCCCACCAGGAAGAGGAAATAACCAAAGGCTCAGCGTGCCGTGCCGGAACCAGATTAGGGCCTGAAGCCATCCTGCGGTGTTGCGGCCAGCTCACAAGAAAACGAGTTGAAGAAAGGAGCTCAGGGGCACTGTAATTCACAAACCTGCAGAGTTATAAATGACAACTATCGTCCAAAAATATACTGAAGTAAGGCTGCCAAGAGGACTTGAAAGCGGGGCAGAATTGCAGGAAACCGATTTCAGGAGGTAGACTGGAATTGCATCGAAAGCATAGGAAAAGAGGCAGAACGTCCACAATGATGCACTTGGCCAAAAAGGGCGTATGCGTTTTTTCCTGAATATATTCAGGAAAAAACGCATACGCCCTTTTTGGCCAACCAAGCAAGCTTGCAAAGGAAATCTGCACTACAATGAAGTCTCACTTCCCCCCGGTCAAAAGGGCCATCTGAAAAAAGTGTAAAATCCAGAAAGGCAGGACAGGCCATGGAGAACTGGGAGCCTTGTTATGCTGATGGGCGGGATGTACATTGCCAACAGACACTCGGGAGAAGTGTATGGTGTTTCCTGAAACATCTAAAAAACAAAGCAACAGAGCCTAGGGCACTTCCACTTATGGTCCTATAGCTTAGGGAAATTAAAATCAAAAAGATACAGCCACCCCAATGTTTGGGACGCCTCTGTTTACAAGAACCTCGTTTACCGTACAAGTTCAATATCACAGAAAGTGAAAAATGGATAAAGAACTTGTGGTACTTACGTACAATGCAGTATCACACAGCAGTGAAATCTATGTCATCAGGCCCGTAGCAGCACAATGAGTGGATTCAGGTACGATGATTCTAACTGAAATAAGTCACACAGAAAAAGAAACATCATAAGATATCAGTAATACACGGAATGTAAACTTGGCTACACAGGAACTGAATTACAGAACAGAACAGGGTCTCAAATTTAGAAAACCAACTTATGCTTGTTTAAGGGGCAAGGTGAGTTGGGGTGCTGCATAAAACCAGAGATTGAAATGAGCACAGATAAAGTTCCTTAAGCCAAATATGGAATAGACAAGAGCTACTCCTTGCTCAACGAAATGGACTCAACACCGCATATTAAACGCCTAAGAATGTACCTGACTCTTAAGTATCTTAAAACCTATGGATTGCTATGTCTCCGAAAGAGAATCAAGCATGTGTACAGGGACGTAAACGCAGCAGTGATAGGATTGGAGAGGTTCGGTGAGCAAATGAAGACCCTTTGAAGTCATATTGCATGGTACCCATTCCACGGGTTTCAACTACCCAGGTTTAAGGTATTCTTCCTTCAGCTAAAACATGCATGTGGAACCTAGAGTATGATCAACCATGTGATCGGGAGACGTGTTCAAATATGTCTCAGTTTTCGTACCCTGGTACTCGGGTGCAACATTCCAGACGCTTTACTAACACTCTCCCGACTTGGAGAGTCAGTCCCTTTAACCTCCTGTTTGGCCCAGTTTGCAATTTCTGCGGAAGATGAACAGGAATAGCGAGAACCAATGAGAGACTAGCTGGAGGTGTCTGGACGGGCAAATTTAACTCTCATTTCCCACCAGGAAGAGGAAATAACCAAAGGCTCAGCGTGCCGTGCCGGAACCAGATTAGGGCCTGAAGCCATCCTGCGGTGTTGCGGCCAGCTCACAAGAAAACGAGTTGAAGAAAGGAGCTCAGGGGCACTGTAATTCACAAACCTGCAGAGTTATAAATGACAACTATCGTCCAAAAATATACTGAAGTAAGGCTGCCAAGAGGACTTGAAAGCGGGGCAGAATTGCAGGAAACCGATTTCAGGAGGTAGACTGGAATTGCATCGAAAGCATAGGAAAAGAGGCAGAACGTCCACAATGATGCACTTGGCCAAAAAGGGCGTATGCGTTTTTTCCTGAATATATTCAGGAAAAAACGTATACGCCCTTTTTGGCCAACCAAGCAAGCTTGCAAAGGAAATCTGCACTACAATGAAGTCTCACTTCCCCCCGGTCAAAAGGGCCATCTGAAAAAAGTGTAAAATCCAGAAAGGCAGGACAGGCCATGGAGAACTGGGAGCCTTGTTATGCTGATGGGCGGGATGTACATTGCCAACAGACACTCGGGAGAAGTGTATGGTGTTTCCTGAAACATCTAAAAAACAAAGCAACAGAGCCTAGGGCACTTCCACTTATGGTCCTATAGCTTAGGGAAATTAAAATCAAAAAGATACAGCCACCCCAATGTTTGGGACGCCTCTGTTTACAAGAACCTCGTTTACCGTACAAGTTCAATATCACAGAAAGTGAAAAATGGATAAAGAACTTGTGGTACTTACGTACAATGCAGTATCACTCAGCAGTGAAATCTATGTCATCAGGCCCGTAGCAGCACAATGAGTGGATTCAGGTACGATGATTCTAACTGAAATAAGTCACACAGAAAAAGAAACATCATAAGATATCAGTAATACACGGAATGTAAACTTGGCTACACAGGAACTGAATTACAGAACAGAACAGGGTCTCAAATTTAGAAAACCAACTTATGCTTGTTTAAGGGGCAAGGTGAGTTGGGGTGCTGCATAAAACCAGAGATTGAAATGAGCACAGATAAAGTTCCTTAAGCCAAATATGGAATAGACAAGAGCTACTCCTTGCTCAACGAAATGGACTCAACACCGCATATTAAACGCCTAAGAATGTACCTGACTCTTAAGTATCTTAAAACCTATGGATTGCTATGTCTCCGAAAGAGAATCAAGCATGTGTACAGGGACGTAAACGCAGCAGTGATAGGATTGGAGAGGTTCGGTGAGCAAATGAAGACCCTTTGAAGTCATATTGCATGGTACCCATTCCACGGGTTTCAACTACCCAGGTTTAAGGTATTCTTCCTTCAGCTAAAACATGCATGTGGAACCTAGAGTATGATCAACCATGTGATCGGGAGACGTGTTCAAATATGTCTCAGTTTTCGTACCCTGGTACTCGGGTGCAACATTCCAGACGCTTTACTAACACTCTCCCGACTTGGAGAGTCAGTCCCTTTAACCTCCTGTTTGGCCCAGTTTGCAATTTCTGCGGAAGATGAACAGGAATAGCGAGAACCAATGAGAGACTAGCTGGAGGTGTCTGGACGGGCAAATTTAACTCTCATTTCCCACCAGGAAGAGGAAATAACCAAAGGCTCAGCGTGCCGTGCCGGAACCAGATTAGGGCCTGAAGCCATCCTGCGGTGTTGCGGCCAGCTCACAAGAAAACGAGTTGAAGAAAGGAGCTCAGGGGCACTGTAATTCACAAACCTGCAGAGTTATAAATGACAACTATCGTCCAAAAATATACTGAAGTAAGGCTGCCAAGAGGACTTGAAAGCGGGGCAGAATTGCAGGAAACCGATTTCAGGAGGTAGACTGGAATTGCATCGAAAGCATAGGAAAAGAGGCAGAACGTCCACAATGATGCACTTGGCCAAAAAGGGCGTATGCGTTTTTTCCTGAATATATTCAGGAAAAAACGCATACGCCCTTTTTGGCCAACCAAGCAAGCTTGCAAAGGAAATCTGCACTACAATGAAGTCTCACTTCCCCCCGGTCAAAAGGGCCATCTGAAAAAAGTGTAAAATCCAGAAAGGCAGGACAGGCCATGGAGAACTGGGAGCCTTGTTATGCTGATGGGCGGGATGTACATTGCCAACAGACACTCGGGAGAAGTGTATGGTGTTTCCTGAAACATCTAAAAAACAAAGCAACAGAGCCTAGGGCACTTCCACTTATGGTCCTATAGCTTAGGGAAATTAAAATCAAAAAGATACAGCCACCCCAATGTTTGGGACGCCTCTGTTTACAAGAACCTCGTTTACCGTACAAGTTCAATATCACAGAAAGTGAAAAATGGATAAAGAACTTGTGGTACTTACGTACAATGCAGTATCACTCAGCAGTGAAATCTATGTCATCAGGCCCGTAGCAGCACAATGAGTGGATTCAGGTACGATGATTCTAACTGAAATAAGTCACACAGAAAAAGAAACATCATAAGATATCAGTAATACACGGAATGTAAACTTGGCTACACAGGAACTGAATTACAGAACAGAACAGGGTCTCAAATTTAGAAAACCAACTTATGCTTGTTTAAGGGGAAAGGTGAGTTGGGGTGCTGCATAAAACCAGAGATTGAAATGAGCACAGATAAAGTTCCTTAAGCCAAATATGGAATAGACAAGAGCTACTCCTTGCTCAACGAAATGGACTCAACACCGCATATTAAACGCCTAAGAATGTACCTGACTCTTAAGTATCTTAAAACCTATGGATTGCTATGTCTCCGAAAGAGAATCAAGCATGTGTACAGGGACGTAAACGCAGCAGTGATAGGATTGGAGAGGTTCGGTGAGCAAATGAAGACCCTTTGAAGTCATATTGCATGGTACCCATTCCACGGGTTTCAACTACCCAGGTTTAAGGTATTCTTCCTTCAGCTAAAACATGCATGTGGAACCTAGAGTATGATCAACCATGTGATCGGGAGACGTGTTCAAATATGTCTCAGTTTTCGTACCCTGGTACTCGGGTGCAACATTCCAGACGCTTTACTAACACTCTCCCGACTTGGAGAGTCAGTCCCTTTAACCTCCTGTTTGGCCCAGTTTGCAATTTCTGCGGAAGATGAACAGGAATAGCGAGAACCAATGAGAGACTAGCTGGAGGTGTCTGGACGGGCAAATTTAACTCTCATTTCCCACCAGGAAGAGGAAATAACCAAAGGCTCAGCGTGCCGTGCCGGAACCAGATTAGGGCCTGAAGCCATCCTGCGGTGTTGCGGCCAGCTCACAAGAAAATGAGTTGAAGAAAGGAGCTCAGGGGCACTGTAATTCACAAACCTGCAGAGTTATAAATGACAACTATCGTCCAAAAATATACTGAAGTAAGGCTGCCAAGAGGACTTGAAAGCGGGGCAGAATTGCAGGAAACCGATTTCAGGAGGTAGACTGGAATTGCATCGAAAGCATAGGAAAAGAGGCAGAACGTCCACAATGATGCACTTGGCCAAAAAGGGCGTATGCGTTTTTTCCTGAATATATTCAGGAAAAAACGCATACGCCCTTTTTGGCCAACCAAGCAAGCTTGCAAAGGAAATCTGCACTACAATGAAGTCTCACTTCCCCCCGGTCAAAAGGGCCATCTGAAAAAAGTGTAAAATCCAGAAAGGCAGGACAGGCCATGGAGAACTGGGAGCCTTGTTATGCTGATGGGCGGGATGTACATTGCCAACAGACACTCGGGAGAAGTGTATGGTGTTTCCTGAAACATCTAAAAAACAAAGCAACAGAGCCTAGGGCACTTCCACTTATGGTCCTATAGCTTAGGGAAATTAAAATCAAAAAGATACAGCCACCCCAATGTTTGGGACGCCTCTGTTTACAAGAACCTCGTTTACCGTACAAGTTCAATATCACAGAAAGTGAAAAATGGATAAAGAACTTGTGGTACTTACGTACAATGCAGTATCACTCAGCAGTGAAATCTATGTCATCAGGCCCGTAGCAGCACAATGAGTGGATTCAGGTACGATGATTCTAACTGAAATAAGTCACACAGAAAAAGAAACATCATAAGATATCAGTAATACACGGAATGTAAACTTGGCTACACAGGAACTGAATTACAGAACAGAACAGGGTCTCAAATTTAGAAAACCAACTTATGCTTGTTTAAGGGGAAAGGTGAGTTGGGGTGCTGCATAAAACCAGAGATTGAAATGAGCACAGATAAAGTTCCTTAAGCCAAATATGGAATAGACAAGAGCTACTCCTTGCTCAACGAAATGGACTCAACACCGCATATTAAACGCCTAAGAGTGTACCTGACTCTTAAGTATCTTAAAACCTATGGATTGCTATGTCTCCGAAAGAGAATCAAGCATGTGTACAGGTACATAAACGCAGCAGTGATAGGATTGGAGAGGTTCGGTGAGCAAATGAAGACCCTTTGAAGTCATATTGCATGGTACCCATTCCACGGGTTTCAACTACCCAGGTTTAAGGTATTCTTCCTTCAGCTAAAACATGCATGTGGAACCTAGAGTATGATCAACCATGTGATCGGGAGACGTGTTCAAATATGTCTCAGTTTTCGTACCCTGGTACTCGGGTGCAACATTCCAGACGCTTTACTAACACTCTCCCGACTTGGAGAGTCAGTCCCTTTAACCTCCTGTTTGGCCCAGTTTGCAATTTCTGCGGAAGATAAACAGGAATAGCGAGAACCAATGAGAGACTAGCTGGAGGTGTCTGGACGGGCAAATTTAACTCTCATTTCCCACCAGGAAGAGGAAATAACCAAAGGCTCAGCGTGCCGTGCCGGAACCAGATTAGGGCCTGAAGCCATCCTGCGGTGTTGCGGCCAGCTCACAAGAAAACGAGTTGAAGAAAGGAGCTCAGGGGCACTGTAATTCACAAACCTGCAGAGTTATAAATGACAACTATCGTCCAAAAATATACTGAAGTAAGGCTGCCAAGAGGACTTGAAAGCGGGGCAGAATTGCAGGAAACCGATTTCAGGAGGTAGACTGGAATTGCATCGAAAGCATAGGAAAAGAGGCAGAACGTCCACAATGATGCACTTGGCCAAAAAGGGCGTATGCGTTTTTTCCTGAATATATTCAGGAAAAAACGCATACGCCCTTTTTGGCCAACCAAGCAAGCTTGCAAAGGAAATCTGCACTACAATGAAGTCTCACTTCCCCCCGGTCAAAAGGGCCATCTGAAAAAAGTGTAAAATCCAGAAAGGCAGGACAGGCCATGGAGAACTGGGAGCCTTGTTATGCTGATGGGCGGGATGTAAATTGCCAACAGACACTCGGGAGAAGTGTATGGTGTTTCCTGAAACATCTAAAAAACAAAGCAACAGAGCCTAGGGCACTTCCACTTATGGTCCTATAGCTTAGGGAAATTAAAATCAAAAAGATACAGCCACCCCAATGTTTGGGACGCCTCTGTTTACAAGAACCTCGTTTACCGTACAAGTTCAATATCACAGAAAGTGAAAAATGGATAAAGAACTTGTGGTACTTACGTACAATGCAGTATCACTCAGCAGTGAAATCTATGTCATCAGGCCCGTAGCAGCACAATGAGTGGATTCAGGTACGATGATTCTAACTGAAATAAGTCACACAGAAAAAGAAACATCATAAGATATCACTAATACACGGAATGTAAACTTGGCTACACAGGAACTGAATTACAGAACAGAACAGGGTCTCAAATTTAGAAAACCAACTTATGCTTGTTTAAGGGGCAAGGTGAGTTGGGGTGCTGCATAAAACCAGAGATTGAAATGAGCACAGATAAAGTTCCTTAAGCCAAATATGGAATAGACAAGAGCTACTCCTTGCTCAACGAAATGGACTCAACACCGCATATTAAACGCCTAAGAATGTACCTGACTCTTAAGTATCTTAAAACCTATGGATTGCTATGTCTCCGAAAGAGAATCAAGCATGTGTACAGGGACGTAAACGCAGCAGTGATAGGATTGGAGAGGTTCGGTGAGCAAATGAAGACCCTTTGAAGTCATATTGCATGGTACCCATTCCACGGGTTTCAACTACCCAGGTTTAAGGTATTCTTCCTTCAGCTAAAACATGCATGTGGAACCTAGAGTATGATCAACCATGTGATCGGGAGACGTGTTCAAATATGTCTCAGTTTTCGTACCCTGGTACTCGGGTGCAACATTCCAGACGCTTTACTAACACTCTCCCGACTTGGAGAGTCAGTCCCTTTAACCTCCTGTTTGGCCCAGTTTGCAATTTCTGCGGAAGATGAACAGGAATAGCGAGAACCAATGAGAGACTAGCTGGAGGTGTCTGGACGGGCAAATTTAACTCTCATTTCCCACCAGGAAGAGGAAATAACCAAAGGCTCAGCGTGCCGTGCCGGAACCAGATTAGGGCCTGAAGCCATCCTGCGGTGTTGCGGCCAGCTCACAAGAAAACGAGTTGAAGAAAGGAGCTCAGGGGCACTGTAATTCACAAACCTGCAGAGTTATAAATGACAACTATCGTCCAAAAATATACTGAAGTAAGGCTGCCAAGAGGACTTGAAAGCGGGGCAGAATTGCAGGAAACCGATTTCAGGAGGTAGACTGGAATTGCATCGAAAGCATAGGAAAAGAGGCAGAACGTCCACAATGATGCACTTGGCCAAAAAGGGCGTATGCGTTTTTTCCTGAATATATTCAGGAAAAAACGCATACGCCCTTTTTGGCCAACCAAGCAAGCTTGCAAAGGAAATCTGCACTACAATGAAGTCTCATTTCCCCCGGTCAAAAGGGCCATCTGAAAAAAGTGTAAAATCCAGAAAGGCAGGACAGGCCATGGAGAACTGGGAGCCTTGTTATGCTGATGGGCGGGATGTACATTGCCAACAGACACTCGGGAGAAGTGTATGGTGTTTCCTGAAACATCTAAAAAACAAAGCAACAGAGCCTAGGGCACTTCCACTTATGGTCCTATAGCTTAGGGAAATTAAAATCCAAAAGATACAGCCACCCCAATGTTTGGGACGCCTCTGTTTACAAGAACCTCGTTTACCGTACAAGTTCAATATCACAGAAAGTGAAAAATGGATAAAGAACTTGTGGTACTTACGTACAATGCAGTATCACTCAGCAGTGAAATCTATGTCATCAGGCCCGTAGCAGCACAATGAGTGGATTCAGGTACGATGATTCTAACTGAAATAAGTCACACAGAAAAAGAAACATCATAAGATATCAGTAATACACGGAATGTAAACTTGGCTACACAGGAACTGAATTACAGAACAGAACAGGGTCTCAAATTTAGAAAACCAACTTATGCTTGTTTAAGGGTAAAGGTGAGTTGGGGTGCTGCATAAAACCAGAGATTGAAATGAGCACAGATAAAGTTCCTTAAGCCAAATATGGAATAGACAAGAGCTACTCCTTGCTCAACGAAATGGACTCAACACCGCATATTAAACGCCTAAGAGTGTACCTGACTCTTAAGTATCTTAAAACCTATGGATTGCTATGTCTCCGAAAGAGAATCAAGCATGTGTACAGGGACATAAACGCAGCAGTGATAGGATTGGAGAGGTTCGGTGAGCAAATGAAGACCCTTTGAAGTCATATTGCATGGTACCCATTCCACGGGTTTCAACTACCCAGGTTTAAGGTATTCTTCCTTCAGCTAAAACATGCATGTGGAACCTAGAGTATGATCAACCATGTGATCGGGAGACGTGTTCAAATATGTCTCAGTTTTCGTACCCTGGTACTCGGGTGCAACATTCCAGACGCTTTACTAACACTCTCCCGACTTGGAGAGTCAGTCCCTTTAACCTCCTGTTTGGCCCAGTTTGCAATTTCTGCGGAAGATGAACAGGAATAGCGAGAACCAATGAGAGACTAGCTGGAGGTGTCTGGACGGGCAAATTTAACTCTCATTTCCCACCAGGAAGAGGAAATAACCAAAGGCTCAGCGTGCCGTGCCGGAACCAGATTAGGGCCTGAAGCCATCCTGCGGTGTTGCGGCCAGCTCACAAGAAAACGGGTTGAAGAAAGGAGCTCAGGGGCACTGTAATTCACAAACCTGCAGAGTTATAAATGACAACTATCGTCCAAAAATATACTGAAGTAAGGCTGCCAAGAGGACTTGAAAGCGGGGCAGAATTGCAGGAAACCGATTTCAGGAGGTAGACTGGAATTGCATCGAAAGCATAGGAAAAGAGGCAGAACGTCCACAATGATGCACTTGGCCAAAAAGGGCGTATGCGTTTTTTCCTGAATATATTCAGGAAAAAACGCATACGCCCTTTTTGGCCAACCAAGCAAGCTTGCAAAGGAAATCTGCACTACAATGAAGTCTCACTTCCCCCCGGTCAAAAGGGCCATCTGAAAAAAGTGTAAAATCCAGAAAGGCAGGACAGGCCATGGAGAACTGGGAGCCTTGTTATGCTGATGGGTGGGATGTACATTGCCAGCAGACACTCGGGAGAAGTGTATGGTGTTTCCTGAAACATCTAAAAAACAAAGCAACAGAGCCTAGGGCACTTCCACTTATGGTCCTATAGCTTAGGGAAATTAAAATCAAAAAGATACAGCCACCCCAATGTTTGGGACGCCTCTGTTTACAAGAACCTCGTTTACCGTACAAGTTCAATATCACAGAAAGTGAAAAATGGATAAAGAACTTGTGGTACTTACGTACAATGCAGTATCACTCAGCAGTGAAATCTATGTCATCAGGCCCGTAGCAGCACAATGAGTGGATTCAGGTACGATGATTCTAACTGAAATAAGTCACACAGAAAAAGAAACATCATAAGATATCAGTAATACACGGAATGTAAACTTGGCTACACAGGAACTGAATTACAGAACAGAACAGGGTCTCAAATTTAGAAAACCAACTTATGCTTGTTTAAGGGGCAAGGTGAGTTGGGGTGCTGCATAAAACCAGAGATTGAAATGAGCACAGATAAAGTTCCTTAAGCCAAATATGGAATAGACAAGAGCTACTCCTTGCTCAACGAAATGGACTCAACACCGCATATTAAACGCCTAAGAATGTACCTGACTCTTAAGTATCTTAAAACCTATGGATTGCTATGTCTCCGAAAGAGAATCAAGCATGTGTACAGGGACGTAAACGCAGCAGTGATAGGATTGGAGAGGTTCGGTGAGCAAATGAAGACCCTTTGAAGTCATATTGCATGGTACCCATTCCACGGGTTTCAACTACCCAGGTTTAAGGTATTCTTCCTTCAGCTAAAACATGCATGTGGAACCTAGAGTATGATCAACCATGTGATCGGGAGACGTGTTCAAATATGTCTCAGGTTTCGTACACTGGTACTCGGGTGCAACATTCCAGACGCTTTACTAACACTCTCCCGACTTGGAGAGTCAGTCCCTTTAACCTCCTGTTTGGCCCAGTTTGCAATTTCTGCGGAAGATGAACAGGAATAGCGAGAACCAATGAGAGACTAGCTGGAGGTGTCTGGACGGGCAAATTTAACTCTCATTTCCCACCAGGAAGAGGAAATAACCAAAGGCTCAGCGTGCCGTGCCGGAACCAGATTAGGGCCTGAAGCCATCCTGCGGTGTTGCGGCCAGCTCACAAGAAAACGAGTTGAAGAAAGGAGCTCAGGGGCACTGTAATTCACAAACCTGCAGAGTTATAAATGACAACTATCGTCCAAAAATATACTGAAGTAAGGCTGCCAAGAGGACTTGAAAGCGGGGCAGAATTGCAGGAAACCGATTTCAGGAGGTAGACTGGAATTGCATCGAAAGCATAGGAAAAGAGGCAGAACGTCCACAATGATGCACTTGGCCAAAAAGGGCGTATGCGTTTTTTCCTGAATATATTCAGGAAAAAACGCATACGCCCTTTTTGGCCAACCAAGCAAACTTGCAAAGGAAATCTGCACTACAATGAAGTCTCACTTCCCCCCGGTCAAAAGGGCCATCTGAAAAAAGTGTAAAATCCAGAAAGGCAGGACAGGCCATGGAGAACTGGGAGCCTTGTTATGCTGATGGGCGGGATGTACATTGCCAACAGACACTCGGGAGAAGTGTATGGTGTTTCCTGAAACATCTAAAAAACAAAGCAACAGAGCCTAGGGCACTTCCACTTATGGTCCTATAGCTTAGGGAAATTAAAATCAAAAAGATACACCCACCCCAATGTTTGGGACGCCTCTGTTTACAAGAACCTCGTTTACCGTACAAGTTCAATATCACAGAAAGTGAAAAATGGATAAAGAACTTGTGGTACTTACGTACAATGCAGTATCACTCAGCAGTGAAATCTATGTCATCAGGCCCGTAGCAGCACAATGAGTGGTTTCAGGTACGATGATTCTAACTGAAATAAGTCACACAGAAAAAGAAACATCATAAGATATCAGTAATACACGGAATGTAAACTTGGCTACACAGGAACTGAATTACAGAACAGAACAGGGTCTCAAATTTAGAAAACCAACTTATGCTTGTTTAAGGGGAAAGGTGAGTTGGGGTGCTGCATAAAACCAGAGATTGAAATGAGCACAGATAAAGTTCCTTAAGCCAAATATGGAATAGACAAGAGCTACTCCTTGCTCAATGAAATGGACTCAACACCGCATATTAAACGCCTAAGAGTGTACCTGACTCTTAAGTATCTTAAAACCTATGGATTGCTATGTCTCCGAAAGAGAATCAAGCATGTGTACAGGGACATAAACGCAGCAGTGATAGGATTGGAGAGGTTCGGTGAGCAAATGAAGACCCTTTGAAGTCATATTGCATGGTACCCATTCCACGGGTTTCAACTACCCAGGTTTAAGGTATTCTTCCTTCAGCTAAAACATGCATGTGGAACCTAGAGTATGATCAACCATGTGATCGGGAGACGTGTTCAAATATGTCTCAGTTTTCGTACCCTGGTACTCGGGTGCAACATTCCAGACGCTTTACTAACACTCTCCCGACTTGGAGAGTCAGTCCCTTTAACCTCCTGTTTGGCCCAGTTTGCAATTTCTGCGGAAGATGAACAGGAATAGCGAGAACCAATGAGAGACTAGCTGGAGGTGTCTGGACGGGCAAATTTAACTCTCATTTCCCACCAGGAAGAGGAAATAACCAAAGGCTCAGCGTGCCGTGCCGGAACCAGATTAGGGCCTGAAGCCATCCTGCGGTGTTGCGGCCAGCTCACAAGAAAACGGGTTGAAGAAAGGAGCTCAGGGGCACTGTAATTCACAAACCTGCAGAGTTATAAATGACAACTATCGTCCAAAAATATACTGAAGTAAGGCTGCCAAGAGGACTTGAAAGCGGGGCAGAATTGCAGGAAACCGATTTCAGGAGGTAGACTGGAATTGCATCGAAAGCATAGGAAAAGAGGCAGAACGTCCACAATGATGCACTTGGCCAAAAAGGGCGTATGCGTTTTTTCCTGAATATATTCAGGAAAAAACGCATACGCCCTTTTTGGCCAACCAAGCAAGCTTGCAAAGGAAATCTGCACTACAATGAAGTCTCACTTCCCCCCGGTCAAAAGGGCCATCTGAAAAAAGTGTAAAATCCAGAAAGGCAGGACAGGCCATGGAGAACTGGGAGCCTTGTTATGCTGATGGGTGGGATGTACATTGCCAGCAGACACTCGGGAGAAGTGTATGGTGTTTCCTGAAACATCTAAAAAACAAAGCAACAGAGCCTAGGGCACTTCCACTTATGGTCCTATAGCTTAGGGAAATTAAAATCAAAAAGATACAGCCACCCCAATGTTTGGGACGCCTCTGTTTACAAGAACCTCGTTTACCGTACAAGTTCAATATCACAGAAAGTGAAAAATGGATAAAGAACTTGTGGTACTTACGTACAATGCAGTATCACTCAGCAGTGAAATCTATGTCATCAGGCCCGTAGCAGCACAATGAGTGGATTCAGGTACGATGATTCTAACTGAAATAAGTCACACAGAAAAAGAAACATCATAAGATATCAGTAATACACGGAATGTAAACTTGGCTACACAGGAACTGAATTACAGAACAGAACAGGGTCTCAAATTTAGAAAACCAACTTATGCTTGTTTAAGGGGCAAGGTGAGTTGGGGTGCTGCATAAAACCAGAGATTGAAATGAGCACAGATAAAGTTCCTTAAGCCAAATATGGAATAGACAAGAGCTACTCCTTGCTCAACGAAATGGACTCAACACCGCATATTAAACGCCTAAGAATGTACCTGACTCTTAAGTATCTTAAAACCTATGGATTGCTATGTCTCCGAAAGAGAATCAAGCATGTGTACAGGGACGTAAACGCAGCAGTGATAGGATTGGAGAGGTTCGGTGAGCAAATGAAGACCCTTTGAAGTCATATTGCATGGTACCCATTCCACGGGTTTCAACTACCCAGGTTTAAGGTATTCTTCCTTCAGCTAAAACATGCATGTGGAACCTAGAGTATGATCAACCATGTGATCGGGAGACGTGTTCAAATATGTCTCAGGTTTCGTACACTGGTACTCGGGTGCAACATTCCAGACGCTTTACTAACACTCTCCCGACTTGGAGAGTCAGTCCCTTTAACCTCCTGTTTGGCCCAGTTTGCAATTTCTGCGGAAGATGAACAGGAATAGCGAGAACCAATGAGAGACTAGCTGGAGGTGTCTGGACGGGCAAATTTAACTCTCATTTCCCACCAGGAAGAGGAAATAACCAAAGGCTCAGCGTGCCGTGCCGGAACCAGATTAGGGCCTGAAGCCATCCTGCGGTGTTGCGGCCAGCTCACAAGAAAACGAGTTGAAGAAAGGAGCTCAGGGGCACTGTAATTCACAAACCTGCAGAGTTATAAATGACAACTATCGTCCAAAAATATACTGAAGTAAGGCTGCCAAGAGGACTTGAAAGCGGGGCAGAATTGCAGGAAACCGATTTCAGGAGGTAGACTGGAATTGCATCGAAAGCATAGGAAAAGAGGCAGAACGTCCACAATGATGCACTTGGCCAAAAAGGGCGTATGCGTTTTTTCCTGAATATATTCAGGAAAAAACGCATACGCCCTTTTTGGCCAACCAAGCAAACTTGCAAAGGAAATCTGCACTACAATGAAGTCTCACTTCCCCCCGGTCAAAAGGGCCATCTGAAAAAAGTGTAAAATCCAGAAAGGCAGGACAGGCCATGGAGAACTGGGAGCCTTGTTATGCTGATGGGCGGGATGTACATTGCCAACAGACACTCGGGAGAAGTGTATGGTGTTTCCTGAAACATCTAAAAAACAAAGCAACAGAGCCTAGGGCACTTCCACTTATGGTCCTATAGCTTAGGGAAATTAAAATCAAAAAGATACACCCACCCCAATGTTTGGGACGCCTCTGTTTACAAGAACCTCGTTTACCGTACAAGTTCAATATCACAGAAAGTGAAAAATGGATAAAGAACTTGTGGTACTTACGTACAATGCAGTATCACTCAGCAGTGAAATCTATGTCATCAGGCCCGTAGCAGCACAATGAGTGGTTTCAGGTACGATGATTCTAACTGAAATAAGTCACACAGAAAAAGAAACATCATAAGATATCAGTAATACACGGAATGTAAACTTGGCTACACAGGAACTGAATTACAGAACAGAACAGGGTCTCAAATTTAGAAAACCAACTTATGCTTGTTTAAGGGGAAAGGTGAGTTGGGGTGCTGCATAAAACCAGAGATTGAAATGAGCACAGATAAAGTTCCTTAAGCCAAATATGGAATAGACAAGAGCTACTCCTTGCTCAATGAAATGGACTCAACACCGCATATTAAACGCCTAAGAGTGTACCTGACTCTTAAGTATCTTAAAACCTATGGATTGCTATGTCTCCGAAAGAGAATCAAGCATGTGTACAGGGACATAAACGCAGCAGTGATAGGATTGGAGAGGTTCGGTGAGCAAATGAAGACCCTTTGAAGTCATATTGCATGGTACCCATTCCACGGGTTTCAACTACCCAGGTTTAAGGTATTCTTCCTTCAGCTAAAACATGCATGTGGAACCTAGAGTATGATCAACCATGTGATCGGGAGACGTGTTCAAATATGTCTCAGTTTTCGTACCCTGGTACTCGGGTGCAACATTCCAGACGCTTTACTAACACTCTCCCGACTTGGAGAGTCAGTCCCTTTAACCTCCTGTTTGGCCCAGTTTGCAATTTCTGCGGAAGATGAACAGGAATAGCGAGAACCAATGAGAGACTAGCTGGAGGTGTCTGGACGGGCAAATTTAACTCTCATTTCCCACCAGGAAGAGGAAATAACCAAAGGCTCAGCGTGCCGTGCCGGAACCAGATTAGGGCCTGAAGCCATCCTGCGGTGTTGCGGCCAGCTCACAAGAAAACGGGTTGAAGAAAGGAGCTCAGGGGCACTGTAATTCACAAACCTGCAGAGTTATAAATGACAACTATCGTCCAAAAATATACTGAAGTAAGGCTGCCAAGAGGACTTGAAAGCGGGGCAGAATTGCAGGAAACCGATTTCAGGAGGTAGACTGGAATTGCATCGAAAGCATAGGAAAACAGGCAGAACGTCCACAATGATGCACTTGGCCAAAAAGGGCGTATGCGTTTTTTCCTGAATATATTCAGGAAAAAACGCATACGCCCTTTTTGGCCAACCAAGCAAGCTTGCAAAGGAAATCTGCACTACAATGAAGTCTCACTTCCCCCCGGTCAAAAGGGCCATCTGAAAAAAGTGTAAAATCCAGAAAGGCAGGACAGGCCATGGAGAACTGGGAGCCTTGTTATGCTGATGGGCGGGATGTAAATTGCCAACAGACACTCGGGAGAAGTGTATGGTGTTTCCTGAAACATCTAAAAAACAAAGCAACAGAGCCTAGGGCACTTCCACTTATGGTCCTATAGCTTAGGGAAATTAAAATCAAAAAGATACAGCCACGCCAATGTTTGGGACGCCTCTGTTTACAAGAACCTCGTTTACCGTACAAGTTCAATATCACAGAAAGTGAAAAATGGATAAAGAACTTGTGGTACTTACGTACAATGCAGTATCACTCAGCAGTGAAATCTATGTCATCAGGCCCGTAGCAGCACAATGAGTGGATTCAGGTACGATGATTCTAACTGAAATAAGTCACACAGAAAAAGAAACATCATAAGATATCAGTAATACACGGAATGTAAACTTGGCTACACAGGAACTGAATTACAGAACAGAACAGGGTCTCAAATTTAGAAAACCAACTTATGCTTGTTTAAGGGGAAAGGTGAGTTGGGGTGCTGCATAAAACCAGAGATTGAAATGAGCACAGATAAAGTTCCTTAAGCCAAATATGGAATAGACAAGAGCTACTCCTTGCTCAACGAAATGGACTCAACACCGCATATTAAACGCCTAAGAGTGTACCTGACTCTTAAGTATCTTAAAACCTATGGATTGCTATGTCTCCGAAAGAGAATCAAGCATGTGTACAGGGACATAAACGCAGCAGTGATAGGATTGGAGAGGTTCGGTGAGCAAATGAAGACCCTTTGAAGTCATATTGCATGGTACCCATTCCACGGGTTTCAACTACCCAGGTTTAAGGTATTCTTCCTTCAGCTAAAACATGCATGTGGAACCTAGAGTATGATCAACCATGTGATCGGGAGACGTGTTCAAATATGTCTCAGTTTTCGTACCCTGGTACTCGGGTGCAACATTCCAGACGCTTTACTAACACTCTCCCGACTTGGAGAGTCAGTCCCTTTAACCTCCTGTTTGGCCCAGTTTGCAATTTCTGTGGAAGATGAACAGGAATAGCGAGAACCAATGAGAGACTAGCTGGAGGTGTCTGGACGGGCAAATTTAACTCTCATTTCCCACCAGGAAGAGGAAATAACCAAAGGCTCAGCGTGCCGTGCCGGAACCAGATTAGGGCCTGAAGCCATCCTGCGGTGTTGCGGCCAGCTCACAAGAAAACGAGTTGAAGAAAGGAGCTCAGGGGCACTGTAATTCACAAACCTGCAGAGTTATAAATGACAACTATCGTCCAAAAATATACTGAAGTAAGGCTGCCAAGAGGACTTGAAAGCGGGGCAGAATTGCAGGAAACCGATTTCAGGAGGTAGACTGGAATTGCATTGAAAGCATAGGAAAAGAGGCAGAACGTCCACAATGATGCACTTGGCCAAAAAGGGCGTATGCGTTTTTTCCTGAATATATTCAGGAAAAAACGCATACGCCCTTTTTGGCCAACCAAGCAAGCTTGCAAAGGAAATCTGCACTACAATGAAGTCTCACTTCCCCCCGGTCAAAAGGGCCATCTGAAAAAAGTGTAAAATCCAGAAAGGCAGGACAGGCCATGGAGAACTGGGAGCCTTGTTATGCTGATGGGCGGGCTGTAAATTGCCAACAGACACTCGGGAGAAGTGTATGGTGTTTCCTGAAACATCTAAAAAACAAAGCAACAGAGCCTAGGGCACTTCCACTTATGGTCCTATAGCTTAGGGAAATTAAAATCCAAAAGATACAGCCACCCCAATGTTTGGGACGCCTCTGTTTACAAGAACCTCGTTTACCGTACAAGTTCAATATCACAGAAAGTGAAAAATGGATAAAGAACTTGTGGTACTTACGTACAATGCAGTATCACTCAGCAGTGAAATCTATGTCATCAGGCCCGTAGCAGCACAATGAGTGGATTCAGGTACGATGATTCTAACTGAAATAAGTCACACAGAAAAAGAAACATCATAAGATATCAGTAATACACGGAATGTAAACTTGGCTACACAGGAACTGAATTACAGAACAGAACAGGGTCTCAAATTTAGAAAACCAACTTATGCTTGTTTAAGGGGAAAGGTGAGTTGGGGTGCTGCATAAAACCAGAGATTGAAATGAGCACAGATAAAGTTCCTTAAGCCAAATATGGAATAGACAAGAGCTACTCCTTGCTCAACGAAATGGACTCAACACCGCATATTAAACGCCTAAGAATGTACCTGAATAGTAAGTATCTTAAAACCTATGGATTGCTATGTCTCCGAAAGAGAATCAAGCATGTGTACAGGGACATAAACGCAGCAGTGATAGGATTGGAGAGGTTCGGTGAGCAAATGAAGACCCTTTGAAGTCATATTGCATGGTACCCATTTCACGGGTTTCAACTACCCAGGTTTAAGGTATTCTTCCTTCAGCTAAAACATGCATGTGGAACCTAGAGTATGATCAACCATGTGATCGGGAGACGTGTTCAAATATGTCTCAGTTTTCGTACCCTGGTACTCGGGTGCAACATTCCAGACGCTTTACTAACACTCTCCCGACTTGGAGAGTCAGTCCCTTTAACCTCCTGTTTGGCCCAGTTTGCAATTTCTGCGGAAGATGAACAGGAATAGCGAGAACCAATGAGAGACTAGCTGGAGGTGTCTGGACGGGCAAATTTAACTCTCATTTCCCACCAGGAAGAGGAAATAACCAAAGGCTCAGCGTGCCGTGCCGGAACCAGATTAGGGCCTGAAGCCATCCTGTGGTGTTGCGGCCAGCTCACAAGAAAACGAGTTGAAGAAAGGAGCTCAGGGGCACTGTAATTCACAAACCTGCAGAGTTATAAATGACAACTATCGTCCAAAAATATACTGAAGTAAGGCTGCCAAGAGGACTTGAAAGCGGGGCAGAATTGCAGGAAACCGATTTCAGGAGGTAGACTGGAATTGCATTGAAAGCATAGGAAAAGAGGCAGAACGTCCACAATGATGCACTTGGCCAAAAAGGGCGTATGCGTTTTTTCCTGAATATATTCAGGAAAAAACGCATACGCCCTTTTTGGCCAACCAAGCAAGCTTGCAAAGGAAATCTGCACTACAATGAAGTCTCACTTCCCCCCGGTCAAAAGGGCCATCTGAAAAAAGTGTAAAATCCAGAAAGGCAGGACAGGCCATGGAGAACTGGGAGCCTTGTTATGCTGATGGGCGGGATGTAAATTGCCAACAGACACTCGGGAGAAGTGTATGGTGTTTCCTGAAACATCTAAAAAACAAAGCAACAGAGCCTAGGGCACTTCCACTTATGGTCCTATAGCTTAGGGAAATTAAAATCAAAAAGATACAGCCACCCCAATGTTTGGGACGCCTCTGTTTACAAGAACCTCGTTTACCGTACAAGTTCAATATCACAGAAAGTGAAAAATGGATAAAGAACTTGTGGTACTTACGTACAATGCAGTATCACTCAGCAGTGAAATCTATGTCATCAGGCCCGTAGCAGCACAATGAGTGGATTCAGGTACGATGATTCTAACTGAAATAAGTCACACAGAAAAAGAAACATCATAAGATATCAGTAATACACGGAATGTAAACTTGGCTACACAGGAACTGAATTACAGAACAGAACAGGGTCTCAAATTTAGAAAACCAACTTATGCTTGTTTAAGGGGAAAGGTGAGTTGGGGTGCTGCATAAAACCAGAGATTGAAATGAGCACAGATAAAGTTCCTTAAGCCAAATATGGAATAGACAAGAGCTACTCCTTGCTCAACGAAATGGACTCAACACCGCATATTAAACGCCTAAGAATGTACCTGACTCTTAAGTATCTTAAAACCTATGGATTGCTATGTCTCCGAAAGAGAATCAAGCATGTGTACAGGGACATAAACGCAGCAGTGATAGGATTGGAGAGGTTCGGTGAGCAAATGAAGACCCTTTGAAGTCATATTGCATGGTACCCATTCCACGGGTTTCAACTACCCAGGTTTAAGGTATTCTTCCTTCAGCTAAAACATGCATGTGGAACCTAGAGTATGATCAACCATGTGATCGGGAGACGTGTTCAAATATATCTCAGTTTTCGTACCCTGGTACTCAGGTGCAACATTCCAGACGCTTTACTAACACTCTCCCGACTTGGAGAGTCAGTCCCTTTAACCTCCTGTTTGGCCCAGTTTGCAATTTCTGCGGAAGATGAACAGGAATAGCGAGAACCAATGAGAGACTAGCTGGAGGTGTCTGGACGGGCAAATTTAACTCTCATTTCCCAACAGGAAGAGGAAATAACCAAAGGCTCAGCGTGCCGTGCCGGAACCAGATTAGGGCCTGAAGCCATCCTGCGGTGTTGCGGCCAGCTCACAAGAAAACGAGTTGAAGAAAGGAGCTCAGGGGCACTGTAATTCACAAACCTGCAGAGTTATAAATGACAACTATCGTCCAAAAATATACTGAAGTAAGGCTGCCAAGAGGACTTGAAAGCGGGGCAGAATTGCAGGAAACCGATTTCAGGAGGTAGACTGGAATTGCATTGAAAGCATAGGAAAAGAGGCAGAACGTCCACAATGATGCACTTGGCCAAAAAGGGCGTATGCGTTTTTTCCTGAATATATTCAGGAAAAAACGCATACGCCCTTTTTGGCCAACCAAGCAAGCTTGCAAAGGAAATCTGCACTACAATGAAGTCTCACTTCCCCCCGGTCAAAAGGGCCATCTGAAAAAAGTGTAAAATCCAGAAAGGCAGGACAGGCCATGGAGAACTGGGAGCCTTGTTATGCTGATGGGCGGTATGTAAATTGCCAACAGACACTCGGGAGAAGTGTATGGTGTTTCCTGAAACATCTAAAAAACAAAGCAACAGAGCCTAGGGCACTTCCACTTATGGTCCTATAGCTTAGGGAAATTAAAATCCAAAAGATACAGCCACCCCAATGTTTGGGACGCCTCTGTTTACAAGAACCTCGTTTACCGTACAAGTTCAATATCACAGAAAGTGAAAAATGGATAAAGAACTTGTGGTACTTACGTACAATGCAGTATCACTCAGCAGTGAAATCTATGTCATCAGGCCCGTAGCAGCACAATGAGTGGATTCAGGTACGATGATTCTAACTGAAATAAGTCACACAGAAAAAGAAACATCATAAGATATCAGTAATACACGGAATGTAAACTTGGCTACACAGGAACTGAATTACAGAACAGAACAGGGTCTCAAATTTAGAAAACCAACTTATGCTTGTTTAAGGGGAAAGGTGAGTTGGGGTGCTGCATAAAACCAGAGATTGAAATGAGCACAGATAAAGTTCCTTAAGCCAAATATGGAATAGACAAGAGCTACTCCTTGCTCAACGAAATGGACTCAACACCGCATATTAAACGCCTAAGAATGTACCTGAATAGTAAGTATCTTAAAACCTATGGATTGCTATGTCTCCGAAAGAGAATCAAGCATGTGTACAGGGACATAAACGCAGCAGTGATAGGATTGGAGAGGTTCGGTGAGCAAATGAAGACCCTTTGAAGTCATATTGCATGGTACCCATTCCACGGGTTTCAACTACCCAGGTTTAAGGTATTCTTCCTTCAGCTAAAACATGCATGTGGAACCTAGAGTATGATCAACCATGTGATCGGGAGACGTGTTCAAATATGTCTCAGTTTTCGTACCCTGGTACTCGGGTGCAACATTCCAGACGCTTTACTAACACTCTCCCGACTTGGAGAGTCAGTCCCTTTAACCTCCTGTTTGGCCCAGTTTGCAATTTCTGCGGAAGATGAACAGGAATAGCGAGAACCAATGAGAGACTAGCTGGAGGTGTCTGGACGGGCAAATTTAACTCTCATTTCCCACCAGGAAGAGGAAATAACCAAAGGCTCAGCGTGCCGTGCCGGAACCAGATTAGGGCCTGAAGCCATCCTGTGGTGTTGCGGCCAGCTCACAAGAAAACGAGTTGAAGAAAGGAGCTCAGGGGCACTGTAATTCACAAACCTGCAGAGTTATAAATGACAACTATCGTCCAAAAATATACTGAAGTAAGGCTGCCAAGAGGACTTGAAAGCGGGGCAGAATTGCAGGAAACCGATTTCAGGAGGTAGACTGGAATTGCATTGAAAGCATAGGAAAAGAGGCAGAACGTCCACAATGATGCACTTGGCCAAAAAGGGCGTATGCGTTTTTTCCTGAATATATTCAGGAAAAAACGCATACGCCCTTTTTGGCCAACCAAGCAAGCTTGCAAAGGAAATCTGCACTACAATGAAGTCTCACTTCCCCCCGGTCAAAAGGGCCATCTGAAAAAAGTGTAAAATCCAGAAAGGCAGGACAGGCCATGGAGAACTGGGAGCCTTGTTATGCTGATGGGCGGTATGTAAATTGCCAACAGACACTCGGGAGAAGTGTATGGTGTTTCCTGAAACATCTAAAAAACAAAGCAACAGAGCCTAGGGCACTTCCACTTATGGTCCTATAGCTTAGGGAAATTAAAATCAAAAAGATACAGCCACCCCAATGTTTGGGACGCCTCTGTTTACAAGAACCTCGTTTACCGTACAAGTTCAATATCACAGAAAGTGAAAAATGGATAAAGAACTTGTGGTACTTACGTACAATGCAGTATCACTCAGCAGTGAAATCTATGTCATCAGGCCCGTAGCAGCACAATGAGTGGATTCAGGTACGATGATTCTAACTGAAATAAGTCACACAGAAAAAGAAACATCATAAGATATCAGTAATACACGGAATGTAAACTTGGCTACACAGGAACTGAATTACAGAACAGAACAGGGTCTCAAATTTAGAAAACCAACTTATGCTTGTTTAAGGGGAAAGGTGAGTTGGGGTGCTGCATAAAACCAGAGATTGAAATGAGCACAGATAAAGTTCCTTAAGCCAAATATGGAATAGACAAGAGCTACTCCTTGCTCAACGAAATGGACTCAACACCGCATATTAAACGCCTAAGAATGTACCTGACTCTTAAGTATCTTAAAACCTATGGATTGCTATGTCTCCGAAAGAGAATCAAGCATGTGTACAGGGACATAAACGCAGCAGTGATAGGATTGGAGAGGTTCGGTGAGCAAATGAAGACCCTTTGAAGTCATATTGCATGGTACCCATTCCACGGGTTTCAACTACCCAGGTTTAAGGTATTCTTCCTTCAGCTAAAACATGCATGTGGAACCTAGAGTATGATCAACCATGTGATCGGGAGACGTGTTCAAATATATCTCAGTTTTCGTACCCTGGTACTCAGGTGCAACATTCCAGACGCTTTACTAACACTCTCCCGACTTGGAGAGTCAGTCCCTTTAATCTCCTGTTTGGCCCAGTTTGCAATTTCTGCGGAAGATGAACAGGAATAGCGAGAACCAATGAGAGACTAGCTGGAGGTGTCTGGACGGGCAAATTTAACTCTCATTTCCCACCAGGAAGAGGAAATAACCAAAGGCTCAGCGTGCCGTGCCGGAACCAGATTAGGGCCTGAAGCCATCCTGCGGTGTTGCGGCCAGCTCACAAGAAAACGAGTTGAAGAAAGGAGCTCAGGGGCACTGTAATTCACAAACCTGCAGAGTTATAAATGACAACTATCGTCCAAAAATATACTGAAGTAAGGCTGCCAAGAGGACTTGAAAGCGGGGCAGAATTGCAGGAAACCGATTTCAGGAGGTAGACTGGAATTGCATTGAAAGCATAGGAAAAGAGGCAGAACGTCCACAATGATGCACTTGGCCAAAAAGGGCGTATGCGTTTTTTCCTGAATATATTCAGGAAAAAACGCATACGCCCTTTTTGGCCAACCAAGCAAGCTTGCAAAGGAAATCTGCACTACAATGAAGTCTCACTTCCCCCCGGTCAAAAGGGCCATCTGAAAAAAGTGTAAAATCCAGAAAGGCAGGACAGGCCATGGAGAACTGGGAGCCTTGTTATGCTGATGGGCGGTATGTAAATTGCCAACAGACACTCCGGAGAAGTGTATGGTGTTTCCTGAAACATCTAAAAAACAAAGCAACAGAGCCTAGGGCACTTCCACTTATGGTCCTATAGCTTAGGGAAATTAAAATCCAAAAGATACAGCCACCCCAATGTTTGGGACGCCTCTGTTTACAAGAACCTCGTTTACCGTACAAGTTCAATATCACAGAAAGTGAAAAATGGATAAAGAACTTGTGGTACTTACGTACAATGCAGTATCACTCAGCAGTGAAATCTATGTCATCAGGCCCGTAGCAGCACAATGAGTGGATTCAGGTACGATGATTCTAACTGAAATAAGTCACACAGAAAAAGAAACATCATAAGATATCAGTAATACACGGAATGTAAACTTGGCTACACAGGAACTGAATTACAGAACAGAACAGGGTCTCAAATTAGGAAACCAACTTATGCTTATTTAAGGGGAAAGGTGAGTTGGGGTGCTGCATAAAACCAGAGATTGAAATGAGCACAGATAAAGTTCCTTAAGCCAAATATGGAATAGACAAGAGCTACTCCTTGCTCAACGAAATGGACTCAACACCGCATATTAAACGCCTAAGAATGTACCTGACTCTTAAGTATCTTAAAACCTATGGATTGCTATGTCTCCGAAAGAGAATCAAGCATGTGTACAGGGACATAAACGCAGCAGTGATAGGATTGGAGAGGTTCGGTGAGCAAATGAAGACCCTTTGAAGTCATATTGCATGGTACCCATTCCACGGGTTTCAACTACCCAGGTTTAAGGTATTCTTCCTTCAGCTAAAACATGCATGTGGAACCTAGAGTATGATCAACCATGTGATCGGGAGACGTGTTCAAATATGTCTCAGTTTTCGTACCCTGGTACTCGGGTGCAACATTCCAGACGCTTTACTAACACTCTCCCGACTTGGAGAGTCAGTCCCTTTAACCTCCTGTTTGGCCCAGTTTGCAATTTCTGCGGAAGATGAACAGGAATAGCGAGAACCAATGAGAGACTAGCTGGAGGTGTCTGGACGGGCAAATTTAACTCTCATTTCCCACCAGGAAGAGGAAATAACCAAAGGCTCAGCGTGCCGTGCCGGAACCAGATTAGGGCCTGAAGCCATCCTGCGGTGTTGCGGCCAGCTCACAAGAAAGCGAGTTGAAGAAAGGAGCTCAGGGGCACTGTAATTCACAAACCTGCAGAGTTATAAATGACAACTATCGTCCAAAAATATACTGAAGTAAGGCTGCCAAGAGGACTTGAAAGCGGGGCAGAATTGCAGGAAACCGATTTCAGGAGGTAGACTGGAATTGCATTGAAAGCATAGGAAAAGAGGCAGAACGTCCACAATGATGCACTTGGCCAAAAAGGGCGTATGCGTTTTTTCCTGAATATATTCAGGAAAAAACGCATACGCCCTTTTTGGCCAACCAAGCAAGCTTGCAAAGGAAATCTGCACTACAATGAAGTCTCACTTCCCCCCGGTCAAAAGGGCCATCTGAAAAAAGTGTAAAATCCAGAAAGGCAGGACAGGCCATGGAGAACTGGGAGCCTTGTTATGCTGATGGGCGGGATGTAAATTGCCAACAGTCACTCGGGAGAAGTGTATGGTGTTTCCTGAAACATCTAAAAAACAAAGCAACAGAGCCTAGGGCACTTCCACTTATGGTCCTATAGCTTAGGGAAATTAAAATCAAAAAGATACAGCCACCCCAATGTTTGGAACGCCTCTGTTTACAAGAACCTCGTTTACCGTACAAGTTCAATATCACAGAAAGTGAAAAATGGATAAAGAACTTGTGGTACTTACGTACAATGCAGTATCACTCAGCAGTGAAATCTATGTCATCAGGCCCGTAGCAGCACAATGAGTGGATTCAGGTACGATGATTCTAACTGAAATAAGTCACACAGAAAAAGAAACATCATAAGATATCAGTAATACACGGAATGTAAACTTGGCTACACAGGAACTGAATTACAGAACAGAACAGGGTCTCAAATTTAGAAAACTAACTTATGCTTGTTTAAGGGGAAAGGTGAGTTGGGGTGCTGCATAAAACCAGAGATTGAAATGAGCACAGATAAAGTTCCTTAAGCCAAATATGGAATAGACAAGAG
Organism: Globicephala melas; assembly: GCF_963455315.2. Taxonomy (NCBI): domain Eukaryota; kingdom Metazoa; phylum Chordata; class Mammalia; order Artiodactyla; family Delphinidae; genus Globicephala; species Globicephala melas. The sequence continues at coordinate 56,583 of NW_027207325.1, forward strand.
CTACTCCTTGCTCAACGAAATGGACTCAACACCGCATATTAAACGCCTAAGAATGTACCTGAATAGTAAGTATCTTAAAACCTATGGATTGCTATGTCTCCGAAAGAGAATCAAGCATGTGTACAGGGACATAAACGCAGCAGTGATAGGATTGGAGAGGTTCGGTGAGCAAATGAAGACCCTTTGAAGTCATATTGCATGGTACCCATTCCACGGGTTTCAACTACCCAGGTTTAAGGTATTCTTCCTTCAGCTAAAACATGCATGTGGAACCTAGAGTATGATCAACCATGTGATCGGGAGACGTGTTCAAATATGTCTCAGTTTTCGTACCCTGGTACTCGGGTGCAACATTCCAGACGCTTTACTAACACTCTCCCGACTTGGAGAGTCAGTCCCTTTAACCTCCTGTTTGGCCCAGTTTGCAATTTCTGCGGAAGATGAACAGGAATAGCGAGAACCAATGAGAGACTAGCTGGAGGTGTCTGGACGGGCAAATTTAACTCTCATTTCCCACCAGGAAGAGGAAATAACCAAAGGCTCAGCGTGCCGTGCCGGAACCAGATTAGGGCCTGAAGCCATCCTGTGGTGTTGCGGCCAGCTCACAAGAAAACGAGTTGAAGAAAGGAGCTCAGGGGCACTGTAATTCACAAACCTGCAGAGTTATAAATGACAACTATCGTCCAAAAATATACTGAAGTAAGGCTGCCAAGAGGACTTGAAAGCGGGGCAGAATTGCAGGAAACCGATTTCAGGAGGTAGACTGGAATTGCATTGAAAGCATAGGAAAAGAGGCAGAACGTCCACAATGATGCACTTGGCCAAAAAGGGCGTATGCGTTTTTTCCTGAATATATTCAGGAAAAAACGCATACGCCCTTTTTGGCCAACCAAGCAAGCTTGCAAAGGAAATCTGCACTACAATGAAGTCTCACTTCCCCCCGGTCAAAAGGGCCATCTGAAAAAAGTGTAAAATCCAGAAAGGCAGGACAGGCCATGGAGAACTGGGAGCCTTGTTATGCTGATGCGCGGGATGTAAATTGCCAACAGACACTCGGGAGAAGTGTATGGTGTTTCCTGAAACATCTAAAAAACAAAGCAACAGAGCCTAGGGCACTTCCACTTATGGTCCTATAGCTTAGGGAAATTAAAATCAAAAAGATACAGCCACCCCAATGTTTGGGACGCCTCTGTTTACAAGAACCTCGTTTACCGTACAAGTTCAATATCACAGAAAGTGAAAAATGGATAAAGAACTTGTGGTACTTACGTACAATGCAGTATCACTCAGCAGTGAAATCTATGTCATCAGGCCCGTAGCAGCACAATGAGTGGATTCAGGTACGATGATTCTAACTGAAATAAGTCACACAGAAAAAGAAACATCATAAGATATCAGTAATACACGGAATGTAAACTTGGCTACACAGGAACTGAATTACAGAACAGAACAGGGTCTCAAATTTAGAAAACCAACTTATGCTTGTTTAAGGGGAAAGGTGAGTTGGGGTGCTGCATAAAACCAGAGATTGAAATGAGCACAGATAAAGTTCCTTAAGCCAAATATGGAATAGACAAGAGCTACTCCTTGCTCAACGAAATGGACTCAACACCGCATATTAAACGCCTAAGAATGTACCTGTATAGTAAGTATCTTAAAACCTATGGATTGCTATGTCTCCGAAAGAGAATCAAGCATGTGTACAGGGACATAAACGCAGCAGTGATAGGATTGGAGAGGTTCGGTGAGCAAATGAAGACCCTTTGAAGTCATATTGCATGGTACCCATTCCACGGGTTTCAACTACCCAGGTTTAAGGTATTCTTCCTTCAGCTAAAACATGCATGTGGAACCTAGAGTATGATCAACCATGTGATCGGGAGACGTGTTCAAATATGTCTCAGTTTTCGTACCCTGGTACTCGGGTGCAACATTCCAGACGCTTTACTAACACTCTCCCGACTTGGAGAGTCAGTCCCTTTAACCTCCTGTTTGGCCCAGTTTGCAATTTCTGTGAAAGATGAACAGGAATAGCGAGAACCAATGAGAGACTAGCTGGAGGTGTCTGGACGGGCAAATTTAACTCTCATTTCCCACCAGGAAGAGGAAATAACCAAAGGCTCAGCGTGCCGTGCCGGAACCAGATTAGGGCCTGAAGCCATCCTGCGGTGTTGCGGCCAGCTCACAAGAAAACGAGTTGAAGAAAGGAGCTCAGGGGCACTGTAATTCACAAACCTGCAGAGTTATAAATGACAACTATCGTCCAAAAATATACTGAAGTAAGGCTGCCAAGAGGACTTGAAAGCGGGGCAGAATTGCAGGAAACCGATTTCAGGAGGTAGACTGGAATTGCATCGAAAGCATAGGAAAAGAGGCAGAACGTCCACAATGATGCACTTGGCCAAAAAGGGCGTATGCGTTTTTTCCTGAATATATTCAGGAAAAAACGCATACGCCCTTTTTGGCCAACCAAGCAAGCTTGCAAAGGAAATCTGCACTACAATGAAGTCTCACTTCCCCCCGGTCAAAAGGGCCATCTGAAAAAAGTGTAAAATCCAGAAAGGCAGGACAGGCCATGGAGAACTGGGAGCCTTGTTATGCTGATGGGCGGGATGTAAATTGCCAACAGACACTCGGGAGAAGTGTATGGTGTTTCCTGAAACATCTAAAAAACAAAGCAACAGAGCCTAGGGCACTTCCACTTATGGTCCTATAGCTTAGGGAAATTAAAATCAAAAAGATACAGCCACCCCAATGTTTGGGACGCCTCTGTTTACAAGAACCTCGTTTACCGTACAAGTTCAATATCACAGAAAGTGAAAAATGGATAAAGAACTTGTGGTACTTACGTACAATGCAGTATCACTCAGCAGTGAAATCTATGTCATCAGGCCCGTAGCAGCACAATGAGTGGATTCAGGTACAATGATTCTAACTGAAATAAGTCACACAGAAAAAGAAACATCATAAGATATCAGTAATACACGGAATGTAAACTTGGCTACACAGGAACTGAATTACAGAACAGAACAGGGTCTCAAATTTAGAAAACCAACTTATGCTTGTTTAAGGGGAAAGGTGAGTTGGGGTGCTGCATAAAACCAGAGATTGAAATGAGCACAGATAAAGTTCCTTAAGCCAAATATGGAATAGACAAGAGCTACTCCTTGCTCAACGAAATGGACTCAACACCGCATATTAAACGCCTAAGAGTGTACCTGACTCTTAAGTATCTTAAAACCTATGGATTGCTATGTCTCCGAAAGAGAATCAAGCATGTGTACAGGGACGTAAACGCAGCAGTGATAGGATTGGAGAGGTTCGGTGAGCAAATGAAGACCCTTTGAAGTCATATTGCATGGTACCCATTCCACGGGTTTCAACTACCCAGGTTTAAGGTATTCTTCCTTCAGCTAAAACATGCATGTGGAACCTAGAGTATGATCAACCATGTGATCGGGAGACGTGTTCAAATATATCTCAGTTTTCGTACCCTGGTACTCGGGTGCAACATTCCAGACGCTTTACTAACACTCTCCCGACTTGGAGAGTCAGTCCCTTTAACCTCCTGTTTGGCCCAGTTTGCAATTTCTGCGGAAGATGAACAGGAATAGCGAGAACCAATGAGAGACTAGCTGGAGGTGTCTGGACGGGCAAATTTAACTCTCATTTCCCACCAGGAAGAGGAAATAACCAAAGGCTCAGCGTGCCGTGCCGGAACCAGATTAGGGCCTGAAGCCATCCTGCGGTGTTGCGGCCAGCTCACAAGAAAGCGAGTTGAAGAAAGGAGCTCAGGGGCACTGTAATTCACAAACCTGCAGAGTTATAAATGACAGCTATCGTCCAAAAATATACTGAAGTAAGGCTGCCAAGAGGACTTGAAAGCGGGGCAGAATTGCAGGAAACCGATTTCAGGAGGTAGACTGGAATTGCATTGAAAGCATAGGAAAAGAGGCAGAACGTCCACAATGATGCACTTGGCCAAAAAGGGCGTATGCGTTTTTTCCTGAATATATTCAGGAAAAAACGCATACGCCCTTTTTGGCCAACCAAGCAAACTTGCAAAGGAAATCTGCACTACAATGAAGTCTCACTTCCCCCCGGTCAAAAGGGCCATCTGAAAAAAGTGTAAAATCCAGAAAGGCAGGACAGGCCATGGAGAACTGGGAGCCTTGTTATGCTGATGGGCGGGATGTAAATTGCCAACAGCCACTCGGGAGAAGTGTATGGTGTTTCCTGAAACATCTAAGAAACAAAGCAACAGAGCCTAGGGCACTTTCACTTATGGTCCTATAGCTTAGGGAAATTAAAATCAAAAAGACACAGCCACCCCAAAATTTGGGACGCCTCTGTTTACAAGAACCTCGTTTACCGTACAAGTTCTCTATCACGGAAAGTGAAAAATGGATAAAGAACTTGTGGTACTTACGTACAATGCAGTATCACTCAGCAATGAAATCTATGTCATCAGGCCCGTAGCAGCATAATGAGTGGATTCAGGTACGATGATTCTAACTGAAATAAGTCACACAGAAAAAGAAACATCATAAGATATCACTAATACACGGAATGTAAACTTGGCTACACAGGAACTGAATTCCAAAACAGAACAGGGTCTCAAATTTAGAAAACCAACTTATGCTTGTTTAAGGGTAAAGGTGAGTTGGGGTGCTGCATAAAACCAGAGATTGAAATGAGCACAGATAAAGTTCCTTAAGCCAAATATGGAATAGACAAGAGCTACTCCTTGCTCAACGAAATGGACTCAACACCCCATATTAAACGCTTAAGAATGTACCTGACTAGTAAGTATCTTAAAACCTATGGATTGCTATGTCTCCATAAGAGAATCAAGCGTGTGTACAGGGGCATAAACGCAGCAGTGATAGGATTGGAGAGGTTCGGTGAGCAAATGAAGACCCTTTGAAGTCATATTGCATGGTACCCATTCCACGGGTCTCAACTCTCCAGGTTTAAGGTATTCTTCCTTCAGCTAAAATATGCATGTGGAACCCAGAGTATGATCAACAGTGTGAACGGGAGACGTGTTCAAATATGTCTCAGTTTTCCTCCCCTGGTACTCGGGTGCAACATTCCAGACGCTTTACTAACACTCTCCCCACTTGGAGAGTCAGCGCCTTTAACCTCCTGTTTGGCCCAGTTTGCAATTTCTGCGGAAGATGAACAGGAATAGCGAGAACCAATGAGAGACTAGCTGGAGGTGTCTGGACGGGCAAATTTAACTCTCATTTCCCACCAGGAAGAGGAAATAACCAAAGGCTCAGCGTGCCATGCCGAAACCAGATTAGGGCCTGAAGCCATCCTGCGGTGTTGCGGCCAGCTCACAAGAAAGCGAGTTGAAGAAAGGAGCTCAGGGGCACTGTAATTCACAAACCTGCAGAGTTATAAATGACAGCTATCGTCCAAAAATATACTGAAGTAAGGCTGCCAAGAGGACTTGAAATCGGGGCAGAATTGCAGGAAACCGATTTCAGGAGGTAGACTGGAATTGCATTGAAAGCATAGGAAAAGAGGCAGAACGTCCACAATGATGCACTTGGCCAAAAAGGGCGTATGCGTTTTTTCCTGAATATATTCAGGAAAAAACGCATACGCCCTTTTTGGCCAACCAAGCAAACTTGCAAAGGAAATCTGCACTACAATGAAGTCTCACTTCCCCCCGGTCAAAAGGGCCATCTGAAAAAAGTGTAAAATCCAGAAAGGCAGGACAGGCCATGGAGAACTGGGAGCCTTGTTATGCTGATGGGCGGGATGTAAATTGCCAACAGACACTCGGGAGAAGTGTATGGTGTTTCCTGAAACATCTAAAAAACAAAGCAACAGAGCCTAGGGCACTTCCACTTATGGCCCTATAGCTTAGGGAAATTAAAATCAAAACGACACAGCCACCCCAAAGTTTGGGACGCCTCTGTTTACAAGAACCTCGTTTACCGTACAAGTTCAATATCACAGAAAGTGAAAAATGGATAAAGAACTTGTGGTACTTACGTACAATGCAGTATCACTCAGCAGTGAAATCTATGTCATCAGGCCCGTAGCAGCACAATGAGTGGATTCAGGTACGATGATTCTAACTGAAATAAGTCACACAGAAAAAGAAACATCATAAGATATCAGTAATACACGGAATGTAAACTTGGCTACACAGGAACTGAATTACAGAACAGAACAGGGACTCAAATTTAGAAAACCAACTTATGCTTGCTTAAGGGTAAAGGTGAGTTGGGATGCTGCATAAAAGCAGAGATTGAAATGAGCACAGATAAAGTTCCTTAAGCCAAATATGGAATAGACAAGAGCTACTCCTTGCTCAACGAAATGGACTCAACACCGCATATTAAACGCCTAAGAATGTACCTGACTCTTAAGTATCTTAAAACCTGTGGATTGCTATGTCTCCGAAAGAGAATCAAGCATGTGTACAGGGACATAAACGCAGCAGTGATAGGATTGGAGAGGTTCGGTGAGCAAATGCAGACCCTTTGAAGTCATACTGCATGGTACCCATTCCACGGGTTTCAACTCTCCAGGTTTAAGGTATTCTTCCTTCAGCTAAAACATGCATGTGGAACCTAGAGTATGATCAACCATGTGATCGGGAGACGTGTTCAAATATGTCTCAGTTTTCGTACCCTGATACTCGGGTGCAACATTCCAGACGCTTTACTAACACTCTCCCGACTTGGAGAGTCAGTCCCTTTAACCTCCTGTTTGGCCCAGTTTGCAATTTCTGCGGAAGATGAACAGGAAGAGCGAGAACCAATGAGAGACTAGCTGGAGGTGTCTGGACGGGCAAATTTAACTCTCATTTCCCACCAGGAAGAGGAAATAACCAAAGGCTCAGCGTGCCGTGCCGGAACCAGATTAGGGCCTGAAGCCATCCTACGGTGTTGCGGCCAGCTCACAAGAAAACGAGTTGAAGAAAGGAGCTCAGGGGCACTGTAATTCAGAAACCTGCAGAGTTATAAATGACAACTATCGTCCAAAAATATACTGAAGTAAGGCTACCAAGAGGACTTGAAAGCGGAGCAGAATTGCAGGAAACCGATTTCAGGAGGTAGACTGGAATTGCATTGAAAGCATAGGAAAAGAGGCAGAACTTCCACAATGATGCACTTGGCCAAAAAGGGCGTATGCGTTTTTTCCTGAATATATTCAGAAAAAAACGCATACGCCCTTTTTGGCCAACCAAGCAAGCTTGCAAAGGAAATCTGCACTACAATGAAGTCTCACTTCCCCCCGGTCAAAAGGGTCATCTGAAAAAAGTGTAAAATCCAGAAAGGCAGGACAGGCCATGGAGAACTGGGAGCCTTGTTATGCTGATGGGCGGGATGTAAATTGCCAACAGACACTCGGGAGAAGTGTATGGTGTTTCCTGAAACATCTAAAAAACAAAGCAACAGAGCCTAGGGCACTTCCACTTATGGTCCTATAGCTTAGGGAAATTAAAATCAAAAAGATACAGCCACCCCAATGTTTGGGACGCCTCTGTTTACAAGAACCTCATTTACCGTACAAGTTCAATATCACAGAAAGTGAAAAATGGATAAAGAACTTGTGGTACTTACGTACAATGCAGTATCACTCAGCAGTGAAATCTATGTCATCAGGCCCGTAGCAGCACAATGAGTGGATTCAGGTACGATGATTCTAACTGAAATAAGTCACACAGAAAAAGAAACATCATAAGATATCAGTAATACACGGAATGTAAACTTGGCTACACAGGAACTGAATTACAGAACAGAACAGGGTCTCAAATTTAGAAAACCAACTTATGCTTGTTTAAGGGTAAAGGTGAGTTGGGGTGCTGCATAAAACCAGAGATTGAAATGAGCACAGATAAAGTTCCTTAAGCCAAATATGGAATAGACAAGAGCTACTCCTTGCTCAACGAAATGGACTCAACACCGCATATTAAACGCCTAAGAATGTACCTGACTCTTAAGTATCTTAAAACCTATGGATTGCTATGTCTCCGAAAGAGAATCAAGCATGTGTACAGGGGCATAAACGCAGCAGTGATAGGATTGGAGAGGTTCGGTGAGCAAATGAAGACCCTTTGAAGTCATATTGCATGGTACCCATTACACGGGTCTCAACTCTCCAGGTTTAAGGTATTCTTCCTTCAGCTAAAATATGCATGTGGAACCCAGAGTATGATCAACAGTGTGAACGGGAGACGTGTTCAAATATGTCTCAGTTTTCGTACCCTGGTACTCGGGTGCAACATTCCAGACGCTTTACTAACACTCTCCCCACTTGGAGAGTCAGCGCCTTTAACCTCCTGTTTGGCCCAGTTTGCAATTTCTGCGGAAGATGAACAGGAATAGGGAGAACCAATGAGAGACTAGCTGGAGGTGTCTGGACGGGCAAATTTAACTCTCATTTCCCACCAGGAAGAGGAAATAACCAAAGGCTCAGCGTGCCATGCCGGAACAAGATTAGGGCCTGAAGCCATCCTGCGGTGTTGCGGCCAGCTCACAAGAAAGCGAGTTGAAGAAAGGAGCTCAGGGGCACTGTAATTCACAAACCTGCAGAGTTATAAATGACAGCTATCGTCCAAAAATATACTGAAGTAAGGCTGCCAAGAGGACTTGAAAGCGGGGCAGAATTGCAGGAAACCGATTTCAGGAGGTAGACTGGAATTGCATTGAAAGCATAGGAAAAGAGGCAGAACGTCCACAATGATGCACTTGGCCAAAAAGGGCGTATGCGTTTTTTCCTGAATATATTCAGGAAAAAACGCATACGCCCTTTTTGGCCAACCAAGCAAACTTGCAAAGGAAATCTGCACTACAATGAAGTCTCACTTCCCCCCGGTCAAAAGGGCCATCTGAAAAAAGTGTAAAATCCAGAAAGGCAGGACAGGCCATGGAGAACTGGGAGCCTTGTTATGCTGATGGGCGGGATGTAAATTGCCAACAGCCACTCGGGAGAAGTGTATGGTGTTTCCTGAAACATCTAAGAAACAAAGCAACAGAGCCTAGGGCACTTTCACTTATGGTCCTATAGCTTAGGGAAATTAAAATCAAAAAGACACAGCCACCCCAAAATTTGGGACGCCTCTGTTTACAAGAACCTCGTTTACCGTACAAGTTCTCTATCACAGAAAGTGAAAAATGGATAAAGAACTTGTGGTACTTACGTACAATGCAGTATCACTCAGCAATGAAATCTATGTCATCAGGCCCGTAGCAGCATAATGAGTGGATTCAGGTACGATGATTCTAACTGAAATAAGTCACACAGAAAAAGAAACATCATAAGATATCACTAATACACGGAATATAAACTTGGCTACACAGGAACTGAATTACAGAACAGAACAGGGACTCAAATTTAGAAAAACAACTTATGCTTGCTTAAGGGTAAAGGTGAGCTGGGATGCTGCATAAAAGCAGAGATTGAAATGAGCACAGATAAATTTCCTTAAGCCAAATATGGAATAGACAAGAGCTACTCCTTGCTCAACGAAATGGACTCAACACCGCATATTAAACGCCTAAGAATGTACCTGACTCTTAAGTATCTTAAAACCTGTGGATTGCTATGTCTCCGAAAGAGAATCAAGCATGTGTACAGGGACATAAACGCAGCAGTGATAGGATTGGAGAGGTTCGGTGAGCAAATGAAGACCCTTTGAAGTCATAGTGCATGGTACCCATTCCACGGGTTTCAACTCTCCAGGTTTAAGGTATTCTTCCTTCAGCTAAAACATGCATGTGGAACCTAGAGTATGATCAACCATGTGATCGGGAGACGTGTTCAAATATGTCTCAGTTTTCGTACCCTGGTACTCGGGTGCAACATTCCAGACGCTTTACTAACACTCTCCCGACTTGGAGAGTCAGTCCCTTTAACCTCCTGTTTGGCCCAGTTTGCAATTTCTGCGGAAGATGTACAGGAATAGCGAGAACCAATGAGAGACTAGCTGGAGGTGTCTGGACGGGCAAATTTAACTCTCATTTCCCACCAGGAAGAGGAAATAACCAAAGGCTCAGCGTGCCGTGCCGGAACCAGATTAGGGCCTGAAGCCATCCTGCGGTGTTGCGGCCAGCTCACAAGAAAACGAGTTGAAGAAAGGAGCTCAGGGGCACTGTAATTCACAAACCTGCAGAGTTATAAATGACAACTATCGTCCAAAAATATACTGAAGTAAGGCTACCAAGAGGACTTGAAAGCGGAGCAGAATTGCAGGAAACCTATTTCAGGAGGTAGACTGGAATTGCATTGAAAGCATAGGAAAAGAGGCAGAACGTCCACAATGATGCACTTGGCCAAAAAGGGCGTATGCGTTTTTTCCTGAATATATTCAGGAAAAAACGCATACGCACTTTTTGGCCAACCAAGCAAGCTTGCAAAGGAAATCTGCACTACAATGAAGTCTCACTTCCCCCCGGTCAAAAGGGTCATCTGAAAAAAGTGTAAAATCCAGAAAGGCAGGACAGGCCATGGAGAACTGGGAGCCTTGTTATGCTGATGGGCGGGATGTAAATTGCCAAAAGACACTCGGGAGAAGTGTATGGTGTTTCCTGAAACATCTAAAAAACAAAGCAACAGAGCCTAGGGCACTTCCACTTATGGTCCTATAGCTTAGGGAAATTAAAATCAAAAAGATACAGCCACCCCAATGTTTGGGACGCCTCTGTTTACAAGAACCTCATTTACCGTACAAGTTCAATATCACAGAAAGTGAAAAATGGATAAAGAACTTGTGGTACTTACGTACAATGCAGTATCACTCAGCAGTGAAATCTATGTCATCAGGCCCGTAGCAGCACAATGAGTGGATTCAGGTACGATGATTCTAACTGAAATAAGTCACACAGAAAAAGAAACATCATAAGATATCAGTAATACACGGAATGTAAACTTGGCTACACAGGAACTGAATTACAGAACAGAACAGGGTCTCAAATTTAGAAAACCAACTTATGCTTGTTTAAGGGTAAAGGTGAGTTGGGGTGCTGCATAAAACCAGAGATTGAAATGAGCACAGATAAAGTTCCTTAAGCCAAATATGGAATAGACAAGAGCTACTCCTTGCTCAACGAAATGGACTCAACACCGCATATTAAACGCCTAAGAATGTACCTGACTCTTAAGTATCTTAAAACCTATGGATTGCTATGTCTCCGAAAGAGAATCAAGCATGTGTACAGGGACATAAACGCAGCAGTGATAGGATTGGAGAGGTTCGGTGAGCAAATGAAGACCCTTTGAAGTCATATTGCATGGTACCCATTACACGGGTCTCAACTCTCCAGGTTTAAGGTATTCTTCCTTCAGCTAAAATATGCATGTGGAACCCAGAGTATGATCAACAGTGTGAACGGGAGACGTGTTCAAATATGTCTCAGTTTTCCTCCCCTGGTACTCGGGTGCAACATTCCAGACGCTTTACTAACACTCTCCCCACTTGGAGAGTCAGCGCCTTTAACCTCCTGTTTGGCCCAGTTTGCAATTTCTGCGGAAGATGAACAGGAATAGCGAAAACCAATGAGAGACTAGGTGGAGGTGTCTGGACGGGCAAATTTAACTCTCATTTCCCACCAGGAAGAGGAAATAACCAAAGGCTCAGCGTGCCATGCCGGAACAAGATTAGGGCCTGAAGCCATCCTGCGGTGTTGCGGCCAGCTCACAAGAAAGCGAGTTGAAGAAAGGAGCTCAGGGGCACTGTAATTCACAAACCTGCAGAGTTATAAATGACAGCTATCGTCCAAAAATATACTGAAGTAAGGCTGCCAAGAGGACTTGAAAGCAGGGCAGAATTACAGGAAACCGATTTCAGGAGGTAGACTGGAATTGCATTGAAAGCATAGGAAAAGAGGCAGAACGTCCACAATGATGCACTTGGCCAAAAAGGGCGTATGCGTTTTTTCCTGAATATATTCAGGAAAAAACGCATACGCCCTTTTTGGCCAACCAAGCAAACTTGAAAAGGAAATCTGCACTACAATGAAGTCTCACTTCCCCCTGGTCAAAAGGGCCATCTGAAAAAAGTATAAAATCCAGAAAGGCAGGACAGGCCATGGAGAACTGGGAGCCTTGTTATGCTGATGGGCGGGATGTAAATTGCCAACAGCCACTCGGGAGAAGTGTATGGTGTTTCCTGAAACATCTAAGAAACAAAGCAACAGAGCCTAGGGCACTTTCACTTATGGTCCTATAGCTTAGGGAAATTAAAATCAAAAAGACACAGCCACCCCAAAATTTGGGACGCCTCTGTTTACAAGAACCTCGTTTACCGTACAAGTTCTCTATCACAGAAAGTGAAAAATGGATAAAGAACTTGTGGTACTTACGTACAATGCAGTATCACTCAGCAATGAAATCTATGTCATCAGGTCCGTAGCAGCATAATGAGTGGATTCAGGTACGATGATTCCAACTGAAATAAGTCACACAGAAAAAGAAACATCATAAGATATCACTAATACACGGAATGTAAACTTGGCTACACAGGAACTGAATTCCAAAACAGAACAGGGTCTCAAATTTAGAAAACCAACTTATGCTTGCTTAAGGGGAAAGGTGAGTTGGGGTGCTGCATAAAACCAGAGATTGAAATGAGCACAGATAAAGTTCCTTAAGCCAAATATGGAATAGACAAGAGCTACTCCTTGCTCAACGAAATGGACTCAACACCCCATATTAAACGCTTAAGAATGTACCTGATTAGTAAGTATCTTAAAACCTATGGATTGCTATGTCTCCATAAGAGAATCAAGCGTGTGTCCAGGGGCATAAACGCAGCAGTGATAGGATTGGAGAGGTTCGGTGAGCAAATGAAGACCCTTTGAAGTCATATTGCATGGTACCCATTCCACGGGTCTCAACTCTCCAGTTTTAAGGTATTCTTCCTTCAGCTAAAATATGCATGTGGAACCCAGAGTATGATCAACAGTGTGAACGGGAGACGTGTTCAAATATGTCTCAGTTTTCCACCCCTGGTACTCGGGTGCAACATTCCAGACGCTTTACTAACACTCTCCCCACTTGGAGAGTCAGCGCCTTTAACCTCCTGTTTGGCCCAGTTTGCAATTTCTGCGGAAGATGAACAAGAATAGGGAGAACCAATGAGAGACTAGCTGGAGGTGTCTGGACGGGCAAATTTAACTCTCATTTCCCACCAGGAAGAGGAAATAACCAAAGGCTCAGCGTGCCATGCCGGAACCAGATTAGGGCCTGAAGCCATCCTGCGGTGTTGCGGCCAGCTCACAAGAAAGCGAGTTGAAGAAAGGAGCTCAGGGGCACTGTAATTCACAAACCTGCAGAGTTATAAATGACAGCTATCGTCCAAAAATATACTGAAGTAAGGCTGCCAAGAGGACTTGAAAGCGGGGCAGAATTGCAGGAAACCGATTTCAGGAGGTAGACTGGAATTGCATTGAAAGCATAGGAAAAGAGGCAGAACGTCCACAATGATGCACTTGGCCAAAAAGGGCGTATGCATTTTTTCCTGAATATATTCAGGAAAAAACGCATACGCCCTTTTTGGCCAACCAAGCAAACTTGCAAAGGAAATCTGCACTACAATGAAGTCTCACTTCCCCCCGGTCAAAAGGGCCATCTGAAAAAAGTGTAAAATCCAGAAAGGCAGGACAGGCCATGGAGAACTGGGAGCCTTGTTATGCTGATGGGCGGGATGTAAATTGCCAACAGTCACTCGGGAGAAGTGTATGGTGTTTCCTGAAACATCTAAGAAACAAAGCAACAGAGCCTATGGCACTTCCACTTATGGTCCTATAGCTTAGGGAAATTAAAATCAAAAAGACACAGCCACCCCAAAATTTGGGACGCCGCTGTTTACATGAACCTCGTTTACCGTACAAGTTCTCTATCACAGAAAGTGAAAAATGGATAAAAAACTTGTGGTACTTACGTACAATGCAGTATCACACAGCAGTGAAATCTATGTCATCAGGCCCGTAGCAGCATAATGAGTGGATTCAGGTACGATGATTCTAACTGAAATAAGTCACACAGAAAAAGAAACATCATAAGATATCAGTAATACACGGAATGTAAACTTGGCTACACAGGAACTGAATTGCAGAACAGAACAGGGACTCAAATTTAGAAAACCAACTTATGCTTGCTTAAGGGGAAAGGTGAGTTGGGATGCTGCATAAAAGCAGAGATTGAAATGAGCACAGATAAAGTTCCTTAAGCCAAATATGGAATAGACAAGAGCTACTCCTTGCTCAACGAAATGGACTCAACACCGCATATTAAACGCCTAAGAATGTACCTGACTCTTAAGTATCTTAAAACCTGTGGATTGCTATGTCTCCGAAAGAGAATCAAGCATGTGTACAGGGACATAAACGCAGCAGTGATAGGATTGGAGAGGTTCGGTGAGCAAATGAAGACCCTTTGAAGTCATACTGCATGGTACCCATTCCACGGGTTTCAACTACCCAGGTTTAAGGTATTCTTCCTTCAGCTAAAACATGCATGTGGAACCTAGAGTATGATCAACCATGTGATCGGGAGACGTGTTCAAATATGTCTCAGTTTTCGTACCCTGGTACTCGGGTGCAACATTCCAGACGCTTTACTAACACTCTCCCGACTTGGAGAGTCAGTCCCTTTAACCTCCTGTTTGGCCCAGTTTGCAATTTCTGCGGAAGATGAACAGGAAGAGCGAGAACCAATGAGAGACTAGCTGGAGGTGTCTCGATGGGCAAATTTAACTCTCATTTCCCACCAGGAAGAGGAAATAACCAAAGGCTCAGCGTGCCGTGCCGGAACCAGATTAGGGCCTGAAGCCATCCTACGGTGTTGCGGCCAGCTCACAAGAAAACGAGTTGAAGAAAGGAGCTCAGGGGCACTGTAATTCACAAACCTGCAGAGTTATAAATGACAACTATCGTCCAAAAATATACTGAAGTAAGGCTACCAAGAGGACTTGAAAGCGGAGCAGAATTGCAGGAAACCGATTTCAGGAGGTAGACTGGAATTGCATTGAAAGCATAGGAAAAGAGGCAGAACTTCCACAATGATGCACTTGGCCAAAAAGGGCGTATGCGTTTTTTCCTGAATATATTCAGGAAAAAACGCATACGCCCTTTTTGGCCAACCAAGCAAGCTTGCAAAGGAAATCTGCACTACAATGAAGTCTCACTTCCCCCCGGTCAAAAGGGTCATCTGAAAAAAGTGTAAAATCCAGAAAGGCAGGACAGGCCATGGAGAACTGGGAGCCTTGTTATGCTGATGGGCGGGATGTAAATTGCCAACAGACACTCGGGAGAAGTGTATGGTGTTTCCTGAAACATCTAAAAAACAAAGCAACAGAGCCTAGGGCACTTCCACTTATGGTCCTATAGCTTAGGGAAATTAAAATCAAAAAGATACAGCCACCCCAATGTTTGGGACGCCTCTGTTTACAAGAACCTCATTTACTGTACAAGTTCAATATCACAGAAAGTGAAAAATGGATAAAGAACTTGTGGTACTTACGTACAATGCAGTATCACTCAGCAGTGAAATCTATGTCATCAGGCCCGTAGCAGCACAATGAGTGGATTCAGGTACGATGATTCTAACTGAAATAAGTCACACAGAAAAAGAAACATCATAAGATATCAGTAATACACGGAATGTAAACTTGGCTACACAGGAACTGAATTACAGAACAGAACAGGGTCTCAAATTTAGAAAACCAACTTATGCTTGTTTAAGGGTAAAGGTGAGTTGGGGTGCTGCATAAAACCAGAGATTGAAATGAGCACAGATAAAGTTCCTTAAGCCAAATATGGAATAGACAAGAGCTACTCCTTGCTCAACGAAATGGACTCAACACCGCATATTAAACGCCTAAGAATGTACCTGACTCTTAAGTATCTTAAAACCTATGGATTGCTATGTCTCCGAAAGAGAATCAAGCATGTGTACAGGGACATAAACGCAGCAGTGATAGGATTGGAGAGGTTCGGTGAGCAAATGAAGACCCTTTGAAGTCATATTGCATGGTACCCATTCCACGGGTCTCAACTCTCCAGGTTTAAGGTATTCTTCCTTCAGCTAAAATATGCATGTGGAACCTAGAGTATGATCAACAGTGTGAACGGGAGACGTGTTCAAATATGTCTCAGTTTTCCTCCCCTGGTACTCGGGTGCAACATTCCAGACGCTTTACTAACACTCTCCCCACTTGGAGAGTCAGCGCCTTTAACCTCCTGTTTGGCCCAGTTTGCAATTTCTGCGGAAGATGAACAGGAATAGGGAGAACCAATGAGAAACTAGCTGGAGGTGTCTGGACGGGCAAATTTAACTCTCATTTCCCACCAGGAAGAGGAAATAACCAAAGGCTCAGCGTGCCATGCCGGAACCAGATTAGGGCCTGAAGCCATCCTGCGGTGTTGCGGCCAGCTCACAAGAAAGCGAGTTGAAGAAAGGAGCTCAGGGGCACTGTAATTCACAAACCTGCAGAGTTATAAATGACAGCTATCGTCCAAAAATATACTGAAGTAAGGCTGCCAAGAGGACTTGAAAGCGGGGCAGAATTGCAGGAAACCGATTTCAGGAGGTAGACTGGAATTGCATTGAAAGCATAGGAAAAGAGGCAGAACGTCCACAATGATGCACTTGGCCAAAAAGGGCGTATGCGTTTTTTCCTGAATATATTCAGGAAAAAACGCATACGCCCTTTTTGGCCAACCAAGGAAACTTGCAAAGGAAATCTGCACTACAATGAAGTCTCACTTCCCCCCGGTCAAAAGGGCCATCTGAAAAAAGTGTAAAATCCAGAAAGGCAGGACAGGCCATGGAGAACTGGGAGCCTTGTTATGCTGATGGGCGGGATGTAAATTGCCAACAGACACTCGGGAGAAGTGTATGGTGTTTCCTGAAACATCTAAAAAACAAAGCAACAGAGCCTAGGGCACTTCCACTTATGGCCCTATAGCTTAGGGAAATTAAAATCAAAATGACACAGCCACCCCAAAGTTTGGGACGCCTCTGTTTACAAGAACCTCGTTTACCGTACAAGTTCAATATCACAGAAAGTGAAAAATGGATAAAGAACTTGTGGTACTTACGTACAATGCAGTATCACTCAGCAGTGAAATCTATGTCATCAGGCCCGTAGCAGCACAATGAGTGGATTCAGGTACGATGATTCTAACTGAAATAAGTCACACAGAAAAAGAAACATCATAAGATATCAGTAACACACGGAATGTAAACTTGGCTACACAGGAACTGAATTACAGAACAGAACAGGGACTCAAATTTAGAAAACCAACTTATGCTTGCTTAAGGGTAAAGGTGAGTTGGGATGCTGCATAAAAGCAGAGATTGAAATGAGCACAGATAAAGTTCCTTAAGCCAAATATGGAATAGACAAGAGCTACTCCTTGCTCAACGAAATGGACTCAACACCCCATATTAAACGCTTAAGAATGTACCTGATTAGTAAGTATCTTAAAACCTATAGATTGCTATGTCTCCATAAGAGAATCAAGCGTGTGTCCAAGGGCATAAACGCAGCAGTGATAGGATTGGAGAGGTTCGGTGAGCAAATGAAGACCCTTTGAAGTCATATTGCATGGTACCCATTCCACGGGTCTCAACTCTCCAGGTTTAAGGTATTCTTCCTTCAGCTAAAATATGCATGTGGAACCCAGAGTATGATCAACAGTGTGAACGGGAGACGTGTTCAAATATGTCTCAGTTTTCCTCCCCTGGTACTCGGGTGCAACATTCCAGACGCTTTGCTAACACTCTCCCCACTTGGAGAGTCAGCGCCTTTAACCTCCTGTTTGGCCCAGTTTGCAATTTCTGCGGAAGATGAACAGGAATAGGGAGAACCAATGAGAAACTAGCTGGAGGTGTCTGGACGGGCAAATTTAACTCTCATTTCCCACCTGGAAGAGGAAATAACCAAAGGCTCAGCGTGCCATGCCGGAACCAGATTAGGGCCTGAAGCCATCCTGCGGTGTTGCGGCCAGCTCACAAGAAAGCGAGTTGAAGAAAGGAGCTCAGGGGCACTGTAATTCACAAACCTGCAGAGTTATAAATGACAGCTATCGTCCAAAAATATACTGAAGTAAGGCTGCCAAGAGGACTTGAAAGCGGGGCAGAATTGCAGGAAACCGATTTCAGGAGGTAGACTGGAATTGCATTGAAAGCATAGGAAAAGAGGCAGAACGTCCACAATGATGCACTTGGCCAAAAAGGGCGTATGCGTTTTTTCCTGAATATATTCAGGAAAAAACGCATACGCCCTTTTTGGCCAACCAAGCAACCTTGCAAAGGAAATCTGCACTACAATGAAGTCTCACTTCCCCCCGGTCAAAAGGGCCATCTGAAAAAAGTGTAAAATCCAGAAAGGCAGGACAGGCCATGGAGAACTGGGAGCCTTGTTATGCTGATGGGCGGGATGTAAATTGCCAACAGCCACTCGGGAGAAGTGTATGGTGTTTCCTGAAACATCTAAGAAACAAAGCAACAGAGCCTAGGGCACTTCCACTTATGGTCCTATAGCTTAGGGAAATTAAAATCAAAAAGACACAGCCACCCCAAAATTTGGGACGCCTCTGTTTACATGAACCTCGTTTACCGTACAAGTTCTCTATCACAGAAAGTGAAAAATGGATAAAAAACTTGTGGTACTTACGTACAATGCAGTATCACACAGCAGTGAAATCTATGTCATCAGGCCCGTAGCAGCATAATGAGTGGATTCAGGTACGATGATTCTAACTGAAATAAGTCACACAGAAAAAGAAACATCATAAGATATCAGTAATACACGGAATGTAAACTTGGCTACACAGGAACTGAATTGCAGAACAGAACAGGGACTCAAATTTAGAAAACCAACTTATGCTTGCTTAAGGGTAAAGGTGAGTTGGGATGCTGCATAAAAGCAGAGATTGAAATGAGCACAGATAAAGTTCCTTAAGCCAAATATGGAATAGACAAGAGCTACTCCTTGCTCAACGAAATGGACTCAACACCGCATATTAAACGCCTAAGAATGTACCTGACTCTTAAGTATCTTAAAACCTGTGGATTGCTATGTCTCCGAAAGAGAATCAAGCATGTGTACAGGGACATAAACGCAGCAGTGATAGGATTGGAGAGGTTCGGTGAGCAAATGCAGACCCTTTGAAGTCATACTGCATGGTACCCATTCCACGGGTTTCAACTCTCCAGGTTTAAGGTATTCTTCCTTCAGCTAAAACATGCATGTGGAACCTAGAGTATGATCAACCATGTGATCGGGAGACGTGTTCAAATATGTCTCAGTTTTCGTACCCTGGTACTCGGGTGCAACATTCCAGACGCTTTACTAACACTCTCCCGACTTGGAGAGTCAGTCCCTTTAACCTCCTGTTTGGCCCAGTTTGCAATTTCTGCGGAAGATGAACAGGAAGAGCGAGAACCAATGAGAGACTAGCTGGAGGTGTCTGGACGGGCAAATTTAACTCTCATTTCCCACCAGGAAGAGGAAATAACCAAAGGCTCAGCGTGCCATGCCGGAACAAGATTAGGGCCTGAAGCCATCCTGCGGTGTTGCGGCCAGCTCACAAGAAAGCGAGTTGAAGAAAGGAGCTCAGGGGCACTGTAATTCACAAACCTGCAGAGTTATAAATGACAGCTATCGTCCAAAAATATACTGAAGTAAGGCTGCCAAGAGGACTTGAAAGCGGGGCAGAATTGCAGGAAACCGATTTCAGGAGGTAGACTGGAATTGCATCGAAAGCATAGGAAAAGAGGCAGAACGTCCACAATGATGCACTTGGCCAAAAAGGGCGTATGCGTTTTTTCCTGAATATATTCAGGAAAAAACGCATACGCCCTTTTTGGCCAACCAAGCAAGCTTGCAAAGGAAATCTGCACTACAATGAAGTCTCACTTCCCCCCGGTCAAAAGGGCCATCTGAAAAAAGTGTAAAATCCAGAAAGGCAGGACAGGCCATGGAGAACTGGGAGCCTTGTTATGCTGATGGGCGGGATGTAAATTGCCAACAGCCACTCCGGAGAAGTGTATGGTGTTTCCTGAAACATCTAAGAAACAAGGCAACAGAGCCTAGGGCACTTTCACTTATGGTCCTATAGCTTAGGGAAATTAAAATCAAAAAGACACAGCCACCCCAAAATTTGGGACGCCTCTGTTTACAAGAACCTCGTTTACCGTACAAGTTCTCTATCACAGAAAGTGAAAAATGGATAAAGAACTTATGGTACTTACGTACAATGCAGTATCACTCAGCAGTGAAATCTATGTCATCACGCCCGTAGCAGCATAATGAGTGGATTCAGGTACGATGATTCTAACTGAAATAAGTCACACAGAAAAAGAAACATCATAAGATATCACTAATACACGGAATGTAAACTTGGCTACACAGGAACTGAATTCCAAAACAGAACAGGGTCTCAAATTTAGAAAACCAACTTATGCTTGCTTAAGGGGAAAGTTGAGTTGGGGTGCTGCATAAAACCAGAGATTGAAATGAGCACAGATAAAGTTCCTTAAGCCAAATATGGAATAGACAAGAGCTACTCCTTGCTCAACGAAATGGACTCAACACCCCATATTAAACGCTTAAGAATGTACCTGACTAGTAAGTATCTTAAAACCTATGGATTGCTATGTCTCCATAAGAGAATCAAGCATGTGTACAGGGGCATAAACGCAGCAGTGATAGGATTGGAGAGGTTCGGTGAGCAAATGAAGACCCTTTGAAGTCATATTGCATGGTACCCATTACACGGGTCTCAACTCTCCAGGTTTAAGGTATTCTTCCTTCAGCTAAAATATGCATGTGGAACCCAGAGTATGATCAACAGTGTGAACGGGAGACGTGTTCAAATATGTCTCAGTTTTCCTCCCCTGGTACTCGGGTGCAACATTCCAGACGCTTTACTAACACTCTCCCCACTTGGAGAGTCAGCGCCTTTAACCTCCTGTTTGGCCCAGTTTGCAATTTCTGCGGAAGATGAACAGGAATAGGGAGAACCAATGAGAGACTAGCTGGAGGTGTCTGGACGGGCAAATTTAACTCTCATTTCCCACCAGGAAGAGGAAATAACCAAAGGCTCAGCGTGCCATGCCGGAACAAGATTAGGGCCTGAAGCCATCCTGTGGTGTTGCGGCCAGCTCACAAGAAAGCGAGTTGAAGAAAGGAGCTCAGGGGCACTGTAATTCACAAACATGCAGAGTTATAAATGACAGCTATCGTCCAAAAATATACTGAAGTAAGGCTGCCAAGAGGACTTGAAAGCGGGGCAGAATTGCAGGAAACCGATTTCAGGAGGTAGACTGGAATTGCATTGAAAGCATAGGAAAAGAGGCAGAACGTCCACAATGATGCACTTGGCCAAAAAGGGCGTATGCGTTTTTTCCTGAATATATTCAGGAAAAAACGCATACGCCCTTTTTGGCCAACCAAGCAAACTTGCAAAGGAAATCTGCACTACAATGAAGTCTCACTTCCCCCCGGTCAAAAGGGCCATCTGAAAAAAGTATAAAATCCAGAAAGGCAGGACAGGCCATGGAGAACTGGGAGCCTTGTTATGCTGATGGGCGGGATGTAAATTGCCAACAGCCACTCGGGAGAAGTGTATGGTGTTTCGTGAAACATCTAAGAAACAAAGCAACAGAGCCTAGGGCACTTTCACTTATGGTCCTATAGCTTAGGGAAATTAAAATCAAAAAGACACAGCCACCCCAAAATTTGGGACGCCTCTGTTTACAAGAACCTCGTTTACCGTACAAGTTCTCTATCACAGAAAGTGAAAAATGGATAAAGAACTTGTGGTACTTACGTACAATGCAGTATCACTCAGCAATGAAATCTATGTCATCAGGCCCGTAGCAGCATAATGAGTGGATTCAGGTACGATGATTCTAACTGAAATAAGTCACACAGAAAAAGAAACATCATAAGATATCACTAATACACGGAATATAAACTTGGCTACACAGGAACTGAATTACAGAACAGAACAGGGACTCAAATTTAGAAAACCAACTTATGCTTACTTAAGGGTAAAGGTGAGCTGGGATGCTGCATAAAAGCAGAGATTGAAATGAGCACAGATAAAGTTCCTTAAGCCAAATATGGAATAGACAAGAGCTACTCCTTGCTCAACGAAATGGACTCAACACCGCATATTAAACGCCTAAGAATGTACCTGACTCTTAAGTATCTTAAAACCTATGGATTGCTATGTCTCCGAAAGAGAATCAAGCATGTGTACAGGGGCATAAACGCAGCAGTGATAGGATTGGAGAGGTTCGGTGAGCAAATGAAGACCCTTTGAAGTCATATTGCATGGTACCCATTCCACGGGTCCCAACTACCCAGGTTTAAGGTATTCTTCCTTCAGCTATAACATGCATGTGGAACCCAGAGTATGATCAACCGTGTGAACGGGAGACGTGTTCAAATATGTCTCAGTTTTCCTCCCCTGGTACTCGGGTGCAACATTCCAGACGCTTTACTAACACTCTCCCGACTTGGAGAGTCAGCGTCTTTAACCTCCTGTTTGGCCCAGTTTGCAATTTCTGCGGAAGATGAACAGGAATAGGGAGAACCAATGAGAGACTAGCTGGAGGTGTCTGGACGGGCAAATTTAACTCTCGTTTCCCACCAGGAAGAGGAATTAACCAAAGGCTCAGCGTGCCATGCCGGAACCAGATTAGGGCCTGAAGCCATCCTGCGGTGTTGCGGCCAGCTCACAAGAAAGCGAGTTGAAGAAAGGAGCTCAGGGGCACTGTAATTCACAAACCTGCAGAGTTATAAATGACAGCTATCGTCCAAAAATATACTGAAGTAAGGCTGCCAAGAGGACTTGAAAGCGGGGCAGAATTACAGGAAACCGATTTCAGGAGGTAGACTGGAATTGCATTGAAAGCATAGGAAAAGAGGCAGAACGTCCACAATGATGCACTTGGCCAAAAAGGGCGTATGCGTTTTTTCCTGAATATATTCAGGAAGAAACGCATACGCCCTTTTTGGCCAACCAAGCAAGCTTGCAAAGGAAATCTGCACTACAATGAAGTCTCACTTCCCCCCGGTCAAAAGGGCCATCTGAAAAAAGTGTAAAATCCAGAAAGGCAGGACAGGCCATGGAGAACTGGGAGCCTTGTTATGCTGATGGGCGGGATGTAAATTGCCAACAGACACTCGGGAGAAGTGTATGGTGTTTCCTGAAACATCTAAAAAACAAAGCAACAGAGCCTAGGGCACTTCCACTTATGGCCCTATAGCTTAGGGAAATTAAAATCAAAATGACACAGCCACCCCAAAGTTTGGGACGCCTCTGTTTACAAGAACCTCGTTTACCGTACAAGTTCAATATCACAGAAAGTGAAAAATGGATAAAGAACTTGTGGTACTTACGTACAATGCAGTATCACTCAGCAGTGAAATCTATGTCATCAGGCCCGTAGCAGCACAATGAGTGGATTCAGGTACGATGATTCTAACTGAAATAAGTCACACAGAAAAAGAAACATCATAAGATATCAGTAACACACGGAATGTAAACTTGGCTACACAGGAACTGAATTACAGAACAGAACAGGGACTCAAATTTAGAAAACCAACTTATGCTTGCTTAAGGGTAAAGGTGAGTTGGGATGCTGCATAAAAGCAGAGATTGAAATGAGCACAGATAAAGTTCCTTAAGCCAAATATGGAATAGACAAGAGCTACTCCTTGCTCAACGAAATGGACTCAACACCCCATATTAAACGCTTAAGAATGTACCTGATTAGTAAGTATCTTAAAACCTATGGATTGCTATGTCTCCATAAGAGAATCAAGCGTGTGTCCAAGGGCATAAACGCAGCAGTGATAGGATTGGAGAGGTTCGGTGAGCAAATGAAGACCCTTTGAAGTCATATTGCATGGTACCCATTCCACGGGTCTCAACTCTCCAGGTTTAAGGTATTCTTCCTTCAGCTAAAACATGCATGTGGAACCTAGAGTATGATCAACCATGTGATCGGGAGACGTGTTCAAATATGTCTCAGTTTTCGTACCCTGGTACTCGGGTGCAACATTCCAGACGCTTTACTAACACTCTCCCGACTTGGAGAGTCACTCCCTTTAACCTCCTGTTTGGCCCAGTTTGCAATTTCTGCGGTAGATGAACAGGAATAGCGAGAACCAATGAGAGACTAGCTGGAGGTGTCTGGACGGGCAAATTTAACTCTCATTTCCCACCAGGAAGAGGAAATAACCAAAGGCTCAGCGTGCCGTGCCGGAACCAGATTAGGGCCTGAAGCCATCCTGCGGTGTTGCGGCCAGCTCACAAGAAAACGAGTTGAAGAAAGGAGCTCAGGGGCACTGTAATTCACAAACCTGCAGAATTATAAATGACAACTATCGTCCAAAAATATACTGAAGTAAGGCTGCCAAGAGGACTTGAAAGCGGGGCAGAATTCCAGGAAACCGATTTCAGGAGGTAGACTGGAATTGCATTGAAAGCATAGGAAAAGAGGCAGAACGTCCACAATGATGCACTTGGCCAAAAAGGGCGTATGCGTTTTTTCCTGAATATATTCAGGAAAAAACGCATACGCCCTTTTTGGCCAACCAAGCAAGCTTGCAAAGGAAATCTGCACTACAATGAAGTCTCACTTCCCCCCGGTCAAAAGGGCCATCTGCAAAAAGTGTAAAATCCAGAAAGGCAGGACAGGCCCTGGAGAACTGGGAGCCTTGTTATGCTGATGGGCGGGATGTAAATTGCCAACAGACACTCGGGAGAAGTGTATGGTGTTTCCTGAAACATCTAAAAAACAAAGCAACAGAGCCTAGGGCACTTCCACTTATGGTCCTATAGCTTAGGGAAATTAAAATCAAAAAGATACAGCCACCCCAATGTTTGGGACGCCTCTGTTTACAAGAACCTCGTTTACCGTACAAGTTCAATATCACAGAAAGTGAAAAATGGATAAAGAACTTGTGGTACTTACGTACAATGCAGTATCACTCAGCAATGAAATCTATGTCATCAGGCCCGTAGCAGCATAATGAGTGGATTCAGGTACGATGATTCTAACTGAAATAAGTCACACAGAAACAGAAACATCATAAGATATCACTAACACACGGAATGTAAACTTGGCTACACAGGAACTGAATTACAGAACAGAACAGGGTCTCAAATTTAGAAAACCAACTTATGCTTGTTTAAGGGGAAAGGTGAGTTGGGGTGCTGCATAAAACCAGAGATTGAAATGAGCACAGATAAAGTTCCTTAAGCCAAATATGGAATAGACAAGAGCTACTCCTTGCTCAACGAAATGGACTCAACACCGCATATTAAACGCCTAAGAATGTACCTCACTAGTAAGTATCTTAAAACCTATGGATTGCTATGTCTCCGAAAGAGAATCAAGCATGTGTACAGGGGCATAAACTCAGCAGTGATAGGATTGGAGAGGTTCGGTGAGCAAATGCAGACCCTTTGAAGTCATATTGCATGGTACCCATTCCATGGGTCTCAACTCTCCAGGTTTAAGAGATTCTTCCTTCAGCTAAAACATGCATGTGGAACCCAGAGTATGATCCACCGTGTGATCGAGAAACGTGTTCAAATGTGTCTCACGTTTCGTTCCCTGGTACTCGGGTGCAACATTCCAGACGCTTTACTAACACTCTCCCAACTTGGAGAGTCAGTCCCTTTAACCTCCTGTTTGGCCCAGTTTGCAATTTCTGCGGAAGATGAACAGGAATAGCGAGAACCAATGAGAGACTAGCTGGAGGTGTCTGGACGGGCAAATTTAACTCTCATTTCCCACCAGGAAGAGGAAATAACCAAAGGCTCAGCGTGCCGTGCCGGAACCAGATTAGGGCCTGAAGCCATCCTGCGGTGTTGCGGCCAGCTCACAAGAAAACGAGTTGAAGAAAGGAGCTCAGGGGCACTGTAATTCACAAACCTGCAGAGTTATAAATGACAACTATCGTCCAAAAATATACTGAAGTAAGGCTGCCAAGAGGACTTGAAAGCGGGGCAGAATTCCAGGAAACCGATTTCAGGAGGTAGACTGGAATTGCATTGAAAGCATAGGAAAAGAGGCAGAACGTCCACAATGATGCACTTGGCCAAAAAGGGCGTATGCGTTTTTTCCTGAATATATTCAGGAAAAAACGCATATGCCCTTTTTGGCCAACCAAGCAAGCTTGCAAAGGAAATCTGCACTACAATGAAGTCTCACTTCCCCCCGGTCAAAAGGGCCATCTGAAAAAAGTGTAAAATCCAGAAAGGCAGGACAGGCCCTGGAGAACTGGGAGCCTTGTTATGCTGATGGGCGGGATGTAAATTGCCAACAGACACTCGGGAGAAGTGTATGGTGTTTCCTGAAACATCTAAAAAACAAAGCAACAGAGCCTAGGGCACTTCCACTTATGGTCCTATAGCTTAGGGAAATTAAAATCAAAAAGATACAGCCACCCCAATGTTTGGGACGCCTCTGTTTACAAGAACCTCGTTTACCGTACAAGTTCAATATCACAGAAAGTGAAAAATGGATAAAGAACTTGTGGTACTTACGTACAATGCAGTATCACTCAGCAATGAAATCTATGTCATCAGGCCCGTAGCAGCATAATGAGTGGATTCAGGTACGATGATTCTAACTGAAATAAGTCACACAGAAACAGAAACATCATAAGATATCACTAACACACGGAATGTAAACTTGGCTACACAGGAACTGAATTACAGAACAGAACAGGGTCTCAAATTTAGAAAACCAACTTATGCTTGTTTAAGGGGAAAGGTGAGTTGGGGTGCTGCATAAAACCAGAGATTGAAATGAGCACAGATAAAGTTCCTTAAGCCAAATATGGAATAGACAAGAGCTACTCCTTGCTCAACGAAATGGACTCAACACCGCATATTAAACGCCTAAGAATGTACCTCACTAGTAAGTATCTTAAAACCTATGGATTGCTATGTCTCCGAAAGAGAATCAAGCATGTGTACAGGGGCATAAACTCAGCAGTGATAGGATTGGAGAGGTTCGGTGAGCAAATGCAGACCCTTTGAAGTCATATTGCATGGTACCCATTCCATGGGTCTCAACTCTCCAGGTTTAAGAGATTCTTCCTTCAGCTAAAACATGCATGTGGAACCCAGAGTATGATCCACCGTGTGATCGAGAAACGTGTTCAAATGTGTCTCACTTTTCGTTCCCTGGTACTCGGGTGCAACATTCCAGACGCTTTACTAACACTCTCCCAACTTGGAGAGTCAGTCCCTTTAACCTCCTGTTTGGCCCAGTTTGCAATTTCTGCGGAAGATGAACAGGAATAGCGAGAACCAATGAGAGACTAGCTGGAGGTGTCTGGACGGGCAAATTTAACTCTCATTTCCCACAGGGAAGAGGAATAAACCAAAGGCTCAGCATGCCGTGCCGGAACCAGATTAGGGCCTGAAGCAATCCTGCGGTGTTGTGGCCAGCTCAAAAGAAAGCGAGTTGAAGAAAGGAGCTCAGGGGCACTGTAATTCACAAACCTGCAGATTTATAAATGACAGCTATTGTCCGAAAATATACTGAAGTAGGGCTGCCAAGAGGACTTGAATGCGGGGCAGAATTGCAGGAAACCGATTTCAGGAGGAATCGGAATTGGATTGCATTTAAAACACAGGAAAAGAGGAAGAACGTCGACAATGATGCACTTGGCCAAAAAGGGCGTATGTGTTTTTTCCTGAATATATTCAGGAGAAAACTCATACGCCCTTTTTGGCCAACCAAGCAAGCTTGCAAAGGAAATCTGCACTACAATGAAGTCTCACTTCCCCCCGGTCAAAAGGGCCATCTGAAAAAAGTGTAAAATCCAGAAAGGCAGAACAGGCCACGGAGAACTGGGAGCCTTGTTATGCTGATGGGCGGGATGTAAATTCCCAACAGCAGCTCTGTAGAAGTGTATGGTGTTTCCTGAAACATCTAAAAAACAAAGCAACAGAGCCTAGGGCACTTCCACTTATGGTCCTATAGCTTAGGGAAATTAAAATCAAAAAGACACAGCCACCCCAAAATTTGGGACGGCTCTTTTTACAGGAATCTCTTCTGCGGCACAAGTTAAATATCCCAGAGAGCAAATAATGGATAAAGAAGTTGCGGTACTTATGTACAACAGAATACCACTCAGCAATGTAATCTATGTCACCAGGCCCGTACCAGCATAATGAGTGGATTGAGGCACGATGATTCTAAGTGAAATAAGTCACACAGAAAAAGAAACATCATAAGGTATCACTAATACGTGGAATGTGAACTTGGCTACACATGAACTGAATTACAAAACAGAACAGGGTCTCAAATTTAGAAAACCAACTTATGCTTGCTTAAGGGGGAAGGTGAGTTGGGGTGCTGCATAAAAGCAGAGTTTGAAATTAGCACAGATACCGTTCCATAAGCCAAATATGTAATAGACAAGACCTACCCCTTGCTCAACGAAATGGATTCAACAATGAGGTATCACCTCACACCTGGTAGAATAGGCATCATAGAAAATCTACAAACAAATAATGCTGGAAAG
The DNA here is from genome assembly GCF_963455315.2 of Globicephala melas. Lineage (NCBI taxonomy): Eukaryota > Metazoa > Chordata > Mammalia > Artiodactyla > Delphinidae > Globicephala > Globicephala melas. The sequence goes on from NW_027207325.1 coordinate 85,126, forward strand.
GGTGTGGAGAAAAGGAACCCTCTTCCACTATTGTTGGGAATATAAATTGATACAGTCATTATGGAGAACAATATGGAATTTCTTAAGAAACTAACAATAGAATTACCATATGATACAGCAATCCCAGTCCTGGACATATACCCAGACAAAACCATAAATCAAAAAGAGTCATTCACCGCAATGTTCATTGCATCACTATTTACAATATCGAGGTAATGGAAGCAACCTAAATGCCCACAGACAGACGAATGCATAAAGCTGTGGTACATATATAAAATGGAATATTACTAAGCCATGAAAAGGAATGAAATTGGGTCATTTGTAGAGACGTCGATGGATCTAGAGACTGTCATACAGAGTGAAGTAAGTCAGAAAGAGAAAAACAAATCTGGTATATTCATGCATATATGTGGAACCTAGAAAAACTGTACAGATTAACCATTTTGCAAGGCATAAATAGAGCAACAGATGTAGACAACAAACGTATGGACAACAAGGGGGGAAAGCTGTTGGGGGGGTGGTGGTGGGAGGAGTTGAGAGACTGGGATTGGCATGTATACATTTATATGTATAAAATAGATAACCAATAAGAACCTGCTGTATAAAAATATAAAATAAAATTCAAAATTAAAAAGAAATAAAATTTAAAAAATAAAACAGAAAAAACAATTATTCCCTGCACATACATGTATTTATATGAATAAATTATTTCCATGCTTATATCTGTAAATACAAAAAAGAGGAATAAAATCTACCTTGAACCAAAAACGAAAAAGAGAAAAAAACACAGAACCCACCAGTTACACAGAGGAAAACCGTATCAGGGCACTTGCTCCAGTTGTAAACAATTCTGAAGTTGGTCAGTGGTGGGGAATCGTCTCCCATTCAGCCAGCAGCCCCCACGCAACAAGCGTCCTCATTGCAAAGCTGGGGCACCGTGCCGAGGCATCTGTGAGTAAACGTGAGCTGAGCCCCAGGCCAGTTGCTGCTGAACTATTCCCACCCGTCCCAGGTAAAACACCTGAATATATACAAGGACTTGAAAGCCTAGAGGAAGGGCCATAGAGCCACACGAGTGACAGCATGCCGGCCGACTTGGTGCCTGCAGGCCAGCCAGGATGGTCCTGGCCCTGGGTGCTCTTCTGGAAGATTTCCATTTCCCTGCCTGAGATACCCGTCCTGTCCCTGCCCCCACTGCTTTTTTCCTTCCTCACCTCTGCCCAGGGAGAAATTCCAGCAGCAGGTATGGGTGACACATCCTCTTCTTTAGCAGGTGGCAGCCTGGCAACTGCTGCAGAAAGTCCAGCAGAGCCCCACTCACACTGGGCCACCCACAAAGCCGTGGCCTCTCACTCCCTCCCACCAGCCCAGCCCCGAGACTGCTGACAGGGCAGAGAAAATGGCGTCAGGCACGGCTGCAGGGGCTCTTGCTGCCTGGAGTGGTATTTATATTGATCTCAACCCAGGCACACCTGGGGAGGGCTGGCCGGCACGGTAAGGCTGCCCAGGTCAGCCAATCATCACCCCTCAGGGGCTCACAGTTGCAGAAAATGGAACTTGCTGAACCGGCCAGGTCCAAGGAACAGGTGTGGGCTCCTGAGAGTCAGGATAGACAAGGGGCTGCAGCTTTGGCTTGTTTTCTAATCATTTTATCTGGCCCATGAGTGGGAGACAACTTCAAGAAAACCCTCTCCTAATGAGAGGAACCCAGGAGTCAGGGAAAGGAGGGGTGGGTGGTGGTTGGAGACAGAGGCCTGGTGCCCCGGGTGCAGTGGAAGTCTCTGGAAGACCAGGTGGAGGGAGGCCTCACGGAGTGATGCCCAGGGTCACAGACCTGTCGCAGCTGCTGTTTGTTAGTTCAAGTCCTGCTCTGAGGTGCTCTGTGTCAGCTCTGAGCGACAGGTGAGCTGGGGGTGCTCTGCAATGAGGGCTATGTGCACGGTTCCTGTGTGCCCAGCCCTGCCAGGGTACCTGCAAGGGTAGCTCTGTATCCTGGGAGGGGCCTGATCACAAGAGCCCCGTGGGCTGGGGTGGGGGTGGGGTACCTGCCCAGGTGAGCTCCATATTCTGCGATTGGTCTGACCACGAGAGCCCCATGGGCTGCTGGGGACCTGGTAAAGGATGTCAGGACAGTCAGTGAAGCCACCGAGGATATACCTCCAGTTGCTCCTAATTCCTACACCCTGCTGGTCATTCTACCAACCACCAGGACATGGTATTCTGTATTAGTCTTCAATGATGCCTTCTTTTGTATTCCATTAGTCCCAGAGTCACAAGAAATTTTGGCTTGTGAGTGGCAGGACTCAACATACAACTAAAACAATACTTCCGGGCCGTCTGGCCCCAAGGGTGCAAAAATTCCCACACCGTCTTTGGGGAAAGCTTAGCTAAAGACCTAAAAGTTCTACCTCTGGAAAAGGAAACCCTCCTTCAATATGCAGACGACATTCTGATCGCCAGCCCTACTAAGGAGGCCTCTGAACTACCAAGCCAATAAAGGATAGAAGTTGTCCAAGAAAAAGCTCAAATATCACAGACTGCGGTGACCTGCCTGGGCTTCATTCTCACACAAGGTCAGAGAAGCCCATCCCAGGAAAGGGAAGAAACCATTTTCAGCCTTACCCCTTTCTAAAACTAGAAGACAGCTTAGGGGTTCCTGGGGAGGCCAGGGTTTGCTGCTTCTGGATCCCTAACTACAGTCTACTAGCTGGGCCTCTATATGAAACACTGAAAGGAAAAGATGATGATCCTTTTGAATAGAATCCAGAAGTGGCCTTTCAAGAATGGAAAGAGCAGTCAATTCAGACCCTTGCCCTGGAACTCCCTAATTTAGCTAAACCCTTTGACCTTTACATTCCCAGTGAAAGGTGAATCGCCATTGGAGAATTAGTGCAAAAACTGGGACCACTTGAAATGGAACAATGCAAGAATGCCATCCAGGTAGGATAAACTACGGTCACTAAGGAGCTTGGCCCACTGCCACATCTGGCCAAGATACTGGCGGTATCTAAAAACCTGGAAATCAGCAGCCCAAAAGGCCACCTCCCTCCTACGGGAAAAGGACCCCACGTGGTGATCCTAACCACCAACTATGCCCTGAAGTTGCAGGGTTCGCTCCGTGGGCACACCGACCTCGAGTGAGGAGGCCCTCCAACTCCAACATCCAGAGAGATAACCGGGGGCAACAGGGCACCATGACGACTCGTGTGAACATCACTTGACCTGGAGTTTCTCTCATAAAACAACAAGAGTGTGTCCCAAAAGAGTAGACTACTGCTTGCAGGACTTACTGCACCCAGAGGGGAGCTAATAATCTTGGCGGGGGAACAGTATACCACACTGTCACCATAGAAAAGCCTACAGACACCGTGATGATGGTGGCCAATAAGACCGGCTGGACTCCTGTTTACTTCAAAAGGCTGTTGACTCAGTAACCATCATGGTCCTTATCACCACTGACCCTGGACTGTCTGGGAGTTGAGCGGGCAGGGCTCTGACACCTGGTGCTGTTTGTACGTTAATTCAGGGGCCTAATTGAAGAAAGCGCAGACTACTGGTCAGAGCATCTAGGCTGGCAGAAACGGTCAGCCTAAGGTGGCCGAACAAATGTGGGGCGGGGTGAAACCGGCCCCCACAGCGTCTCTGCACATCTCTTTCCTGGACCCTTAAAGGTCATTAGAATCTATAACACTTCCAATGCTGGTGCTCAGGTGGACGAGCAGGGAGGCAGGGGTCCTGGGGACAATCAACGTCACCGGGAGGCTGCTGGGGAGAAGCTCTGACCCTCGCCCCAGGGTATGAGGGCTCCCAACTCAGCACTCAGCAGTTACAGAAGAAGGGTCTGCACCCTCAGCACTCCAAGAATGAGGAACGGGACAAAAGGCAGAGGAGGGGTTTGTCCCCAGCAAAGCCCATTAAAAATCCCTGGGAGATAAAAATAGAATCTGGGCAATAAAGTCAAGTCTAACCTTTTTTATCCTTTGTGCTTTGTCTAATTTCACGTGCTCCTAGGGTCCCGCATGCAGAGGTTCCACACCCGGCACTTCAGACCAGATTTCCTAGTGCAGAATGGCTGGGTCGACACCTCAGCTCCTGGGGCCCAGTGCAGACTCCACGATATAGAGCCTGAGCTACAGCCAACCCGGCCCTCGAGAGCTCTGCCGCCTCCCTCCCTCCCACTGACTCTGACAGGATCTCTACACAGCAGCCCAGCCCACAGCCCACGGGGTAGTGCATGCTCTCACCTCTCCATTCTCTGATCAAAATATAAAGTTTCCTTTGCTTGTGAACCAAACTCAGTCTCGATCTGTTGGCCCCAATGACACTGGGCAGGGGGACACTTGTTGGGGTCCACTCTGGAGGATCAGTAACAGAAATTGAGACTATTGTAACCTCAATGAACAGATGTGTGAGCCAAACTGTAGTTAACATAGAACAGTGTATAAGGCTCGGGTAAAATAAGATGTTTCTAACACTTCCATTTGATATTTCCATCACTTTTTATAAGCAAGTTCAGTGAAAAGGTTTGTCTTATTTGTCAGGTCAATATTAGAGAAACGAAGTGATTTCTTTCCAAGGATGTACATCTAATAATCTTGGTTAAACCTTCAATCTTGTTTTAAATGCTTTTCCATTGAAAATGATACCTCTCTTTCAGCTCCCCCATTTCTGAGAAGTATAAAATCTTATAATTTATTATTACCAAAGGGGAAAGGTGGGAGGAGGGATAAATTAACAGTTTGGAATTAACACATACACACTGCTATGTATAAAATAAATCATCAACAAGGAACTACTGTATAGCACAGGGAACTACACTCAACATTTTGCAATAACCTATAAGGGGAAATAATCTGAAAAAGAATAGATATTTTTATTGACATCATCTATCAATGATAGTTAAAGTGTAGCCTAAGGGAAGCTGGTGGTGAGTGCTTCTGACCCTGAAGACTTCAATCATCTAAAGTTTGGACTCTGCCTACTTCCCAAGGCCCTTAATGAACATATGTGTAGCCGTAGCTTAAAAACTTCCCCAGTTTGGGTTTCGGGGAGACACTGATTTTGAAAAAGCCCTGGTGTTCTCCTTACATGAATGGGACTCTTCCTACTGCTAAAACATGTCTGTCACACCCAGAGGATGGTATACCGTCTGATCGGGAAGAGTTTGGAAAAGGCATCTCATCTCCTCATCTCCTGGTGCTCGGGTTCACCCCTCCAGCGTCTTTACTAACAGTCTCCCCACTTGGAGATGTCAGCACTGTCAACATCCTGTTGCGTACAGTTTGGAATTTGTCCAGAGGATGAAGCGGAAGGATGAAGAACAATGAGAGACAAGTCCTAGGTGTTCAGACAGGCACATGTCACTCTAATTTCCAATCAGGAAGACGAATTGACCAAAGGCTAGGGTTGCCCATGGAAACAGTATAGGGCTTGAGGAAATCCCGCTGCTTTGTGGCCAGTTCCCATAAACACAAGTTGAACAATGGAACTCAGGGGCAGTAAAATTCACAAAACTGCAGAGTTGAAAATATCCATCACTGAAAAATGTCTTGAGGAAAGTCAGAGAAAAGGACTTGTAAGCAAGGGAGAATGGCAGGAAAGGGATTTGAGGAGGTAGAAAGGACTCGCCATTAAGCACAAGAAAAGGAGCTGAACATTGCCAACATTGCCAACATTGCAGTTGGCCAAAAAGGGTGTATGCGTTTTTTTCTGTATATATTCAAGAAAAGGGCATACACTTTTTTAGCCAACCAAACAGGTGGGCACTGGAAGTCAATACTACAAAAGATATCACTTCGCATCAGTCAGAAGAGCCATCCTCATAAAGCGTAAACAACAGAAATGCAGGACAGGGCAACGAGAAGAGGGAGCCCTGTGAGACTTATAGTGGAAATGTATATTGCCAACGGCCATTCTGGAGAAGTGTATTGTGTTTACTAAAGCATCTAAAAAATGAGCTACAGAGCATAGGGCCCTTGCACTCATGGGCGTATATCTTGGGAAAAACAAAAATCGAGAGGACACAGGCACCCCAATGTTTACCCCCTCTCTGTTTAAAAGATCCTCGACTAGGATATAACTTAAATGTCTCTGGAGGGAAAAACTGGATAGAGATGTGGTACTTAGGTAGAGTGGAATATTATTCAGCCTGGAAATCAATGAAATATGGCCAGTTGTAACAACTCCGGAGGAGTTACGTATGATCATTCTAAGTGACAGAATTCAAAAAGAAAAAGACACATATCATAAGATATCACTTAAAGGTGGAATCCAAAATGGCTACACATGAAATAAATTACAAAACAAAAACATAGTCAAATATGTAGAAAACACGCATAAGGCTGCTAAACGGGAAAGGTGGGGAGGGGTGAGGCATCATCCAGGAGGTTGAAATTAGCAAAGATACCATTCCAAATACCAAACTGATAATCAACAAGGCCTACACAGTAGCTAAAAGAACTGCACTCAGCACACTCAAGTCACCGGAAAAGAATATATACGACTGGTAAGAATCTGAAAAAGAATTTATTGATGACTCTCTGTACGTGAATCAAGTGGATGTACAGCAGCAAGAAACAGAGCTTTGAAAATCAGCTGTAACCAATATAGTAATAAATTGAAAAAAATAAACGACAGAGAGACAGAGAAAACCTCTTACAACTTTTCCTCAGGGACGGTGATGCAACATGGATTGAACACATCTAGACCCACAGCAGGATGAGACATAAGGCTGGAAACTGTTTGCGCTAAGAGGAATGTGAGGTTGGGTGAGGAAATGCACACCCTTTAAAGTAATACTACCTGGTACCCATTCAATGGGTCCCAAATCTGCAGGTTCAAGGGATCTTCCTACAGCTTAAACATGCATGGAAAACCCAGAGGACTGTACACCATGTGATCGGGAGATGTGTCTAAAATGCACCTCATTTATCCTCTCCTGGTGCTCCTGTTCACCATTCCAGCCATGTTACTTAGAATCTCCCCACTTGGAGAATCAGCACATTTAAACTTCTGTTTCACACATTTTGCAAATTGTGAGGAGGATGAACGGGAAGAGGGGGAACCAATGAGAGAATAGTTGTAGGGGTTTGGACGGGCACATATCACTCTAATTTCCCATTAAGAATAAGAATTAAAGAAAGGCTCAGCCTGCCTCGCCGGAGCCAAAATAGGGCCTGAAGCAATCCTGCGGGTTTGAGGCCAGCTCACAAAAGAGCAACTTAAAAAATGGAGCTCAGGGTCACTGCAATTCACAAACCTGCAGAGTTATAAATGAAAACTAATGTCCAAAAATATGTTGAGGTAAGGCAAAGAAGAGGATCTGAATGCAAGACAGAATTGCAAGAAACAGATTTCAAGAGATAGATTGGACTCGTCTTTAATGCACATGAAAAGCGGCAGAATTTCGACAATGATGCAGTTGGCCCAAAAGGGCATATGCGTTTTTTCCTGATTATATCCAGGAAAAAACGCATACGCACTTTATGGGCAACGAAGCAAGTAAGCAATGCAAATGTGCACAACAAAGAAGTCTCACTTCCCACCGGTCAAAAGGGCCATCCTAAAAAAGTGTAAAATCCAGAAAGGCAGGACAGGCCATGGAGAACAGGGAGCCTTTATACGCTGATGGGCAGTGTGTGAACTGCCGAGAGCCACTCTGGAGAAGTGTATGGTGGTTCCTAAATCATCTAAAAAACAGAGCTACAGAGCATAGGACACTTCCAATCATGGGAGTATATCTAGGGAAGTCTAAAAATCAACAAGACACAAGCACACCACAGTTTAGGGCTACTCTGTTTACAAGAACCTCAACTTCAGTACACCTTAAATATCCCAGGAAAGAGAACAATGGATAAAGAAGATGTGGTACTTATGTACAATGGAATATCTCTTCACCATGAAATCAATGTAATAAGGCTAGTAGAAGGATAAAGAGTGGATTTAGGTCCGATAATACTACTTGAAATAAGTCAAACAGAAAAAGAAACATATCATAAGATATCACTTATAGAGGGAGGGTAAATATGGCTGCACAAGAAATGAATTACAGAACAGAACAGTGTCTCACATTTAGAAAACACACTTATGTCAGCTTAAGGGGAAAGGAGAGGTAGGGTGATGCATAAAACCAGAGTTTGAAATTAGCACAGATACCATTCAATAAACCAAATAGGTATTAGACAAGATCTACACCTTGCTCAATGAACTGGCCTCAACACACCCTATACACCGCAGAGAAATATATCTGAGTAATAAGAATCTTAAAACCCATGTATTGATATATCTCCATAAGGGAATCAAGTGTGTGCAGAGCGGCACAAACACAGCAGTGAAAATGAGCTAAACCCCATTATAGAAATAAATTTTAAAAAGAAAACGCTGAAACAATGAAAGAGAGAAAAATTCTTACAAAATTCGCTCAGGGGCTGTGATGCAACCTGGATTGCAACCTGGATTGACCACATATAAACCCACAGCTGGATAAGACATAAGGCTGGACACTTGGGGCTGAGAGGATTGGTGAGCTTTGGTGAGCAACTGCCGAAAGTTTAATGCAATACTTCATGCTACTCAGTCCAAGGGTCCCAACACTCCAGGTTGAAGGGAATCTTCCTACAGCTAAACCATGCTTGGGAAACCCAGCGACTGGTATACCATATGATCGGGAAAGGTTTCTAAAACGCACCTCATTTTTCCTCTCCTGGGGCTGCGGATCGACATTCCAGCCGCTTTACTAACAACATCCCCACATGGAGTCAATGCCTTTAAGTTCTGGTATCGCACAGTCTGCAAGTGTGGAGGATGAATGGGAATAGGGGGAACCAGTGAGAAACAAGCTGTAGCGGTTTCAATGGGCACATGTCACTCTAACGCCACATCAGTAAGAAGAATTAACCAAAGGCACAGCAAGGTGCCCCAGAAGAAAAATAGGGCTTCAAGGAATCCTGTGGTTATGGGGCAAGACCACAAAAATAAGAGCTGAAAAGTGGGGCTAAGGGCCACCGCAATTCAAAAACCTGCAGAGTTATAAAGGCCAACTATTTTCAAAAAATATATTGAGGTAAGGCTATGAAGAGACATTGAAAGCAAGGCAGAAGTGCAGGAAACCGATTTCAGGAGGTAGACTGGAATTGCATTGAAAACATATGAAGAGAGTCAGAACCTCGACAATGATGCACTTGGCCAAAAAGGGCGTATGTGTTTTTTCCTGAATATATTCAGGAAAAAACGCATACACACTTTTTGGCCAACCAAGCAAGCTTGCAAAGGAAATCTGCACTACAATGAAGTCTCACTTCCCCCCGGTCAAAAGGGCCATCTGAAAAAAGTGTAAAATCCATAAAGGCACGACAGGGCATGGAGAACTGGGAGCCTTCTTATGTTGATGGGCGGGATGGAAATTGCCAACAGACACTCGGGAGAAGTGTATGGTGTTTCCTGAAACATCTAAAAAACAAAGCAACAGAGCCTAGGGCACTTCCACTTATGGTCCTATAGATTAGGGAAATTAAAATTAAAAAGACACAGCCACCCCAAAGTTTGGGACGGCTCTGTTTACAAGAACCTCGTTTACGGTACAAGTTCAATATCGCAGAAAGTGAAAAATGGATAAAGAAGTTGTGGTACTTACGTACAATGCAATATCACTCAGCAATGAAATCTATGTCATCAGGCCCTTAGCAGCACAATGAGTGGATTCAGGTATGATGATTCTAACTGAAATAAGTCACACAGAAAAAGAAACATCATAAGATATCAGTAATACACGGAATGTAAACTTGGCTACTCAGGAACTGAATTACAGAACAGAACAGGGTCTCCAATTTAGAAAACCAACTTATGCTTGCTTAAGGGTAAAGGTGAGTTGGGGTGCTGCATAAAACCAGAGATTGAAATGAGCACAGATAAAGTTCCTTAAGCCAAATATGGAATAGACAAGAGCTACTCCTTGCTCAACGAAATGGACTCAACACCCCATATTAAACGCCAAAGAATATACCTGACTAGTAAGAATCTTAAAACGTATGGATGGCTATGTCTGAAAGAGAATCAAGCGTGTGTACAGGGGCATAAACGCAGCAGTGATAGGATTGGAGAGGTTCGGTGAGCAAATGAAGACCCTTTGAAGTCATATTGCATGGTACCCATTCCACGGGTTTCAACTACCCAGGTTTAAGGTATTCTTCCTTCAGGTAAAACATGCATGTGGAACCTAGAGTATGATCAACCATGTGATCGGGGGACGTGTTCAAATATGTCTCAGTTTTCGTACCCTGGTACTCGGGTGCAACATTCCAGACGCTTTACTAACACTCTCCCGACTTGGAGAGTCAGTCCCTTTAACCTCCTGTTTGGCCCAGTTTGCAATTTCTGCGGAAGATGAACAGGAATAGCGAGAACCAATGAGAGACTAGCTGGAGGTGTCTGGACGGGCAAATTTAACTCTCATTTCCCACCAGGAAGAGGAAATAACCAAAGGCTCAGCGTGCCGTGCTGGAACCAGATTAGGGCCTGAAGCCATCCTGCGGTGTTGCGGCCAGGTCACAAGAAAGCGAGTTGAAGAAAGGATCTCAGGGGCACTGTAATTCACAAACCTGCAGAGTTATAAATGACAGCTATCGTCCAAAAATATACTGAAGTAAGGCTGCCAAAAGGAGTTGAAAGCGGGGCAGAATTGCAGGAAACCGATTTCAGGATGTAGACTGGAATTGCATTGAAAGCATAGGAAAAGAGGCAGAAGGTCCACAAGAATGCACTTGGCCAAAAAGCGCTTATGCGTTTTTTCCTGAATATATTCAGGAAAAAACGCATACGCCCTTTTTGGCCAACCAAGCAAGCTTGCAAAGGAAATCTGCACTACAATGAAGTCTCACTTCCCCCCGGTCAAAAGGGCCATCTGAAAAAAGTGTAAAATCCAGAAAGACAGGACAGGCCATGGAGAACTGGGAGCCTTGTTATGCTGATGGGCGGGATGTAAATTGCCAACAGACACTCGGGAGAAGTGTATGGTGTTTCCTGAAACATCTAAAAAACAAAGCAACAGAGCCTAGGGCACTTCCACTTATTGTCCTATAGCTTAGGGAAATTAAAATCTAAAAGATACAGCCACCCCAATGTTTGGGACGCCTCTGTTTACAAGAACCTCGTTTACCGTACAAGTTCAATATCACAGAAAGTGAAAAATGGATAAAGAACTTGTGGTACTTACGTACAATGCAGTATCACTCAGCAGTGAAATCTATGTCATCAGGCCCGTAGCAGCACAATGAGTGGATTCAGGTACGATGATTCTAACTGAAATAAGTCACACAGAAAAAGAAACATCATAAGATATCAGTAATACACGGAATGTAAACTTGGCTACACAGGAACTGAATTACAGAACAGAACAGGGTCTCAAATTTAGAAAACCAACTTATGCTTGTTTAAGGGTAAAGGTGAGTTGGGGTGCTGCATAAAACCAGAGATTGAAATGAGCACAGATAAAGTTCCTTAAGCCAAATATGGAATAGACAAGAGCTACTCCTTGCTCAACGAAATGGACTCAACACCGCATATTAAACGCCTAAGAATGTACCTGACTCTTAAGTATCTTAAAACCTATGGATTGCTATGTCTCCGAAAGAGAATCAAGCATGTGTACAGGGAAGTAAACGCAGCAGTGATAGGATTGGAGAGGTTCGGTGAGCAAATGAAGACCCTTTGAAGTCATATTGCATGGTACCCATTCCACGGGTTTCAACTACCCAGGTTTAAGGTATTCTTCCTTCAGCTAAAACATGCATGTGGAACCTAGAGTATGATCAACCATGTGATCGGGAGACGTGTTCAAATATGTCTCAGTTTTCGTACCCTGGTACTCGGGTGCAACATTCCAGACGCTTTACTAACACTCTCCCGACTTGGAGAGTCAGTCCCTTTAACCTCCTGTTTGGCCCAGTTTGCAATTTCTGCGGAAGATGAACAGGAATAGCGAGAACCAATGAGAGACTAGCTGGAGGTGTCTGGACGGGCAAATTTAACTCTCATTTCCCACCAGGAAGAGGAAATAACCAAAGGCTCAGCGTGCCGTGCCGGAACCAGATTAGGGCCTGAAGCCATCCTGCGGTGTTGCGGCCAGCTCACAAGAAAGCAAGTTGAAGAAAGGAGCTCAGGGGCACTGTAATTCACAAACCTGCAGAGTTATAAATGACAACTATCGTCCAAAAATATACTGAAGTAAGGCTGCCAAGAGGACTTGAAAGCGGGGCAGAATTGCAGGAAACCGATTTCAGGAGGTAGACTGGAATTGCATCGAAAGCATAGGAAAAGAGGCAGAACGTCCACAATGATGCACTTGGCCAAAAAGGGCGTATGCGTTTTTTCCTGAATATATTCAGGAAAAAACGCATACGCCCTTTTTGGCCAACCAAGCAAGCTTGCAAAGGAAATCTGCACTACAATGAAGTCTCACTTCCCCCCGGTCAAAAGGGCCATCTGAAAAAAGTGTAAAATCCAGAAAGGCAGGACAGGCCATGGAGAACTGGGAGCCTTGTTATGCTGATGGGCGGTATGTAAATTGCCAACAGACACTCGGGAGAAGTGTATGGTGTTTCCTGAAACATCTAAAAAACAAAGCAACAGAGCCTAGGGCACTTCCACTTATGGTCCTATAGCTTAGGGAAATTAAAATCAAAAAGATACAGCCACCCCAATGTTTGGGACGCCTCTGTTTACAAGAACCTCGTTTACCGTACAAGTTCAATATCACAGAAAGTGAAAAATGGATAAAGAACTTGTGGTACTTACGTACAATGCAGTATCACTCAGCAGTGAAATCTATGTCATCAGGCCCGTAGCAGCACAATGAGTGGATTCAGGTACGATGATTCTAACTGAAATAAGTCACACAGAAAAAGAAACATCATAAGATATCAGTAATACACGGAATGTAAACTTGGCTACACAGGAACTGAATTACAGAACAGAACAGGGTCTCAAATTTAGAAAACCAACTTATGCTTGTTTAAGGGGAAAGGTGAGTTGGGGTGCTGCATAAAACCAGAGATTGAAATGAGCACAGATAAAGTTCCTTAAGCCAAATATGGAATAGACAAGAGCTACTCCTTGCTCAACGAAATGGACTCAACACCGCATATTAAACGCCTAAGAGTGTACCTGACTCTTAAGTATCTTAAAACCTATGGATTGCTATGTCTCCGAAAGAGAATCAAGCATGTGTACAGGGACTTAAACGCAGCAGTGATAGGATTGGAGAGGTTCGGTGAGCAAATGAAGACCCTTTGAAGTCATATTGCATGGTACCCATTCCACGGGTTTCAACTACCCAGGTTTAAGGTATTCTTCCTTCAGCTAAAACATGCATGTGGAACCTAGAGTATGATCAACCATGTGATCGGGAGACGTGTTCAAATATATCTCAGTTTTCGTACCCTGGTACTCGGGTGCAACATTCCAGACGCTTTACTAACACTCTCCCGACTTGGAGAGTCAGTCCCTTTAACCTCCTGTTTGGCCCAGTTTGCAATTTCTGCGGAAGATGAACAGGAATAGCAAGAACCAATGAGAGACTAGCTGGAGGTGTCTGGACGGGCAAATTTAACTCTCATTTCCCACCAGGAAGAGGAAATAACCAAAGGCTCAGCATGCCGTGCCGGAACCAGATTAGGGCCTGAAGCCATCCTGCGGTGTTGCGGCCAGCTCACAAGAAAGCGAGTTGAAGAAAGGAGCTCAGGGGCACTGTAATTCACAAACCTGCAGAGTTATAAATGACAACTATCGTCCAAAAATATACTGAAGTAAGGCTGCCAAGAGGACTTGAAAGCGGGGCAGAATTGCAGGAAACCGATTTCAGGAGGTAGACTGGAATTGCATCGAAAGCATAGGAAAAGAGGCAGAACGTCCACAATGATGCACTTGGCCAAAAAGGGCGTATGCGTTTTTTCCTGAATATATTCAGGAAAAAACGCATACGCCCTTTTTGGCCAACCAAGCAAGCTTGCAAAGGAAATCTGCACTACAATGAAGTCTCACTTCCCCCCGGTCAAAAGGGCCATCTGAAAAAAGTGTAAAATCCAGAAAGGCAGGACAGGCCATGGAGAACTGGGAGCCTTGTTATGCTGATGGGCGGGATGTAAATTGCCAACAGACACTCGGGAGAAGTGTATGGTGTTTCCTGAAACATCTAAAAAACAAAGCAACAGAGCCTAGGGCACTTCCACTTATGGTCCTATAGCTTAGGGAAATTAAAATCCAAAAGATACAGCCACCCCAATGTTTGGGACGCCTCTGTTTACAAGAACCTCGTTTACCGTACAAGTTCAATATCACAGAAAGTGAAAAATGGATAAAGAACTTGTGGTACTTACGTACAATGCAGTATCACTCAGCAGTGAAATCTATGTCATCAGGCCCGTAGCAGCACAATGAGTGGATTCAGGTACGATGATTCTAACTGAAATAAGTCACACAGAAAAAGAAACATCATAAGATATCAGTAATACACGGAATGTAAACTTGGCTACACAGGAACTGAATTACAGAACAGAACAGGGTCTCAAATTTAGAAAACCACCTTATGCTTGTTTAAGGGTAAAGGTGAGTTGGGGTGCTGCATAAAACCAGAGATTGAAATGAGCACAGATAAAGTTCCTTAAGCCAAATATGGAATAGACAAGAGCTACTCCTTGCTCAACGAAATGGACTCAACACCGCATATTAAACGCCTAAAAATGTACCTGACTCTTAAGTATCTTAAAACCTATGGATTGCTATGTCTCCGAAAGAGAATCAAGCATGTGTACAGGGACGTAAACGCAGCAGTGATAGGATTGGAGAGGTTCGGTGAGCAAATGAAGACCATTTGAAGTCATATTGCATGGTACCCATTCCACGGGTTTCAACTACCCAGGTTTAAGGTATTCTTCCTTCAGCTAAAACATGCATGTGGAACCTAGAGTATGATCAACCATGTGATCGGGAGACGTGTTCAAATATGTCTCAGTTTTCGTACCCTGGTACTCGGGTGCAACATTCCAGACGCTTTACTAACACTCTCCCGACTTGGAGAGTCAGTCCCTTTAACCTCCTGTTTGGCCCAGTTTGCAATTTCTGTGGAAGATGAACAGGAATAGCGAGAACCAATGAGAGACTAGCTGGAGGTGTCTGGACGGGCAAATTTAACTCTCATTTCCCACCAGGAAGAGGAAATAACCAAAGGCTCAGCGTGCCGTGCCGGAACCAGATTAGGGCCTGAAGCCATCCTGCGGTGTTGCGGCCAGCTCACAAGAAAACGAGTTGAAGAAAGGAGCTCAGGGGCACTGTAATTCACAAACCTGCAGAGTTATAAATGACAACTATCGTCCAAAAATATACTGAAGTAAGGCTGCCAAGAGGACTTGAAAGCGGGGCAGAATTGCAGGAAACCGATTTCAGGAGGTAGACTGGAATTGCATCGAAAGCATAGGAAAAGAGGCAGAACGTCCACAATGATGCACTTGGCCAAAAAGGGCGTATGCGTTTTTTCCTGAATATATTCAGGAAAAAACGCATACGCCCTTTTTGGCCAACCAAGCAAGCTTGCAAAGGAAATCTGCACTACAATGAAGT
The DNA here is from genome assembly GCF_963455315.2 of Globicephala melas. Lineage (NCBI taxonomy): Eukaryota > Metazoa > Chordata > Mammalia > Artiodactyla > Delphinidae > Globicephala > Globicephala melas. Next base: position 100,735 of record NW_027207325.1, read on the forward strand.
CTCACTTCCCCCCGGTCAAAAGGGCCATCTGAAAAAAGTGTAAAATCCAGAAAGGCAGGACAGGCCATGGAGAACTGGGAGCCTTGTTATGCTGATGGGCGGGATGTAAATTGCCAACAGACACTCGGGAGAAGTGTATGGTGTTTCCTGAAACATCTAAAAAACAAAGCAACAGAGCCTAGGGCACTTCCACTTATGGTCCTATAGCTTAGGGAAATTAAAATCAAAAAGATACAGCCACCCCAATGTTTGGGACGCCTCTGTTTACAAGAACCTCGTTTACCGTACAAGTTCAATATCACAGAAAGTGAAAAATGGATAAAGAACTTGTGGTACTTACGTACAATGCAGTATCACTCAGCAGTGAAATCTATCTCATCAGGCCCGTAGCAGCACAATGAGTGGATTCAGGTACGATGATTCTAACTGAAATAAGTCACACAGAAAAAGAAACATCATAAGATATCAGTAATACACGGAATGTAAACTTGGCTACACAGGAACTGAATTACAGAACAGAACAGGGTCTCAAATTTAGAAAACCAACTTATGCTTGTTTAAGGGGAAAGGTGAGTTGGGGTGCTGCATAAAACCAGAGATTGAAATGAGCACAGATAAAGTTCCTTAAGCCAAATATGGAATAGACAAGAGCTACTCCTTGCTCAACGAAATGGACTCAACACCGCATATTAAACGCCTAAGAATGTACCTGACTCTTAAGTATCTTAAAACCTATGGATTGCTATGTCTCCGAAAGAGAATCAAGCATGTGTACAGGGACGTAAACGCAGCAGTGATAGGATTGGAGAGGTTCGGTGAGCAAATGAAGACCCTTTGAAGTCATATTGCATGGTACCCATTCCACGGGTTTCAACTACCCAGGTTTAAGGTATTCTTCCTTCAGCTAAAACATGCATGTGGAACCTAGAGTATGATCAACCATGTGATCGGGAGACGTGTTCAAATATGTCTCAGTTTTCGTACCCTGGTACTCGGGTGCAACATTCCAGACGCTTTACTAACACTCTCCCGACTTGGAGAGTCAGTCCCTTTAACCTCCTGTTTGGCCCAGTTTGCAATTTCTGCGGAAGATGAACAGGAATAGCGAGAACCAATGAGAGACTAGCTGGAGGTGTCTGGACGGGCAAATTTAACTCTCATTTCCCACCAGGAAGAGGAAATAACCAAAGGCTCAGCGTGCCGTGCTGGAACCAGATTAGGGCCTGAAGCCATCCTGCGGTGTTGCGGCCAGCTCACAAGAAAACGAGTTGAAGAAAGGAGCTCAGGGGCACTGTAATTCACAAACCTGCAGAGTTATAAATGACAACTATCGTCCAAAAATATACTGAAGTAAGGCTGCCAAGAGGACTTGAAAGCGGGGCAGAATTGCAGGAAACCGATTTCAGGAGGTAGACTGGAATTGCATCGAAAGCATAGGAAAAGAGGCAGAACGTCCACAATGATGCACTTGGCCAAAAAGGGCGTATGCGTTTTTTCCTGAATATATTCAGGAAAAAACGCATACGCCCTTTTTGGCCAACCAAGCAAGCTTGCAAAGGAAATGTGCACTACAATGAAGTCTCACTTCCCCCCGGTCAAAAGGGCCATCTGAAAAAAGTGTAAAATCCAGAAAGGCAGGACAGGCCATGGAGAACTGGGAGCCTTGTTATGCTGATGGGCGGGATGTACATTGCCAACAGACACTCGGGAGAAGTGTATGGTGTTTCCTGAAACATCTAAAAAACAAAGCAACAGAGCCTAGGGCACTTCCACTTATGGTCCTATAGCTTAGGGAAATTAAAATCAAAAAGATACAGCCACCCCAATGTTTGGGACGCCTCTGTTTACAAGAACCTCGTTTACCGTACAAGTTCAATATCACAGAAAGTGAAAAATGGATAAAGAACTTGTGGTACTTACGTACAATGCAGTATCACTCAGCAGTGAAATCTATGTCATCAGGCCCGTAGCAGCACAATGAGTGGATTCAGGTACGATGATTCTAACTGAAATAAGTCACACAGAAAAAGAAACATCATAAGATATCAGTAATACACGGAATGTAAACTTGGCTACACAGGAACTGAATTACAGAACAGAACAGGGTCTCAAATTTAGAAAACCAACTTATGCTTGTTTAAGGGTAAAGGTGAGTTGGGGTGCTGCATAAAACCAGAGATTGAAATGAGCACAGATAAAGTTCCTTAAGCCAAATATGGAATAGACAAGAGCTACTCCTTGCTCAACGAAATGGACTCAACACCGCATATTAAACGCCTAAGAATGTACCTGACTCTTAAGTATCTTAAAACCTATGGATTGCTATGTCTCCGAAAGAGAATCAAGCATGTGTACAGGGAAGTAAACGCAGCAGTGATAGGATTGGAGAGGTTCGGTGAGCAAATGAAGACCCTTTGAAGTCATATTGCATGGTACCCATTCCACGGGTTTCAACTACCCAGGTTTAAGGTATTCTTCCTTCAGCTAAAACATGCATGTGGAACCTAGAGTATGATCAACCATGTGATCGGGAGACGTGTTCAAATATGTCTCCGTTTTCGTACCCTGGTACTCGGGTGCAACATTCCAGACGCTTTACTAACACTCTCCCGACTTGGAGAGTCAGTCCCTTTAACCTCCTGTTTGGCCCAGTTTGCAATTTCTGCGGAAGATGAACAGGAATAGCGAGAACCAATGAGAGACTAGCTGGAGGTGTCTGGACGGGCAAATTTAACTCTCATTTCCCACCAGGAAGAGGAAATAACCAAAGGCTCAGCATGCCGTGCCGGAACCAGATTAGGGCCTGAAGCCATCCTGCGGTGTTGTGGCCAGCTCACAAGAAAACGAGTTGAAGAAAGGAGCTCAGGGGCACTGTAATTCACAAACCTGCAGAGTTATAAATGACAACTATCGTCCAAAAATATACTGAAGTAAGGCTGCCAAGAGGACTTGAAAGCGGGGCAGAATTGCAGGAAACCGATTTCAGGAGGTAGACTGGAATTGCATCGAAAGCATAGGAAAAGAGGCAGAACGTCCACAATGATGCACTTGGCCAAAAAGGGCGTATGCGTTTTTTCCTGAATATATTCAGGAAAAAACGCATACGCCCTTTTTGGCCAACCAAGCAAGCTTGCAAAGGAAATCTGCACTACAATGAAGTCTCACTTCCCCCCGGTCAAAAGGGCCATCTGAAAAAAGTGTAAAATCCAGAAAGGCAGGACAGGCCATGGAGAACTGGGAGCCTTGTTATGCTGATGGGCGGGATGTAAATTGCCAACAGACACTCGGGAGAAGTGTATGGTGTTTCCTGAAACATCTAAAAAACAAAGCAACAGAGCCTAGGGCACTTCCACTTATGGTCCTATAGCTTAGGGAAATTAAAATCAAAAAGATACAGCCACCCCAATGTTTGGGACGCCTCTGTTTACAAGAACCTCGTTTACCGTACAAGTTCAATATCACAGAAAGTGAAAAATGGATAAAGAACTTGTGGTACTTACGTACAATGCAGTATCACTCAGCAGTGAAATCTATGTCATCAGGCCCGTAGCAGCACAATGAGTGGATTCAGGTATGATGATTCTAACTGAAATAAGTCACACAGAAAAAGAAACATCATAAGATATCAGTAATACACGGAATGTAAACTTGGCTACACAGGAACTGAATTACAGAACAGAACAGGGTCTCAAATTTAGAAAACCAACTTATGCTTGTTTAAGGGTAAAGGTGAGTTGGGGTGCTGCATAAAACCAGAGATTGAAATGAGCACAGATAAAGTTCCTTAAGCCAAATATGGAATAGACAAGAGCTACTCCTTGCTCAACGAAATGGACTCAACACCGCATATTAAACGCCTAAGAGTGTACCTGACTCTTAAGTATCTTAAAACCTATGGATTGCTATGTCTCCGAAAGAGAATCAAGCATGTGTACAGGGACATAAACGCAGCAGTGATAGGATTGGAGAGGTTCGGTGAGCAAATGAAGACCCTTTGAAGTCATATTGCATGGTACCCATTCCACGGGTTTCAACTACCCAGGTTTAAGGTATTCTTCCTTCAGCTAAAACATGCATGTGGAACCTAGAGTATGATCAACCATGTGATCGGGAGACGTGTTCAAATATATCTCAGTTTTCGTACCCTGGTACTCGGGTGCAACATTCCAGACGCTTTACTAACACTCTCCCGACTTGGAGAGTCAGTCCCTTTAACCTCCTGTTTGGCCCAGTTTGCAATTTCTGCGGAAGATGAACAGGAATAGCAAGAACCAATGAGAGACTAGCTGGAGGTGTCTGGACGGGCAAATTTAACTCTCATTTCCCACCAGGAAGAGGAAATAACCAAAGGCTCAGCATGCCGTGCCGGAACCAGATTAGGGCCTGAAGCCATCCTGCGGTGTTGCGGCCAGCTCACAAGAAAGCGAGTTGAAGAAAGGAGCTCAGGGGCACTGTAATTCACAAACCTGCAGAGTTATAAATGACAACTATCGTCCAAAAATATACTGAAGTAAGGCTGCCAAGAGGACTTGAAAGCGGGGCAGAATTGCAGGAAACCGATTTCAGGAGGTAGACTGGAATTGCATCGAAAGCATAGGAAAAGAGGCAGAACGTCCACAATGATGCACTTGGCCAAAAAGGGCGTATGCGTTTTTTCCTGAATATATTCAGGAAAAAACGCATACGCCCTTTTTGGCCAACCAAGCAAGCTTGCAAAGGAAATCTGCACTACAATGAAGTCTCACTTCCCCCCGGTCAAAAGGGCCATCTGAAAAAAGTGTAAAATCCAGAAAGGCAGGACAGGCCATGGAGAACTGGGAGCCTTGTTATGCTGATGGGCGGGATGTAAATTGCCAACAGACACTCGGGAGAAGTGTATGGTGTTTCCTGAAACATCTAAAAAACAAAGCAACAGAGCCTAGGGCACTTCCACTTATGGTCCTATAGCTTAGGGAAATTAAAATCCAAAAGATACAGCCACCCCAATGTTTGGGACGCCTCTGTTTACAAGAACCTCGTTTACCGTACAAGTTCAATATCACAGAAAGTGAAAAATGGATAAAGAACTTGTGGTACTTACGTACAATGCAGTATCACTCAGCAGTGAAATCTATGTCATCAGGCCCGTAGCAGCACAATGAGTGGATTCAGGTACGATGATTCTAACTGAAATAAGTCACACAGAAAAAGAAACATCATAAGATATCAGTAATACACGGAATGTAAACTTGGCTACACAGGAACTGAATTACAGAACAGAACAGGGTCTCAAATTTAGAAAACCACCTTATGCTTGTTTAAGGGTAAAGGTGAGTTGGGGTGCTGCATAAAACCAGAGATTGAAATGAGCACAGATAAAGTTCCTTAAGCCAAATATGGAATAGACAAGAGCTACTCCTTGCTCAACGAAATGGACTCAACACCGCATATTAAACGCCTAAAAATGTACCTGACTCTTAAGTATCTTAAAACCTATGGATTGCTATGTCTCCGAAAGAGAATCAAGCATGTGTACAGGGACGTAAACGCAGCAGTGATAGGATTGGAGAGGTTCGGTGAGCAAATGAAGACCATTTGAAGTCATATTGCATGGTACCCATTCCACGGGTTTCAACTACCCAGGTTTAAGGTATTCTTCCTTCAGCTAAAACATGCATGTGGAACCTAGAGTATGATCAACCATGTGATCGGGAGACGTGTTCAAATATGTCTCAGTTTTCGTACCCTGGTACTCGGGTGCAACATTCCAGACGCTTTACTAACACTCTCCCGACTTGGAGAGTCAGTCCCTTTAACCTCCTGTTTGGCCCAGTTTGCAATTTCTGTGGAAGATGAACAGGAATAGCGAGAACCAATGAGAGACTAGCTGGAGGTGTCTGGACGGGCAAATTTAACTCTCATTTCCCACCAGGAAGAGGAAATAACCAAAGGCTCAGCGTGCCGTGCCGGAACCAGATTAGGGCCTGAAGCCATCCTGCGGTGTTGCGGCCAGCTCACAAGAAAACGAGTTGAAGAAAGGAGCTCAGGGGCACTGTAATTCACAAACCTGCAGAGTTATAAATGACAACTATCGTCCAAAAATATACTGAAGTAAGGCTGCCAAGAGGACTTGAAAGCGGGGCAGAATTGCAGGAAACCGATTTCAGGAGGTAGACTGGAATTGCATCGAAAGCATAGGAAAAGAGGCAGAACGTCCACAATGATGCACTTGGCCAAAAAGGGCGTATGCGTTTTTTCCTGAATATATTCAGGAAAAAACGCATACGCCCTTTTTGGCCAACCAAGCAAGCTTGCAAAGGAAATCTGCACTACAATGAAGTCTCACTTCCCCCCGGTCAAAAGGGCCATCTGAAAAAAGTGTAAAATCCAGAAAGGCAGGACAGGCCATGGAGAACTGGGAGCCTTGTTATGCTGATGGGCGGGATGTAAATTGCCAACAGACACTCGGGAGAAGTGTATGGTGTTTCCTGAAACATCTAAAAAACAAAGCAACAGAGCCTAGGGCACTTCCACTTATGGTCCTATAGCTTAGGGAAATTAAAATCAAAAAGATACAGCCACCCCAATGTTTGGGACGCCTCTGTTTACAAGAACCTCGTTTACCGTACAAGTTCAATATCACAGAAAGTGAAAAATGGATAAAGAACTTGTGGTACTTACGTACAATGCAGTATCACTCAGCAGTGAAATCTATCTCATCAGGCCCGTAGCAGCACAATGAGTGGATTCAGGTACGATGATTCTAACTGAAATAAGTCACACAGAAAAAGAAACATCATAAGATATCAGTAATACACGGAATGTAAACTTGGCTACACAGGAACTGAATTACAGAACAGAACAGGGTCTCAAATTTAGAAAACCAACTTATGCTTGTTTAAGGGGAAAGGTGAGTTGGGGTGCTGCATAAAACCAGAGATTGAAATGAGCACAGATAAAGTTCCTTAAGCCAAATATGGAATAGACAAGAGCTACTCCTTGCTCAACGAAATGGACTCAACACCGCATATTAAACGCCTAAGAATGTACCTGACTCTTAAGTATCTTAAAACCTATGGATTGCTATGTCTCCGAAAGAGAATCAAGCATGTGTACAGGGACGTAAACGCAGCAGTGATAGGATTGGAGAGGTTCGGTGAGCAAATGAAGACCCTTTGAAGTCATATTGCATGGTACCCATTCCACGGGTTTCAACTACCCAGGTTTAAGGTATTCTTCCTTCAGCTAAAACATGCATGTGGAACCTAGAGTATGATCAACCATGTGATCGGGAGACGTGTTCAAATATGTCTCAGTTTTCGTACCCTGGTACTCGGGTGCAACATTCCAGACGCTTTACTAACACTCTCCCGACTTGGAGAGTCAGTCCCTTTAACCTCCTGTTTGGCCCAGTTTGCAATTTCTGCGGAAGATGAACAGGAATAGCGAGAACCAATGAGAGACTAGCTGGAGGTGTCTGGACGGGCAAATTTAACTCTCATTTCCCACCAGGAAGAGGAAATAACCAAAGGCTCAGCGTGCCGTGCTGGAACCAGATTAGGGCCTGAAGCCATCCTGCGGTGTTGCGGCCAGCTCACAAGAAAACGAGTTGAAGAAAGGAGCTCAGGGGCACTGTAATTCACAAACCTGCAGAGTTATAAATGACAACTATCGTCCAAAAATATACTGAAGTAAGGCTGCCAAGAGGACTTGAAAGCGGGGCAGAATTGCAGGAAACCGATTTCAGGAGGTAGACTGGAATTGCATCGAAAGCATAGGAAAAGAGGCAGAACGTCCACAATGATGCACTTGGCCAAAAAGGGCGTATGCGTTTTTTCCTGAATATATTCAGGAAAAAACGCATACGCCCTTTTTGGCCAACCAAGCAAGCTTGCAAAGGAAATCTGCACTACAATGAAGTCTCACTTCCCCCCGGTCAAAAGGGCCATCTGAAAAAAGTGTAAAATCCAGAAAGGCAGGACAGGCCATGGAGAACTGGGAGCCTTGTTATGCTGATGGGCGGGATGTACATTGCCAACAGACACTCGGGAGAAGTGTATGGTGTTTCCTGAAACATCTAAAAAACAAAGCAACAGAGCCTAGGGCACTTCCACTTATGGTCCTATAGCTTAGGGAAATTAAAATCAAAAAGATACAGCCACCCCAATGTTTGGGACGCCTCTGTTTACAAGAACCTCGTTTACCGTACAAGTTCAATATCACAGAAAGTGAAAAATGGATAAAGAACTTGTGGTACTTACGTACAATGCAGTATCACTCAGCAGTGAAATCTATGTCATCAGGCCCGTAGCAGCACAATGAGTGGATTCAGGTACGATGATTCTAACTGAAATAAGTCACACAGAAAAAGAAACATCATAAGATATCAGTAATACACGGAATGTAAACTTGGCTACACAGGAACTGAATTACAGAACAGAACAGGGTCTCAAATTTAGAAAACCAACTTATGCTTGTTTAAGGGTAAAGGTGAGTTGGGGTGCTGCATAAAACCAGAGATTGAAATGAGCACAGATAAAGTTCCTTAAGCCAAATATGGAATAGACAAGAGCTACTCCTTGCTCAACGAAATGGACTCAACACCGCATATTAAACGCCTAAGAATGTACCTGACTCTTAAGTATCTTAAAACCTATGGATTGCTATGTCTCCGAAAGAGAATTAAGCATGTGTACAGGGAAGTAAACGCAGCAGTGATAGGATTGGAGAGGTTCGGTGAGCAAATGAAGACCCTTTGAAGTCATATTGCATGGTACCCATTCCACGGGTTTCAACTACCCAGGTTTAAGGTATTCTTCCTTCAGCTAAAACATGCATGTGGAACCTAGAGTATGATCAACCATGTGATCGGGAGACGTGTTCAAATATGTCTCCGTTTTCGTACCCTGGTACTCGGGTGCAACATTCCAGACGCTTTACTAACACTCTCCCGACTTGGAGAGTCAGTCCCTTTAACCTCCTGTTTGGCCCAGTTTGCAATTTCTGCGGAAGATGAACAGGAATAGCGAGAACCAATGAGAGACTAGCTGGAGGTGTCTGGACGGGCAAATTTAACTCTCATTTCCCACCAGGAAGAGGAAATAACCAAAGGCTCAGCGTGCCGTGCCGGAACCAGATTAGGGCCTGAAGCCATCCTGCGGTGTTGTGGCCAGCTCACAAGAAAACGAGTTGAAGAAAGGAGCTCAGGGGCACTGTAATTCACAAACCTGCAGAGTTATAAATGACAACTATCGTCCAAAAATATACTGAAGTAAGGCTGCCAAGAGGACTTGAAAGCGGGGCAGAATTGCAGGAAACCGATTTCAGGAGGTAGACTGGAATTGCATCGAAAGCATAGGAAAAGAGGCAGAACGTCCACAATGATGCACTTGGCCAAAAAGGGCGTATGCGTTTTTTCCTGAATATATTCAGGAAAAAACGCATACGCCCTTTTTGGCCAACCAAGCAAGCTTGCAAAGGAAATCTGCACTACAATGAAGTCTCACTTCCCCCCGGTCAAAAGGGCCATCTGAAAAAAGTGTAAAATCCAGAAAGGCAGGACAGGCCATGGAGAACTGGGAGCCTTGTTATGCTGATGGGCGGGATGTAAATTGCCAACAGACACTCGGGAGAAGTGTATGGTGTTTCCTGAAACATCTAAAAAACAAAGCAACAGAGCCTAGGGCACTTCCACTTATGGTCCTATAGCTTAGGGAAATTAAAATCAAAAAGATACAGCCACCCCAATGTTTCGGACGCCTCTGTTTACAAGAACCTCGTTTACCGTACAAGTTCAATATCACAGAAAGTGAAAAATGGATAAAGAACTTGTGGTACTTACGTACAATGCAGTATCACTCAGCAGTGAAATCTATGTCATCAGGCCCGTAGCAGCACAATGAGTGGATTCAGGTATGATGATTCTAACTGAAATAAGTCACACAGAAAAAGAAACATCATAAGATATCAGTAATACACGGAATGTAAACTTGGCTACACAGGAACTGAATTACAGAACAGAACAGGGTCTCAAATTTAGAAAACCAACTTATGCTTGTTTAAGGGGAAAGGTGAGTTGGGGTGCTGCATAAAACCAGAGATTGAAATGAGCACAGATAAAGTTCCTTAAGCCAAATATGGAATAGACAAGAGCTACTCCTTGCTCAACGAAATGGACTCAACACCGCATATTAAACGCCTAAGAGTGTACCTGACTCTTAAGTATCTTAAAACCTATGGATTGCTATGTCTCCGAAAGAGAATCAAGCATGTGTACAGGGACGTAAACGCAGCAGTGATAGGATTGGAGAGGTTCGGTGAGCAAATGAAGACCCTTTGAAGTCATATTGCATGGTACCCATTCCACGGGTTTCAACTACCCAGGTTTAAGGTATTCTTCCTTCAGCTAAAACATGCATGTGGAACCTAGAGTATGATCAACCATGTGATCGGGAGACGTGTTCAAATATGTCTCAGTTTTCGTACCCTGGTACTCGGGTGCAACATTCCAGACGCTTTACTAACACTCTCCCGACTTGGAGAGTCAGTCCCTTTAACCTCCTGTTTGGCCCAGTTTGCAATTTCTGCGGAAGATGAACAGGAATAGCGAGAACCAATGAGAGACTAGCTGGAGGTGTCTGGACGGGCAAATTTAACTCTCATTTCCCACCAGGAAGAGGAAATAACCAAAGGCTCAGCGTGCCGTGCCGGAACCAGATTAGGGCCTGAAGCCATCCTGCGGTGTTGCGGCCAGCTCACAAGAAAACGAGTTGAAGAAAGGAGCTCAGGGGCACTGTAATTCACAAACCTGCAGAGTTATAAATGACAACTATCGTCCAAAAATATACTGAAGTAAGGCTGCCAAGAGGACTTGAAAGCGGGGCAGAATTGCAGGAAACCGATTTCAGGAGGTAGACTGGAATTGCATCGAAAGCATAGGAAAAGAGGCAGAACGTCCACAATGATGCACTTGGCCAAAAAGGGCGTATGCGTTTTTTCCTGAATATATTCAGGAAAAAACGCATACGCCCTTTTTGGCCAACCAAGCAAGCTTGCAAGGAAATCTGCACTACAATGAAGTCTCACTTCCCCCCGGTCAAAAGGGCCATCTGAAAAAAGTGTAAAATCCAGAAAGGCAGGACAGGCCATGGAGAACTGGGAGCCTTGTTATGCTGATGGGCGGGATGTAAATTGCCAACAGACACTCGGGAGAAGTGTATGGTGTTTCCTGAAACATCTAAAAAACAAAGCAACAGAGCCTAGGGCACTTCCACTTATGGTCCTATAGCTTAGGGAAATTAAAATCAAAAAGATACAGCCACCCCAATGTTTGGGACGCCTCTGTTTACAAGAACCTCGTTTACCGTACAAGTTCAATATCACAGAAAGTGAAAAATGGATAAAGAACTTGTGGTACTTACGTACAATGCAGTATCACTCAGCAGTGAAATCTATCTCATCAGGCCCGTAGCAGCACAATGAGTGGATTCAGGTACGATGATTCTAACTGAAATAAGTCACACAGAAAAAGAAACATCATAAGATATCAGTAATACACGGAATGTAAACTTGGCTACACAGGAACTGAATTACAGAACAGAACAGGGTCTCAAATTTAGAAAACCAACTTATGCTTGTTTAAGGGGAAAGGTGAGTTGGGGTGCTGCATAAAACCAGAGATTGAAATGAGCACAGATAAAGTTCCTTAAGCCAAATATGGAATAGACAAGAGCTACTCCTTGCTCAACGAAATGGACTCAACACCGCATATTAAACGCCTAAGAGTGTACCTGACTCTTAAGTATCTTAAAACCTATGGATTGCTATGTCTCCGAAAGAGAATCAAGCATGTGTACAGGGACATAAACGCAGCAGTGATAGGATTGGAGAGGTTCGGTGAGCAAATGAAGACCCTTTGAAGTCATATTGCATGGTACCCATTCCACGGGTTTCAACTACCCAGGTTTAAGGTATTCTTCCTTCAGCTAAAACATGCATGTGGAACCTAGAGTATGATCAACCATGTGATCGGGAGACGTGTTCAAATATATCTCAGTTTTCGTACCCTGGTACTCGGGTGCAACATTCCAGACGCTTTACTAACACTCTCCCGACTTGGAGAGTCAGTCCCTTTAACCTCCTGTTTGGCCCAGTTTGCAATTTCTGCGGAAGATGAACAGGAATAGCAAGAACCAATGAGAGACTAGCTGGAGGTGTCTGGACGGGCAAATTTAACTCTCATTTCCCACCAGGAAGAGGAAATAACCAAAGGCTCAGCGTGCCGTGCCGGAACCAGATTAGGGCCTGAAGCCATCCTGCGGTGTTGCGGCCAGCTCACAAGAAAGCGAGTTGAAGAAAGGAGCTCAGGGGCACTGTAATTCACAAACCTGCAGAGTTATAAATGACAACTATCGTCCAAAAATATACTGAAGTAAGGCTGCCAAGAGGACTTGAAAGCGGGGCAGAATTGCAGGAAACCGATTTCAGGAGGTAGACTGGAATTGCATCGAAAGCATAGGAAAAGAGGCAGAACGTCCACAATGATGCACTTGGCCAAAAAGGGCGTATGCGTTTTTTCCTGAATATATTCAGGAAAAAACGCATACGCCCTTTTTGGCCAACCAAGCAAGCTTGCAAAGGAAATGTGCACTACAATGAAGTCTCACTTCCCCCCGGTCAAAAGGGCCATCTGAAAAAAGTGTAAAATCCAGAAAGGCAGGACAGGCCATGGAGAACTGGGAGCCTTGTTATGCTGATGGGCGGGATGTAAATTGCCAACAGACACTCGGGAGAAGTGTATGGTGTTTCCTGAAACATCTAAAAAACAAAGCAACAGAGCCTAGGGCACTTCCACTTATGGTCCTATAGCTTAGGGAAATTAAAATCCAAAAGATACAGCCACCCCAATGTTTGGGACGCCTCTGTTTACAAGAACCTCGTTTACCGTACAAGTTCAATATCACAGAAAGTGAAAAATGGATAAAGAACTTGTGGTACTTACGTACAATGCAGTATCACTCAGCAGTGAAATCTATGTCATCAGGCCCGTAGCAGCACAATGAGTGGATTCAGGTACGATGATTCTAACTGAAATAAGTCACACAGAAAAAGAAACATCATAAGATATCAGTAATACACGGAATGTAAACTTGGCTACACAGGAACTGAATTACAGAACAGAACAGGGTCTCAAATTTAGAAAACCACCTTATGCTTGTTTAAGGGTAAAGGTGAGTTGGGGTGCTGCATAAAACCAGAGATTGAAATGAGCACAGATAAAGTTCCTTAAGCCAAATATGGAATAGACAAGAGCTACTCCTTGCTCAACGAAATGGACTCAACACCGCATATTAAACGCCTAAAAATGTACCTGACTCTTAAGTATCTTAAAACCTATGGATTGCTATGTCTCCGAAAGAGAATCAAGCATGTGTACAGGGACGTAAACGCAGCAGTGATAGGATTGGAGAGGTTCGGTGAGCAAATGAAGACCATTTGAAGTCATATTGCATGGTACCCATTCCACGGGTTTCAACTACCCAGGTTTAAGGTATTCTTCCTTCAGCTAAAACATGCATGTGGAACCTAGAGTATGATCAACCATGTGATCGGGAGACGTGTTCAAATATGTCTCAGTTTTCGTACCCTGGTACTCGGGTGCAACATTCCAGACGCTTTACTAACACTCTCCCGACTTGGAGAGTCAGTCCCTTTAACCTCCTGTTTGGCCCAGTTTGCAATTTCTGTGGAAGATGAACAGGAATAGCGAGAACCAATGAGAGACTAGCTGGAGGTGTCTGGACGGGCAAATTTAACTCTCATTTCCCACCAGGAAGAGGAAATAACCAAAGGCTCAGCGTGCCGTGCCGGAACCAGATTAGGGCCTGAAGCCATCCTGCGGTGTTGCGGCCAGCTCACAAGAAAACGAGTTGAAGAAAGGAGCTCAGGGGCACTGTAATTCACAAACCTGCAGAGTTATAAATGACAACTATCGTCCAAAAATATACTGAAGTAAGGCTGCCAAGAGGACTTGAAAGCGGGGCAGAATTGCAGGAAACCGATTTCAGGAGGTAGACTGGAATTGCATCGAAAGCATAGGAAAAGAGGCAGAACGTCCACAATGATGCACTTGGCCAAAAAGGGCGTATGCGTTTTTTCCTGAATATATTCAGGAAAAAACGCATACGCCCTTTTTGGCCAACCAAGCAAGCTTGCAAAGGAAATCTGCACTACAATGAAGTCTCACTTCCCCCCGGTCAAAAGGGCCATCTGAAAAAAGTGTAAAATCCAGAAAGGCAGGACAGGCCATGGAGAACTGGGAGCCTTGTTATGCTGATGGGCGGGATGTAAATTGCCAACAGACACTCGGGAGAAGTGTATGGTGTTTCCTGAAACATCTAAAAAACAAAGCAACAGAGCCTAGGGCACTTCCACTTATGGTCCTATAGCTTAGGGAAATTAAAATCAAAAAGATACAGCCACCCCAATGTTTCGGACGCCTCTGTTTACAAGAACCTCGTTTACCGTACAAGTTCAATATCACAGAAAGTGAAAAATGGATAAAGAACTTGTGGTACTTACGTACAATGCAGTATCACTCAGCAGTGAAATCTATGTCATCAGGCCCGTAGCAGCACAATGAGTGGATTCAGGTATGATGATTCTAACTGAAATAAGTCACACAGAAAAAGAAACATCATAAGATATCAGTAATACACGGAATGTAAACTTGGCTACACAGGAACTGAATTACAGAACAGAACAGGGTCTCAAATTTAGAAAACCAACTTATGCTTGTTTAAGGGGAAAGGTGAGTTGGGGTGCTGCATAAAACCAGAGATTGAAATGAGCACAGATAAAGTTCCTTAAGCCAAATATGGAATAGACAAGAGCTACTCCTTGCTCAACGAAATGGACTCAACACCGCATATTAAACGCCTAAGAGTGTACCTGACTCTTAAGTATCTTAAAACCTATGGATTGCTATGTCTCCGAAAGAGAATCAAGCATGTGTACAGGGACGTAAACGCAGCAGTGATAGGATTGGAGAGGTTCGGTGAGCAAATGAAGACCCTTTGAAGTCATATTGCATGGTACCCATTCCACGGGTTTCAACTACCCAGGTTTAAGGTATTCTTCCTTCAGCTAAAACATGCATGTGGAACCTAGAGTATGATCAACCATGTGATCGGGAGACGTGTTCAAATATGTCTCAGTTTTCGTACCCTGGTACTCGGGTGCAACATTCCAGACGCTTTACTAACACTCTCCCGACTTGGAGAGTCAGTCCCTTTAACCTCCTGTTTGGCCCAGTTTGCAATTTCTGCGGAAGATGAACAGGAATAGCGAGAACCAATGAGAGACTAGCTGGAGGTGTCTGGACGGGCAAATTTAACTCTCATTTCCCACCAGGAAGAGGAAATAACCAAAGGCTCAGCGTGCCGTGCCGGAACCAGATTAGGGCCTGAAGCCATCCTGCGGTGTTGCGGCCAGCTCACAAGAAAACGAGTTGAAGAAAGGAGCTCAGGGGCACTGTAATTCACAAACCTGCAGAGTTATAAATGACAACTATCGTCCAAAAATATACTGAAGTAAGGCTGCCAAGAGGACTTGAAAGCGGGGCAGAATTGCAGGAAACCGATTTCAGGAGGTAGACTGGAATTGCATCGAAAGCATAGGAAAAGAGGCAGAACGTCCACAATGATGCACTTGGCCAAAAAGGGCGTATGCGTTTTTTCCTGAATATATTCAGGAAAAAACGCATACGCCCTTTTTGGCCAACCAAGCAAGCTTGCAAAGGAAATCTGCACTACAATGAAGTCTCACTTCCCCCCGGTCAAAAGGGCCATCTGAAAAAAGTGTAAAATCCAGAAAGGCAGGACAGGCCATGGAGAACTGGGAGCCTTGTTATGCTGATGGGCGGGATGTAAATTGCCAACAGACACTCGGGAGAAGTGTATGGTGTTTCCTGAAACATCTAAAAAACAAAGCAACAGAGCCTAGGGCACTTCCACTTATGGTCCTATAGCTTAGGGAAATTAAAATCCAAAAGATACAGCCACCCCAATGTTTGGGACGCCTCTGTTTACAAGAACCTCGTTTACCGTACAAGTTCAATATCACAGAAAGTGAAAAATGGATAAAGAACTTGTGGTACTTACGTACAATGCAGTATCACTCAGCAGTGAAATCTATGTCATCAGGCCCGTAGCAGCACAATGAGTGGATTCAGGTACGATGATTCTAACTGAAATAAGTCACACAGAAAAAGAAACATCATAAGATATCAGTAATACACGGAATGTAAACTTGGCTACACAGGAACTGAATTACAGAACAGAACAGGGTCTCAAATTTAGAAAACCAACTTATGCTTGTTTAAGGGGAAAGGTGAGTTGGGGTGCTGCATAAAACCAGAGATTGAAATGAGCACAGATAAAGTTCCTTAAGCCAAATATGGAATAGACAAGAGCTACTCCTTGCTCAACGAAATGGACTCAACACCGCATATTAAACGCCTAAGAGTGTACCTGACTCTTAAGTATCTTAAAACCTATGGATTGCTATGTCTCCGAAAGAGAATCAAGCATGTGTACAGGGACGTAAACGCAGCAGTGATAGGATTGGAGAGGTTCGGTGAGCAAATGAAGACCCTTTGAAGTCATATTGCATGGTACCCATTCCACGGGTTTCAACTACCCAGGTTTAAGGTATTCTTCCTTCAGCTAAAACATGCATGTGGAACCTAGAGTATGATCAACCATGTGATCGGGAGACGTGTTCAAATATGTCTCAGTTTTCGTACCCTGGTACTCGGGTGCAACATTCCAGACGCTTTACTAACACTCTCCCGACTTGGAGAGTCAGTCCCTTTAACCTCCTGTTTGGCCCAGTTTGCAATTTCTGCGGAAGATGAACAGGAATAGCGAGAACCAATGAGAGACTAGCTGGAGGTGTCTGGACGGGCAAATTTAACTCTCATTTCCCACCAGGAAGAGGAAGTAACCAAAGGCTCAGCGTGCCGTGCCGGAACCAGATTAGGGCCTGAAGCCATCCTGCGGTGTTGCGGCCAGCTCACAAGAAAACGAGTTGAAGAAAGGAGCTCAGGGGCACTGTAATTCACAAACCTGCAGAGTTATAAATGACAACTATCGTCCAAAAATATACTGAAGTAAGGCTGCCAAGAGGACTTGAAAGCGGGGCAGAATTGCAGGAAACCGATTTCAGGAGGTAGACTGGAATTGCATCGAAAGCATAGGAAAAGAGGCAGAACGTCCACAATGATGCACTTGGCCAAAAAGGGCGTATGCGTTTTTTCCTGAATATATTCAGGAAAAAACGCATACGCCCTTTTTGGCCAACCAAGCAAGCTTGCAAAGGAAATCTGCACTACAATGAAGTCTCACTTTCCCCCGGTCAAAAGGGCCATCTGAAAAAAGTGTAAAATCCAGAAAGGCAGGACAGGCCATGGAGAACTGGGAGCCTTGTTATGCTGATGGGCGGGATGTAAATTGCCAACAGACACTCGGGAGAAGTGTATGGTGTTTCCTGAAACATCTAAAAAACAAAGCAACAGAGCCTAGGGCACTTCCACTTATGGTCCTATAGCTTAGGGAAATTAAAATCCAAAAGATACAGCCACCCCAATGTTTGGGACGCCTCTGTTTACAAGAACCTCGTTTACCGTACAAGTTCAATATCACAGAAAGTGAAAAATGGATAAAGAACTTGTGGTACTTACGTACAATGCAGTATCACTCAGCAGTGAAATCTATGTCATCAGGCCCGTAGCAGCACAATGAGTGGATTCAGGTACGATGATTCTAACTGAAATAAGTCACACAGAAAAAGAAACATCATAAGATATCAGTAATACACGGAATGTAAACTTGGCTACACAGGAACTGAATTACAGAACAGAACAGGGTCTCAAATTTAGAAAACCAACTTATGCTTGTTTAAGGGGAAAGGTGAGTTGGGGTGCTGCATAAAACCAGAGATTGAAATGAGCACAGATAAAGTTCCTTAAGCCAAATATGGAATAGACAAGAGCTACTCCTTGCTCAACGAAATGGACTCAACACCGCATATTAAACGCCTAAGAGTGTACCTGACTCTTAAGTATCTTAAAACCTATGGATTGCTATGACTCCGAAAGAGAATCAAGCATGTGTACAGGGACGTAAATGCAGCAGTGATAGGATTGGAGAGGTTCGGTGAGCAAATGAAGACCCTTTGAAGTCATATTGCATGGTACCCATTCCACGGGTTTCAACTACCCAGGTTTAAGGTATTCTTCCTTCAGCTAAAACATGCATGTGGAACCTAGAGTATGATCAACCATGTGATCGGGAGACGTGTTCAAATATGTCTCAGTTTTCGTACCCTGGTACTCGGGTGCAACATTCCAGACGCTTTACTAACACTCTCCCGACTTGGAGAGTCAGTCCCTTTAACCTCCTGTTTGGCCCAGTTTGCAATTTCTGCGGAAGATGAACAGGAATAGCGAGAACCAATGAGAGACTAGCTGGAGGTGTCTGGACGGGCAAATTTAACTCTCATTTCCCACCAGGAAGAGGAAATAACCAAAGGCTCAGCGTGCCGTGCCGGAACCAGATTAGGGCCTGAAGCCATCCTGCGGTGTTGCGGCCAGCTCACAAGAAAACGAGTTGAAGAAAGGAGCTCAGGGGCACTGTAATTCACAAACCTGCAGAGTTATAAATGACAACTATCCTCCAAAAATATACTGAAGTAAGGCTGCCAAGAGGACTTGAAAGCGGGGCAGAATTGCAGGAAACCGATTTCAGGAGGTAGACTGGAATTGCATCGAAAGCATAGGAAAAGAGGCAGAACGTCCACAATGATGCACTTGGCCAAAAAGGGCGTATGCGTTTTTTCCTGAATATATTCAGGAAAAAACGCATACGCCCTTTTTGGCCAACCAAGCAAGCTTGCAAAGGAAATCTGCACTACAATGAAGTCTCACTTCCCCCCGGTCAAAAGGGCCATCTGAAAAAAGTGTAAAATCCAGAAAGGCAGGACAGGCCATGGAGAACTGGGAGCCTTGTTATGCTGATGGGCGGGATGTAAATTGCCAACAGACACTCGGGAGAAGTGTATGGTGTTTCCTGAAACATCTAAAAAACAAAGCAACAGAGCCTAGGGCACTTCCACTTATGGTCCTATAGCTTAGGGAAATTAAAATCAAAAAGATACAGCCACCCCAATGTTTGGGACGCCTCTGTTTACAAGAACCTCGTTTACCGTACAAGTTCAATATCACAGAAAGTGAAAAATGGATAAAGAACTTGTGGTACTTACGTACAATGCAGTATCACTCAGCAGTGAAATCTATGTCATCAGGCCCGTAGCAGCACAATGAGTGGATTCAGGTACGATGATTCTAACTGAAATAAGTCACACAGAAAAAGAAACATCATAAGATATCAGTAATACACGGAATGTAAACTTGGCTACACAGGAACTGAATTACAGAACAGAACAGGGTCTCAAATTTAGAAAACCAACTTATGCTTGTTTAAGGGGAAAGGTGAGTTGGGGTGCTGCATAAAACCAGAGATTGAAATGAGCACAGATAAAGTTCCTTAAGCCAAATATGGAATAGACAAGAGCTACTCCTTGCTCAACGAAATGGACTCAACACCGCATATTAAACGCCTAAGAATGTACCTGACTCTTAAGTATCTTAAAACCTATGGATTGCTATGTCTCCGAAAGAGAATCAAGCATGTGTACAGGGACATAAACGCAGCAGTGATAGGATTGGAGAGGTTCGGTGAGCAAATGAAGACCCATTGAAGTCATATTGCATGGTACCCATTCCACGGGTTTCAACTACCCAGGTTTAAGGTATTCTTCCTTCAGCTAAAACATGCATGTGGAACCTAGAGTATGATCAACCATGTGATCGGGAGACGTGTTCAAATATATCTCAGTTTTCGTACCCTGGTACTCGGGTGCAACATTCCAGACGCTTTACTAACACTCTCCCGACTTGGAGAGTCAGTCCCTTTAACCTCCTGTTTGGCCCAGTTTGCAATTTCTGCGGAAGATGAACAGGAATAGCGAGAACCAATGAGAGACTAGCTGGAGGTGTCTGGACGGGCAAATTTAACTCTCATTTCCCACCAGGAAGAGGAAATAACCAAAGGCTCAGCGTGCCGTGCCGGAACCAGATTAGGGCCTGAAGCCATCCTGTGGTGTTGCAGCCAGCTCACAAGAAAACGAGTTGAAGAAAGGAGCTCAGGGGCACTGTAATTCACAAACCTGCAGAGTTATAAATGACAACTATCGTCCAAAAATATACTGAAGTAAGGCTGCCAAGAGGACTTGAAAGCGGGGCAGAATTGCAGGAAACCGATTTCAGGAGGTAGACTGGAATTGCATTGAAAGCATAGGAAAAGAGGCAGAACGTCCACAATGATGCACTTGGCCAAAAAGGGCGTATGCGTTTTTTCCTGAATATATTCAGGAAAAAACGCATACGCCCTTTTTGGCCAACCAAGCAAGCTTGCAAAGGAAATCTGCACTACAATGAAGTCTCACTTCCCCCTGGTCAAAAGGGCCATCTGAAAAAAGTGTAAAATCCAGAAAGGCAGGACAGGCCATGGAGAACTGGGAGCCTTGTTATGCTGATGGGCGGGATGTAAATTGCCAACAGACACTGGGGAGAAGTGTATGGTGTTTCCTGAAACATCTAAAAAACAAAGCAACAGAGCCTAGGGCACTTCCACTTATGGTCCTATAGCTTAGGGAAATTAAAATCAAAAAGATACAGCCACCCCAATGTTTGGGACGCCTCTGTTTACAAGAACCTCGTTTACCGTACAAGTTCAATATCACAGAAAGTGAAAAATGGATAAAGAACTTGTGGTACTTACGTACAATGCAGTATCACTCAGCAGTGAAATCTATGTCATCAGGCCCGTAGCAGCACAATGAGTGGATTCAGGTACGATGATTCTAACTGAAATAAGTCACACAGAAAAAGAAACATCATAAGATATCAGTAATACACGGAATGTAAACTTGGCTACACAGGAACTGAATTACAGAACAGAACAGGGTCTCAAATTTAGAAAACCAACTTATGCTTGTTTAAGGGGAAAGGTGAGTTGGGGTGCTGCATAAAACCAGAGATTGAAATGAGCACAGATAAAGTTCCTTAAGCCAAATATGGAATAGACAAGAGCTACTCCTTGCTCAACGAAATGGACTCAACACCGCATATTAAACGCCTAAGAATGTACCTGACTCTTAAGTATCTTAAAACCTATGGATTGCTATGTCTCCGAAAGAGAATCAAGCATGTGTACAGGGACATAAACGCAGCAGTGATAGGATTGGAGAGGTTCGGTGAGCAAATGAAGACCCATTGAAGTCATATTGCATGGTAACCATTCCACGGGTTTCAACTACCCAGGTTTAAGGTATTCTTCCTTCAGCTAAAACATGCATGTGGAACCTAGAGTATGATCAACCATGTGATCGGGAGACGTGTTCAAATATATCTCAGTTTTCGTACCCTGGTACTCGGGTGCAACATTCCAGACGCTTTACTAACACTCTCCCGACTTGGAGAGTCAGTCCCTTTAACCTCCTGTTTGGCCCAGTTTGCAATTTCTGCGGAAGATGAACAGGAATAGCGAGAACCAATGAGAGACTAGCTGGAGGTGTCTGGACGGGCAAATTTAACTCTCATTTCCCACCAGGAAGAGGAAATAACCAAAGGCTCAGCGTGCCATGCCGGAACCAGATTAGGGCCTGAAGCCATCCTGCGGTGTTGCGGCCAGCTCACAAGAAAGCGAGTTGAAGAAAGGAGCTCAGGGGCACTGTAATTCACAAACCTGCAGAGTTATAAATGACAACTATCGTCCAAAAATATACTGAAGTAAGGCTGCCAAGAGGACTTGAAAGCGGGGCAGAATTGCAGGAAACCGATTTCAGGAGGTAGACTGGAATTGCATCGAAAGCATAGGAAAAGAGGCAGAACGTCCACAATGATGCACTTGGCCAAAAAGGGCGTATGCGTTTTTTCCTGAATATATTCAGGAAAAAACGCATACGCCCTTTTTGGCCAACCAAGCAAGCTTGCAAAGGAAATCTGCACTACAATGAAGTCTCACTTCCCCCCGGTCAAAAGGGCCATCTGAAAAAAGTGTAAAATCCAGAAAGGCAGGACAGGCCATGGAGAACTGGGAGCCTTGTTATGCTGATGGGCGGGATGTAAATTGCCAACAGACACTCCGGAGAAGTGTATGGTGTTTCCTGAAACATCTAAAAAACAAAGCAACAGAGCCTAGGGCACTTCCACTTATGGTCCTATAGCTTAGGGAAATTAAAATCCAAAAGATACAGCCACCCCAATGTTTGGGACGCCTCTGTTTACAAGAACCTCGTTTACCGTACAAGTTCAATATCACAGAAAGTGAAAAATGGATAAAGAACTTGTGGTACTTACGTACAATGCAGTATCACTCAGCAGTGAAATCTATGTCATCAGGCCCGTAGCAGCACAATGAGTGGATTCAGGTACGATGATTCTAACTGAAATAAGTCACACAGAAAAAGAAACATCATAAGATATCAGTAATACACGGAATGTAAACTTGGCTACACAGGAACTGAATTACAGAACAGAACAGGGTCTCAAATTTAGAAAACCACCTTATGCTTGTTTAAGGGTAAAGGTGAGTTGGGGTGCTGCATAAAACCAGAGATTGAAATGAGCACAGATAAAGTTCCTTAAGCCAAATATGGAATAGACAAGAGCTACTCCTTGCTCAACGAAATGGACTCAACACCGCATATTAAACGCCTAAGAATGTACCTGACTCTTAAGTATCTTAAAACCTATGGATTGCTATGTCTCCGAAAGAGAATCAAGCATGTGTACAGGGACGTAAACGCAGCAGTGATAGGATTGGAGAGGTTCGGTGAGCAAATGAAGACCCTTTGAAGTCATATTGCATGGTACCCATTCCACGGGTTTCAACTACCCAGGTTTAAGGTATTCTTCCTTCAGCTAAAACATGCATGTGGAACCTAGAGTATGATCAACCATGTGATCGGGAGACGTGTTCAAATATGTCTCAGTTTTCGTACCCTGGTACTCGGGTGCAACATTCCAGACGCTTTACTAACACTCTCCCGACTTGGAGAGTCAGTCCCTTTAACCTCCTGTTTGGCCCAGTTTGCAATTTCTGCGGAAGATGAACAGGAATAGCGAGAACCAATGAGAGACTAGCTGGAGGTGTCTGGACGGGCAAATTTAACTCTCATTTCCCACCAGGAAGAGGAAATAACCAAAGGCTCAGCGTGCCGTGCCGGAACCAGATTAGGGCCTGAAGCCATCCTGCGGTGTTGCGGCCAGCTCACAAGAAAGCGAGTTGAAGAAAGGAGCTCAGGGGCACTGTAATTCACAAACCTGCAGAGTTATAAATGACAACTATCGTCCAAAAATATACTGAAGTAAGGCTGCCAAGAGGACTTGAAAGCGGGGCAGAATTGCAGGAAACCGATTTCAGGAGGTAGACTGGAATTGCATCGAAAGCATAGGAAAAGAGGCAGAACGTCCACAATGATGCACTTGGCCAAAAAGGGCGTATGCGTTTTTTCCTGAATATATTCAGGAAAAAACGCATACGCCCTTTTTGGCCAACCAAGCAAGCTTGCAAAGGAAATCTGCACTACAATGAAGTCTCACTTCCCCCCGGTCAAAAGGGCCATCTGAAAAAAGTGTAAAATCCAGAAAGGCAGGACAGGCCCTGGAGAACTGGGAGCCTTGTTATGCTGATGGGCGGGATGTAAATTGCCAACAGACACTCGGGAGAAGTGTATGGTGTTTCCTGAAACATCTAAAAAACAAAGCAACAGAGCCTAGGGCACTTCCACTTATGGTCCTATAGCTTAGGGAAATTAAAATCCAAAAGATACAGCCACCCCAATGTTTGGGACGCCTCTGTTTACAAGAACCTCGTTTACCGTACAAGTTCAATATCACAGAAAGTGAAAAATGGATAAAGAACTTGTGGTACTTACGTACAATGCAGTATCACTCAGCAATGAAATCTATGTCATCAGGCCCGTAGCAGCATAATGAGTAGATTTAGGTACGATGATTCTAACTGAAATAAGTCACACAGAAAAAGAAACATCATAAGATATCACTAACACACGGAATGTAAACTTGGCTACACAGGAACTGAATTACAGAACAGAACAGGGTCTCAAATTTAGAAAACCAACCTATGCTTGTTTAAGGGGAAAGGTGAGTTGGGGTGCTGCATAAAACCAGAGATTGAAATGAGCACAGATAAAGTTCCTTAAGCCAAATATGGAATAGACAAGAGCTACTCCTTGCTCAACGAAATGGACTCAACACCGCATATTAAACGCCTAAGAGTGTACCTGACTCTTAAGTATCTTAAAACCTATGGATTGCTATGTCTCCGAAAGAGAATCAAGCATGTGTACAGGGACGTAAACGCAGCAGTGATAGGATTGGAGAGGTTCGGTGAGCAAATGAAGACCCTTTGAAGTCATATTGCATGGTACCCATTCCACGGGTTTCAACTACCCAGGTTTAAGGTATTCTTCCTTCAGCTAAAACATGCATGTGGAACCTAGAGTATGATCAACCATGTGATCGGGAGACGTGTTCAAATATGTCTCAGTTTTCGTACCCTGGTACTCGGGTGCAACATTCCAGACGCTTTACTAACACTCTCCCCACTTGGAGAGTCAGTCCCTTTAACCTCCTGTTTGGCCCAGTTTGCAATTTCTGCGGAAGATGAACAGGAATAGCGAGAACCAATGAGAGACTAGCTGGAGGTGTCTGGACGGGCAAATTTAACTCTCATTTCCCACCAGGAAGAGGAAATAACCAAAGGCTCAGCGTGCCGTGCCGGAACCAGATTAGGGCCTGAAGCCATCCTGCGGTGTTGCGGCCAGCTCACAAGAAAGCGAGTTGAAGAAAGGAGCTCAGGGGCACTGTAATTCACAAACCTGCAGAGTTATAAATGACAACTATCGTCCAAAAATATACTGAAGTAAGGCTGCCAAGAGGACTTGAAAGCGGGGCAGAATTGCAGGAAACCGATTTCAGGAGGTAGACTGGAATTGCATTGAAAGCATAGGAAAAGAGGCAGAACGTCCACAATGATGCACTTGGCCAAAAAGGGCGTATGCGTTTTTTCCTGAATATATTCAGGAAAAAACGCATACGCCCTTTTTGGCCAACCAAGCAAGCTTGCAAAGGAAATCTGCACTACAATGAAGTCTCACTTCCCCCTGGTCAAAAGGGCCATCTGAAAAAAGTGTAAAATCCAGAAAGGCAGGACAGGCCATGGAGAACTGGGAGCCTTGTTATGCTGATGGGCGGGATGTAAATTGCCAACAGACACTCGGGAGAAGTGTATGGTGTTTCCTGAAACATCTAAAAAACAAAGCAACAGAGCCTAGGGCACTTCCACTTATGGTCCTATAGCTTAGGGAAATTAAAATCAAAAAGATACAGCCACCCCAATGTTTGGGACGCCTCTGTTTACAAGAACCTCGTTTACCGTACAAGTTCAATATCACAGAAAGTGAAAAATGGATAAAGAACTTGTGGTACTTACGTACAATGCAGTATCACTCAGCAGTGAAATCTATGTCATCAGGCCCGTAGCAGCACAATGAGTGGATTCAGGTACGATGATTCTAACTGAAATAAGTCACACAGAAAAAGAAACATCATAAGATATCAGTAATACACGGAATGTAAACTTGGCTACACAGGAACTGAATTACAGAACAGAACAGGGTCTCAAATTTAGAAAACCAACTTATGCTTGTTTAAGGGTAAAGGTGAGTTGGGGTGCTGCATAAAACCAGAGATTGAAATGAGCACAGATAAAGTTCCTTAAGCCAAATATGGAATAGACAAGAGCTACTCCTTGCTCAATGAAATGGACTCAACACCGCATATTAAACGCCTAAGAATGTACCTGACTCTTAAGTATCTTAAAACCTATGGATTGCTATGTCTCCGAAAGAGAATCAAGCATGTGTACAGGGACATAAACGCAGCAGGGATAGGATTGGAGAGGTTCGGTGAGCAAATGAAGACCCTTTGAAGTCATATTGCATGGTACCCATTCCACGGGTTTCAACTACCCAGGTTTAAGGTATTCTTCCTTCAGCTAAAACATGCATGTGGAACCTAGAGTATGATCAACCATGTGATCGGGAGACGTGTTCAAATATGTCTCCGTTTTCGTACCCTGGTACTCGGGTGCAACATTCCAGACGCTTTACTAACACTCTCCCGACTTGGAGAGTCAGTCCCTTTAACCTCCTGTTTGGCCCAGTTTGCAATTTCTGCGGAAGATGAACAGGAATAGCGAGAACCAATGAGAGACTAGCTGGAGGTGTCTGGACGGGCAAATTTAACTCTCATTTCCCACCAGGAAGAGGAAATAACCAAAGGCTCAGCATGCCGTGCCGGAACCAGATTAGGGCCTGAAGCCATCCTGCGGTGTTGTGGCCAGCTCACAAGAAAACGAGTTGAAGAAAGGAGCTCAGGGGCACTGTAATTCACAAACCTGCAGAGTTATAAATGACAACTATCGTCCAAAAATATACTGAAGTAAGGCTGCCAAGAGGACTTGAAAGCGGGGCAGAATTGCAGGAAACCGATTTCAGGAGGTAGACTGGAATTGCATCGAAAACATAGGAAAAGAGGCAGAACGTCCACAATGATGCACTTGGCCAAAAAGGGCATATGGGTTTTTTCCTGAATATATTCAGGAAAAAACGCATACGCCCTTTTTGGCCAACCAAGCAAGCTTGCAAAGGAAATCTGCACTACAATGAAGTCTCACTTCCCCCCGGTCAAAAGGGCCATCTGAAAAAAGTGTAAAATCCAGAAAGGCAGGACAGGCCATGGAGAACTGGGAGCCTTGTTATGCTGATGGGCGGGATGTAAATTGCCAACAGACACTCGGGAGAAGTGTATGGTGTTTCCTGAAACATCTAAAAAACAAAGCAACAGAGCCTAGGGCACTTCCACTTATGGTCCTATAGCTTAGGGAAATTAAAATCAAAAAGATACAGCCACCCCAATGTTTGGGACGCCTCTGTTTACAAGAACCTCGTTTACCGTACAAGTTCAATATCACAGAAAGTGAAAAATGGATAAAGAACTTGTGGTACTTACGTACAATGCAGTATCACTCAGCAGTGAAATCTATGTCATCAGGCCCGTAGCAGCACAATGAGTGGATTCAGGTACGATGATTCTAACTGAAATAAGTCACACAGAAAAAGAAACATCATAAGATATCAGTAATACACGGAATGTAAACTTGGCTACACAGGAACTAAATTACAGAACAGAACAGGGTCTCAAATTTAGAAAACCAACTTATGCTTGTTTAAGGGGAAAGGTGAGTTGGGGTGCTGCATAAAACCAGAGATTGAAATGAGCACAGATAAAGTTCCTTAAGCCAAATATGGAATAGACAAGAGCTACTCCTTGCTCAACGAAATGGACTCAACACCGCATATTAAACGCCTAAGAGTGTACCTGACTCTTAAGTATCTTAAAACCTATGGATTGCTATGTCTCCGAAAGAGAATCAAGCATGTGTACAGGGACGTAAACGCAGCAGTGATAGGATTGGAGAGGTTCGGTGAGCAAATGAAGACCCTTTGAAGTCATATTGCATGGTACCCATTCCACGGGTTTCAACTACCCAGGTTTAAGGTATTCTTCCTTCAGCTAAAACATGCATGTGGAACCTAGAGTATGATCAACCATGTGATCAGGAGACGTGTTCAAATATGTCTCAGTTTTCGTACCCTGGTACTCGGGTGCAACATTCCAGACGCTTTACTAACACTCTCCCGACTTGGAGAGTCAGTCCCTTTAACCTCCTGTTTGGCCCAGTTTGCAATTTCTGCGGAAGATGAACAGGAATAGTGAGAACCAATGAGAGACTAGCTGGAGGTGTCTGGACGGGCAAATTTAACTCTCATTTCCCACCAGGAAGAGGAAATAACCAAAGGCTCAGCGTGCCGTGCCGGAACCAGATTAGGGCCTGAAGCCATCCTGCGGTGTTGCGGCCAGCTCACAAGAAAACGAGTTGAAGAAAGGAGCTCAGGGGCACTGTAATTCACAAACCTGCAGAGTTATAAATGACAACTATCGTCCAAAAATATACTGAAGTAAGGCTGCCAAGAGGACTTGAAAGCGGGGCAGAATTGCAGGAAACCGATTTCAGGAG
Organism: Globicephala melas; assembly: GCF_963455315.2. Classification (NCBI taxonomy): domain Eukaryota; kingdom Metazoa; phylum Chordata; class Mammalia; order Artiodactyla; family Delphinidae; genus Globicephala; species Globicephala melas. The sequence continues at coordinate 129,003 of NW_027207325.1, forward strand.
GTAGACTGGAATTGCATCGAAAGCATAGGAAAAGAGGCAGAACGTCCACAATGATGCACTTGGCCAAAAAGGGCGTATGCGTTTTTTCCTGAATATATTCAGGAAAAAACGCATACGCCCTTTTTGGCCAACCAAGCAAGCTTGCAAAGGAAATCTGCACTACAATGAAGTCTCACTTCCCCCCGGTCAAAAGGGCCATCTGAAAAAAGTGTAAAATCCAGAAAGGCAGGACAGGCCATGGAGAACTGGGAGCCTTGTTATGCTGATGGGCGGGATGTACATTGCCAACAGACACTCGGGAGAAGTGTATGGTGTTTCCTGAAACATCTAAAAAACAAAGCAACAGAGCCTAGGGCACTTCCACTTATGGTCCTATAGCTTAGGGAAATTAAAATCAAAAAGATACAGCCACCCCAATGTTTGGGACGCCTCTGTTTACAAGAACCTCGTTTACCGTACAAGTTCAATATCACAGAAAGTGAAAAATGGATAAAGAACTTGTGGTACTTACGTACAATGCAGTATCACTCAGCAGTGAAATCTATGTCATCAGGCCCGTAGCAGCACAATGAGTGGATTCAGGTACGATGATTCTAACTGAAATAAGTCACACAGAAAAAGAAACATCATAAGATATCAGTAATACACGGAATGTAAACTTGGCTACACAGGAACTGAATTACAGAACAGAACAGGGTCTCAAATTTAGAAAACCAACTTATGCTTGTTTAAGGGGAAAGGTGAGTTGGGGTGCTGCATAAAACCAGAGATTGAAATGAGCACAGATAAAGTTCCTTAAGCCAAATATGGAATAGACAAGAGCTACTCCTTGCTCAACGAAATGGACTCAACACCGCATATTAAACGCCTAAGAATGTACCTGACTCTTAAGTATCTTAAAACCTATGGATTGCTATGTCTCCGAAAGAGAATCAAGCATGTGTACAGGGACGTAAACGCAGCAGTGATAGGATTGGAGAGGTTCGGTGAGCAAATGAAGACCCTTTGAAGTCATATTGCATGGTACCCATTCCACGGGTTTCAACTACCCAGGTTTAAGGTATTCTTCCTTCAGCTAAAACATGCATGTGGAACCTAGAGTATGATCAACCATGTGATCGGGAGACGTGTTCAAATATGTCTCCGTTTTCGTACCCTGGTACTCGGGTGCAACATTCCAGACGCTTTACTAACACTCTCCCGACTTGGAGAGTCAGTCCCTTTAACCTCCTGTTTGGCCCAGTTTGCAATTTCTGCGGAAGATGAACAGGAATAGCGAGAACCAATGAGAGACTAGCTGGAGGTGTCTGGACGGGCAAATTTAACTCTCATTTCCCACCAGGAAGAGGAAATAACCAAAGGCTCAGCATGCCGTGCCGGAACCAGATTAGGGCCTGAAGCCATCCTGCGGTGTTGTGGCCAGCTCACAAGAAAACGAGTTGAAGAAAGGAGCTCAGGGGCACTGTAATTCACAAACCTGCAGAGTTATAAATGACAACTATCGTCCAAAAATATACTGAAGTAAGGCTGCCAAGAGGACTTGAAAGCGGGGCAGAATTGCAGGAAACCGATTTCAGGAGGTAGACTGGAATTGCATCGAAAGCATAGGAAAAGAGGCAGAACGTCCACAATGATGCACTTGGCCAAAAAGGGCGTATGGGTTTTTTCCTGAATATATTCAGGAAAAAACGCATACGCCCTTTTTGGCCAACCAAGCAAGCTTGCAAAGGAAATCTGCACTACAATGAAGTCTCACTTCCCCCCGGTCAAAAGGGCCATCTGAAAAAAGTGTAAAATCCAGAAAGGCAGGACAGGCCATGGAGAACTGGGAGCCTTGTTATGCTGATGGGCGGGATGTAAATTGCCAACAGACACTCGGGAGAAGTGTATGGTGTTTCCTGAAACATCTAAAAAACAAAGCAACAGAGCCTAGGGCACTTCCACTTATGGTCCTATAGCTTAGGGAAATTATAATCAAAAAGATACAGCCACCCCAATGTTTGGGACGCCTCTGTTTACAAGAACCTCGTTTACCGTACAAGTTCAATATCACAGAAAGTGAAAAATGGATAAAGAACTTGTGGTACTTACGTACAATGCAGTATCACTCAGCAGTGAAATCTATGTCATCAGGCCCGTAGCAGCACAATGAGTGGATTCAGGTACGATGATTCTAACTGAAATAAGTCACACAGAAAAAGAAACATCATAAGATATCAGTAATACACGGAATGTAAACTTGGCTACACAGGAACTGAATTACAGAACAGAACAGGGTCTCAAATTTAGAAAACCAACTTATGCTTGTTTAAGGGGAAAGGTGAGTTGGGGTGCTGCATAAAACCAGAGATTGAAATGAGCACAGATAAAGTTCCTTAAGCCAAATATGGAATAGACAAGAGCTACTCCTTGCTCAACGAAATGGACTCAACACCGCATATTAAACGCCTAAGAGTGTACCTGACTCTTAAGTATCTTAAAACCTATGGATTGCTATGTCTCCGAAAGAGAATCAAGCATGTGTACAGGGACGTAAACGCAGCAGTGATAGGATTGGAGAGGTTCGGTGAGCAAATGAAGACCCTTTGAAGTCATATTGCATGGTACCCATTCCACGGGTTTCAACTACCCAGGTTTAAGGTATTCTTCCTTCAGCTAAAACATGCATGTGGAACCTAGAGTATGATCAACCATGTGATCGGGAGACGTGTTCAAATATGTCTCAGTTTTCGTACCCTGGTACTCGGGTGCAACATTCCAGACGCTTTACTAACACTCTCCCGACTTGGAGAGTCAGTCCCTTTAACCTCCTGTTTGGCCCAGTTTGCAATTTCTGCGGAAGATGAACAGGAATAGCGAGAACCAATGAGAGACTAGCTGGAGGTGTCTGGACGGGCAAATTTAACTCTCATTTCCCACCAGGAAGAGGAAATAACCAAAGGCTCAGCGTGCCGTGCCGGAACCAGATTAGGGCCTGAAGCCATCCTGCGGTGTTGCGGCCAGCTCACAAGAAAGCGAGTTGAAGAAAGGAGCTCAGGGGCACTGTAATTCACAAACCTGCAGAGTTATAAATGACAACTATCGTCCAAAAATATACTGAAGTAAGGCTGCCAAGAGGACTTGAAAGCGGGGCAGAATTGCAGGAAACCGATTTCAGGAGGTAGACTGGAATTGCATTGAAAGCATAGGAAAAGAGGCAGAACGTCCACAATGATGCACTTGGCCAAAAAGGGCGTATGCGTTTTTTCCTGAATATATTCAGGAAAAAACGCATACGCCCTTTTTGGCCAACCAAGCAAGCTTGCAAAGGAAATCTGCACTACAATGAAGTCTCACTTCCCCCCGGTCAAAAGGGCCATCTGAAAAAAGTGTAAAATCCAGAAAGGCAGGACAGGCCATGGAGAACTGGGAGCCTTGTTATGCTGATGGGCGGGATGTAAATTGCCAACAGACACTCGGGAGAAGTGTATGGTGTTTCCTGAAACATCTATAAAACAAAGCAACAGAGCCTAGGGCACTTCCACTTATGGTCCTATAGCTTAGGGAAATTAAAATCAAAAAGATACAGCCACCCCAATGTTTGGGACGCCTCTGTTTACAAGAACCTCGTTTACCGTACAAGTTCAATATCACAGAAAGTGAAAAATGGATAAAGAACTTGTGGTACTTACGTACAATGCAGTATCACTCAGCAGTGAAATCTATGTCATCAGGCCCGTAGCAGCACAATGAGTGGATTCAGGTACGATGATTCTAACTGAAATAAGTCACACAGAAAAAGAAACATCATAAGATATCAGTAATACACGGAATGTAAACTTGGCTACACAGGAACTGAATTACAGAACAGAACAGGGTCTCAAATTTAGAAAACCAACTTATGCTTGTTTAAGGGGAAAGGTGAGTTGGGGTGCTGCATAAAACCAGAGATTGAAATGAGCACAGATAAAGTTCCTTAAGCCAAATATGGAATAGACAAGAGCTACTCCTTGCTCAACGAAATGGACTCAACACCGCATATTAAACGCCTAAGAATGTACCTGACTCTTAAGTATCTTAAAACCTATGGATTGCTATGTCTCCGAAAGAGAATCAAGCATGTGTACAGGGACGTAAACGCAGCAGTGATAGGATTGGAGAGGTTCGGTGAGCAAATGAAGACCCTTTGAAGTCATATTGCATGGTACCCATTCCACGGGTTTCAACTACCCAGGTTTAAGGTATTCTTCCTTCAGCTAAAACATGCATGTGGAACCTAGAGTATGATCAACCATGTGATCGGGAGACGTGTTCAAATATGTCTCAGTTTTCGTACCCTGGTACTCGGGTGCAACATTCCAGACGCTTTACTAACACTCTCCCGACTTGGAGAGTCAGTCCCTTTAACCTCCTGTTTGGCCCAGTTTGCAATTTCTGCGGAAGATGAACAGGAATAGCGAGAACCAATGAGAGACTAGCTGGAGGTGTCTGGACGGGCAAATTTAACTCTCATTTCCCACCAGGAAGAGGAAATAACCAAAGGCTCAGCGTGCCGTGCCGGAACCAGATTAGGGCCTGAAGCCATCCTGCGGTGTTGCGGCCAGCTCACAAGAAAACGAGTTGAAGAAAGGAGCTCAGGGGCACTGTAATTCACAAACCTGCAGAGTTATAAATGACAACTATCGTCCAAAAATATACTGAAGTAAGGCTGCCAAGAGGACTTGAAAGCGGGGCAGAATTGCAGGAAACCGATTTCAGGAGGTAGACTGGAATTGCATCGAAATCATAGGAAAAGAGGCAGAACGTCCACAATGATGCACTTGGCCAAAAAGGGCGTATGCGTTTTTTCCTGAATATATTCAGGAAAAAACGCATACGCCCTTTTTGGCCAACCAAGCAAGCTTGCAAAGGAAATCTGCACTACAATGAAGTCTCACTTCCCCCCGGTCAAAAGGGCCATCTGAAAAAAGTGTAAAATCCAGAAAGGCAGGACAGGCCATGGAGAACTGGGAGCCTTGTTATGCTGATGGGCGGGATGTAAATTGCCAACAGACACTCGGCAGAAGTGTATGGTGTTTCCTGAAACATCTAAAAAACAAAGCAACAGAGCCTAGGGCACTTCCACTTATGGTCCTATAGCTTAGGGAAATTAAAATCAAAAAGATACAGCCACCCCAATGTTTGGGACGCCTCTGTTTACAAGAACCTCGTTTACCGTACAAGTTCAATATCACAGAAAGTGAAAAATGGATAAAGAACTTGTGGTACTTACGTACAATGCAGTATCACTCAGCAGTGAAATCTATGTCATCAGGCCCGTAGCAGCACAATGAGTGGATTCAGGTACGATGATTCTAACTGAAATAAGTCACACAGAAAAAGAAACATCATAAGATATCAGTAATACACGGAATGTAAACTTGGCTACACAGGAACTGAATTACAGAACAGAACAGGGTCTCAAATTTAGAAAACCAACTTATGCTTGTTTAAGGGGAAAGGTGAGTTGGGGTGCTGCATAAAACCAGAGATTGAAATGAGCACAGATAAAGTTCCTTAAGCCAAATATGGAATAGACAAGAGCTACTCCTTGCTCAACGAAATGGACTCAACACCGCATATTAAACGCCTAAGAGTGTACCTGACTCTTAAGTATCTTAAAACCTATGGATTGCTATGTCTCCGAAAGAGAATCAAGCATGTGTACAGGGACGTAAACGCAGCAGTGATAGGATTGGAGAGGTTCGGTGAGCAAATGAAGACCCTTTGAAGTCATATTGCATGGTACCCATTCCACGGGTTTCAACTACCCAGGTTTAAGGTATTCTTCCTTCAGCTAAAACATGCATGTGGAACCTAGAGTATGATCAACCATGTGATCGGGAGACGTGTTCAAATATGTCTCAGTTTTCGTACCCTGGTACTCGGGTGCAACATTCCAGACGCTTTACTAACACTCTCCCGACTTGGAGAGTCAGTCCCTTTAACCTCCTGTTTGGCCCAGTTTGCAATTTCTGCGGAAGATGAACAGGAATAGCGAGAACCAATGAGAGACTAGCTGGAGGTGTCTGGACGGGCAAATTTAACTCTCATTTCCCACCAGGAAGAGGAAGTAACCAAAGGCTCAGCGTGCCGTGCCGGAACCAGATTAGGGCCTGAAGCCATCCTGCGGTGTTGCGGCCAGCTCACAAGAAAACGAGTTGAAGAAAGGAGCTCAGGGGCACTGTAATTCACAAACCTGCAGAGTTATAAATGACAACTATCGTCCAAAAATATACTGAAGTAAGGCTGCCAAGAGGACTTGAAAGCGGGGCAGAATTGCAGGAAACCGATTTCAGGAGGTAGACTGGAATTGCATCGAAAGCATAGGAAAAGAGGCAGAACGTCCACAATGATGCACTTGGCCAAAAAGGGCGTATGCGTTTTTTCCTGAATATATTCAGGAAAAAACGCATACGCCCTTTTTGGCCAACCAAGCAAGCTTGCAAAGGAAATCTGCACTACAATGAAGTCTCACTTCCCCCCGGTCAAAAGGGCCATCTGAAAAAAGTGTAAAATCCAGAAAGGCAGGACAGGCCATGGAGAACTGGGAGCCTTGTTATGCTGATGGGCGGGATGTAAATTGCCAACAGACACTCGGGAGAAGTGTATGGTGTTTCCTGAAACATCTAAAAAACAAAGCAACAGAGCCTAGGGCACTTCCACTTATGGTCCTATAGCTTAGGGAAATTAAAATCAAAAAGATACAGCCACCCCAATGTTTGGGACGCCTCTGTTTACAAGAACCTCGTTTACCGTACAAGTTCAATATCACAGAAAGTGAAAAATGGATAAAGAACTTGTGGTACTTACGTACAATGCAGTATCACTCAGCAGTGAAATCTATGTCATCAGGCCCGTAGCAGCACAATGAGTGGATTCAGGTACGATGATTCTAACTGAAATAAGTCACACAGAAAAAGAAACATCATAAGATATCAGTAATACACGGAATGTAAACTTGGCTACACAGGAACTGAATTACAGAACAGAACAGGGTCTCAAATTTAGAAAACCAACTTATGCTTGTTTAAGGGGAAAGGTGAGTTGGGGTGCTGCATAAAACCAGAGATTGAAATGAGCACAGATAAAGTTCCTTAAGCCAAATATGGAATAGACAAGAGCTACTCCTTGCTCAACGAAATGGACTCAACACCGCATATTAAACGCCTAAGAGTGTACCTGACTCTTAAGTATCTTAAAACCTATGGATTGCTATGTCTCCGAAAGAGAATCAAGCATGTGTACAGGGACGTAAACGCAGCAGTGATAGGATTGGAGAGGTTCGGTGAGCAAATGAAGACCCTTTGAAGTCATATTGCATGGTACCCATTCCACGGGTTTCAACTACCCAGGTTTAAGGTATTCTTCCTTCAGCTAAAACATGCATGTGGAACCTAGAGTATGATCAACCATGTGATCGGGAGACGTGTTCAAATATGTCTCAGTTTTCGTACCCTGGTACTCGGGTGCAACATTCCAGACGCTTTACTAACACTCTCCCGACTTGGAGAGTCAGTCCCTTTAACCTCCTGTTTGGCCCAGTTTGCAATTTCTGCGGAAGATGAACAGGAATAGCGAGAACCAATGAGAGACTAGCTGGAGGTGTCTGGACGGGCAAATTTAACTCTCATTTCCCACCAGGAAGAGGAAATAACCAAAGGCTCAGCGTGCCGTGCCGGAACCAGATTAGGGCCTGAAGCCATCCTGCGGTGTTGCGGCCAGCTCACAAGAAAACGAGTTGAAGAAAGGAGCTCAGGGGCACTGTAATTCACAAACCTGCAGAGTTATAAATGACAACTATCGTCCAAAAATATACTGAAGTAAGGCTGCCAAGAGGACTTGAAAGCGGGGCAGAATTGCAGGAAACCGATTTCAGGAGGTAGACTGGAATTGCATCGAAAGCATAGGAAAAGAGGCAGAACGTCCACAATGATGCACTTGGCCAAAAAGGGCGTATGCGTTTTTTCCTGAATATATTCAGGAAAAAACGCATACGCCCTTTTTGGCCAACCAAGCAAGCTTGCAAAGGAAATCTGCACTACAATGAAGTCTCACTTCCCCCCGGTCAAAAGGGCCATCTGAAAAAAGTGTAAAATCCAGAAAGGCAGGACAGGCCATGGAGAACTGGGAGCCTTGTTATGCTGATGGGCGGGATGTAAATTGCCAACAGACACTCGGGAGAAGTGTATGGTGTTTCCTGAAACATCTAAAAAACAAAGCAACAGAGCCTAGGGCACTTCCACTTATGGTCCTATAGCTTAGGGAAATTAAAATCAAAAAGATACAGCCACCCCAATGTTTGGGACGCCTCTGTTTACAAGAACCTCGTTTACCGTACAAGTTCAATATCACAGAAAGTGAAAAATGGATAAAGAACTTGTGGTACTTACGTACAATGCAGTATCACTCAGCCGTGAAATCTATGTCATCAGGCCCGTAGCAGCACAATGAGTGGATTCAGGTACGATGATTCTAACTGAAATAAGTCACACAGAAAAAGAAACATCATAAGATATCAGTAATACACGGAATGTAAACTTGGCTACACAGGAACTGAATTACAGAACAGAACAGGGTCTCAAATTTAGAAAACCAACTTATGCTTGTTTAAGGGGAAAGGTGAGTTGGGGTGCTGCATAAAACCAGAGATTGAAATGAGCACAGATAAAGTTCCTTAAGCCAAATATGGAATAGACAAGAGCTACTCCTTGCTCAACGAAATGGACTCAACACCGCATATTAAACGCCTAAGAATGTACCTGACTCTTAAGTATCTTAAAACCTATGGATTGCTATGTCTCCGAAAGAGAATCAAGCATGTGTACAGGGACATAAACGCAGCAGTGATAGGATTGGAGAGGTTCGGTGAGCAAATGAAGACCCTTTGAAGTCATATTGCATGGTACCCATTCCACGGGTTTCAACTACCCAGGTTTAAGGTATTCTTCCTTCAGCTAAAACATGCATGTGGAACCTAGAGTATGATCAACCATGTGATCGGGAGACGTGTTCAAATATGTCTCAGTTTTCGTACCCTGGTACTCGGGTGCAACATTCCAGACGCTTTACTAACACTCTCCCGACTTGGAGAGTCAGTCCCTTTAACCTCCTGTTTGGCCCAGTTTGCAATTTCTGCGGAAGATGAACAGGAATAGCGAGAACCAATGAGAGACTAGCTGGAGGTGTCTGGACGGGCAAATTTAACTCTCATTTCCCACCAGGAAGAGGAAATAACCAAAGGCTCAGCGTGCCGTGCCGGAACCAGATTAGGGCCTGAAGCCATCCTGCGGTGTTGCGGCCAGCTCACAAGAAAGCGAGTTGAAGAAAGGAGCTCAGGGGCACTGTAATTCACAAACCTGCAGAGTTATAAATGACAACTATCGTCCAAAAATATACTGAAGTAAGGCTGCCAAGAGGACTTGAAAGCGGGGCAGAATTGCAGGAAACCGATTTCAGGAGGTAGACTGGAATTGCATCGAAAGCATAGGAAAAGAGGCAGAACGTCCACAATGATGCACTTGGCCAAAAAGGGCGTATGCGTTTTTTCCTGAATATATTCAGGAAAAAACGCATACGCCCTTTTTGGCCAACCAAGCAAGCTTGCAAAGGAAATCTGCACTACAATGAAGTCTCACTTCCCCCCGGTCAAAAGGGCCATCTGAAAAAAGTGTAAAATCCAGAAAGGCAGGACAGGCCATGGAGAACTGGGAGCCTTGTTATGCTGATGGGCGGGATGTAAATTGCCAACAGACACTCGGGAGAAGTGTATGGTGTTTCCTGAAACATCTATAAAACAAAGCAACAGAGCCTAGGGCACTTCCACTTATGGTCCTATAGCTTAGGGAAATTAAAATCAAAAAGATACAGCCACCCCAATGTTTGGGACGCCTCTGTTTACAAGAACCTCGTTTACCGTACAAGTTCAATATCACAGAAAGTGAAAAATGGATAAAGAACTTGTGGTACTTACGTACAATGCAGTATCACTCAGCAGTGAAATCTATGTCATCAGGCCCGTAGCAGCACAATGAGTGGATTCAGGTACGATGATTCTAACTGAAATAAGTCACACAGAAAAAGAAACATCATAAGATATCAGTAATACACGGAATGTAAACTTGGCTACACAGGAACTGAATTACAGAACAGAACAGGGTCTCAAATTTAGAAAACCAACTTATGCTTGTTTAAGGGGAAAGGTGAGTTGGGGTGCTGCATAAAACCAGAGATTGAAATGAGCACAGATAAAGTTCCTTAAGCCAAATATGGAATAGACAAGAGCTACTCCTTGCTCAACGAAATGGACTCAACACCGCATATTAAACGCCTAAGAGTGTACCTGACTCTTAAGTATCTTAAAACCTATGGATTGCTATGTCTCCGAAAGAGAATCAAGCATGTGTACAGGGACGTAAACGCAGCAGTGATAGGATTGGAGAGGTTCGGTGAGCAAATGAAGACCCTTTGAAGTCATATTGCATGGTACCCATTCCACGGGTTTCAACTACCCAGGTTTAAGGTATTCTTCCTTCAGCTAAAACATGCATGTGGAACCTAGAGTATGATCAACCATGTGATCGGGAGACGTGTTCAAATATGTCTCAGTTTTCGTACCCTGGTACTCGGGTGCAACATTCCAGACGCTTTACTAACACTCTCCCGACTTGGAGAGTCAGTCCCTTTAACCTCCTGTTTGGCCCAGTTTGCAATTTCTGCGGAAGATGAACAGGAATAGCGAGAACCAATGAGAGACTAGCTGGAGGTGTCTGGACGGGCAAATTTAACTCTCATTTCCCACCAGGAAGAGGAAATAACCAAAGGCTCAGCGTGCCGTGCCGGAACCAGATTAGGGCCTGAAGCCATCCTGCGGTGTTGCGGCCAGCTCACAAGAAAGCGAGTTGAAGAAAGGAGCTCAGGGGCACTGTAATTCACAAACCTGCAGAGTTATAAATGACAACTATCGTCCAAAAATATACTGAAGTAAGGCTGCCAAGAGGACTTGAAAGCGGGGCAGAATTGCAGGAAACCGATTTCAGGAGGTAGACTGGAATTGCATTGAAAGCATAGGAAAAGAGGCAGAACGTCCACAATGATGCACTTGGCCAAAAAGGGCGTATGCGTTTTTTCCTGAATATATTCAGGAAAAAACGCATACGCCCTTTTTGGCCAACCAAGCAAGCTTGCAAAGGAAATCTGCACTACAATGAAGTCTCACTTCCCCCCGGTCAAAAGGGCCATCTGAAAAAAGTGTAAAATCCAGAAAGGCAGGACAGGCCATGGAGAACTGGGAGCCTTGTTATGCTGATGGGCGGGATGTAAATTGCCAACAGACACTCGGCAGAAGTGTATGGTGTTTCCTGAAACATCTAAAAAACAAAGCAACAGAGCCTAGGGCACTTCCACTTATGGTCCTATAGCTTAGGGAAATTAAAATCAAAAAGATACAGCCACCCCAATGTTTGGGACGCCTCTGTTTACAAGAACCTCGTTTACCGTACAAGTTCAATATCACAGAAATTGAAAAATGGATAAAGAACTTGTGGTACTTACGTACAATGCAGTATCACTCAGCAGTGAAATCTATGTCATCAGGCCCGTAGCAGCACAATGAGTGGATTCAGGTACGATGATTCTAACTGAAATAAGTCACACAGAAAAAGAAACATCATAAGATATCAGTAATACACGGAATGTAAACTTGGCTACACAGGAACTGAATTACAGAACAGAACAGGGTCTCAAATTTAGAAAACCAACTTATGCTTGTTTAAGGGGAAAGGTGAGTTGGGGTGCTGCATAAAACCAGAGATTGAAATGAGCACAGATAAAGTTCCTTAAGCCAAATATGGAATAGACAAGAGCTACTCCTTGCTCAACGAAATGGACTCAACACCGCATATTAAACGCCTAAGAGTGTACCTGACTCTTAAGTATCTTAAAACCTATGGATTGCTATGTCTCCGAAAGAGAATCAAGCATGTGTACAGGGACATAAACGCAGCAGTGATAGGATTGGAGAGGTTCGGTGAGCAAATGAAGACCCTTTGAAGTCATATTGCATGGTACCCATTCCACGGGTTTCAACTACCCAGGTTTAAGGTATTCTTCCTTCAGCTAAAACATGCATGTGGAACCTAGAGTATGATCAACCATGTGATCGGGAGACGTGTTCAAATATGTCTCAGTTTTCGTACCCTGGTACTCGGGTGCAACATTCCAGACGCTTTACTAACACTCTCCCGACTTGGAGAGTCAGTCCCTTTAACCTCCTGTTTGGCCCAGTTTGCAATTTCTGCGGAAGATGAACAGGAATAGCGAGAACCAATGAGAGACTAGCTGGAGGTGTCTGGACGGGCAAATTTAACTCTCATTTCCCACCAGGAAGAGGAAATAACCAAAGGCTCAGCGTGCCGTGCCGGAACCAGATTAGGGCCTGAAGCCATCCTGTGGTGTTGCGGCCAGCTCACAAGAAAACGAGTTGAAGAAAGGAGCTCAGGGGCACTGTAATTCACAAACCTGCAGAGTTATAAATGACAACTATCGTCCAAAAATATACTGAAGTAAGGCTGCCAAGAGGACTTGAAAGCGGGGCAGAATTGCAGGAAACCGATTTCAGGAGGTAGACTGGAATTGCATTGAAAGCATAGGAAAAGAGGCAGAACGTCCACAATGATGCACTTGGCCAAAAAGGGCGTATGCGTTTTTTCCTGAATATATTCAGGAAAAAACGCATACGCCCTTTTTGGCCAACCAAGCAAGCTTGCAAAGGAAATCTGCACTACAATGAAGTCTCACTTCCCCCCGGTCAAAAGGGCCATCTGAAAAAAGTGTAAAATCCAGAAAGGCAGGACAGGCCATGGAGAACTGGGAGCCTTGTTATGCTGATGGGCGGGATGTAAATTGCCAACAGACACTCGGGAGAAGTGTATGGTGTTTCCTGAAACATCTAAAAAACAAAGCAACAGAGCCTAGGGCACTTCCACTTATGGTCCTATAGCTTAGGGAAATTAAAATCAAAAAGATACAGCCACCCCAATGTTTGGGACGCCTCTGTTTACAAGAACCTCGTTTACCGTACAAGTTCAATATCACAGAAAGTGAAAAATGGATAAAGAACTTGTGGTACTTACGTACAATGCAGTATCACTCAGCAGTGAAATCTATGTCATCAGGCCCGTAGCAGCACAATGAGTGAATTCAGGTACGATGATTCTAACTGAAATAAGTCACACAGAAAAAGAAACATCATAAGATATCAGTAATACACGGAATGTAAACTTGGCTACACAGGAACTGAATTACAGAACAGAACAGGGTCTCAAATTTAGAAAACCAACTTATGCTTGTTTAAGGGGAAAGGTGAGTTGGGGTGCTGCATAAAACCAGAGATTGAAATGAGCACAGATAAAGTTCCTTAAGCCAAATATGGAATAGACAAGAGCTACTCCTTGCTCAACGAAATGGACTCAACACCGCATATTAAACGCCTAAGAATGTACCTGACTCTTAAGTATCTTAAAACCTATGGATTGCTATGTCTCCGAAAGAGAATCAAGCATGTGTACAGGGACGTAAACGCAGCAGTGATAGGATTGGAGAGGTTCGGTGAGCAAATGAAGACCCATTGAAGTCATATTGCATGGTACCCATTCCACGGGTTTCAACTACCCAGGTTTAAGGTATTCTTCCTTCAGCTAAAACATGCATGTGGAACCTAGAGTATGATCAACCATGTGATCGGGAGACGTGTTCAAATATATCTCAGTTTTCGTACCCTGGTACTCGGGTGCAACATTCCAGACGCTTTACTAACACTCTCCCGACTTGGAGAGTCAGTCCCTTTAACCTCCTGTTTGGCCCAGTTTGCAATTTCTGCGGAAGATGAACAGGAATAGCGAGAACCAATGAGAGACTAGCTGGAGGTGTCTGGACGGGCAAATTTAACTCTCATTTCCCACCAGGAAGAGGAAATAACCAAAGGCTCAGCGTGCCGTGCCGGAACCAGATTAGGGCCTGAAGCCATCCTGCGGTGTTGCGGCCAGCTCACAAGAAAGCGAGTTGAAGAAAGGAGCTCAGGGGCACTGTAATTCACAAACCTGCAGAGTTATAAATGACAACTATCGTCCAAAAATATACTGAAGTAAGGCTGCCAAGAGGACTTGAAAGCGGGGCAGAATTGCAGGAAACCGATTTCAGGAGGTAGACTGGAATTGCATCGAAAGCATAGGAAAAGAGGCAGAACGTCCACAATGATGCACTTGGCCAAAAAGGGCGTATGCGTTTTTTCCTGAATATATTCAGGAAAAAACGCATACGCCCTTTTTGGCCAACCAAGCAAGCTTGCAAAGGAAATCTGCACTACAATGAAGTCTCACTTCCCCCCGGTCAAAAGGGCCATCTGAAAAAAGTGTAAAATCCAGAAAGGCAGGACAGGCCATGGAGAACTGGGAGCCTTGTTATGCTGATGGGCGGGCTGTAAATTGCCAACAGACACTCGGGAGAAGTGTATGGTGTTTCCTGAAACATCTAAAAAACAAAGCAACAGAGCCTAGGGCACTTCCACTTATGGTCCTATAGCTTAGGGAAATTAAAATCAAAAAGATACAGCCACCCCAATGTTTGGGACGCCTCTGTTTACAAGAACCTCGTTTACCGTACAAGTTCAATATCACAGAAAGTGAAAAATGGATAAAGAACTTGTGGTACTTACGTACAATGCAGTATCACTCAGCAGTGAAATCTATGTCATCAGGCCCGTAGCAGCACAATGAGTGGATTCAGGTACGATGATTCTAACTGAAATAAGTCACACAGAAAAAGAAACATCATAAGATATCAGTAATACACGGAATGTAAACTTGGCTACACAGGAACTGAATTACAGAACAGAACAGGGTCTCAAATTTAGAAAACCAACTTATGCTTGTTTAAGGGGAAAGGTGAGTTGGGGTGCTGCATAAAACCAGAGATTGAAATGAGCACAGATAAAGTTCCTTAAGCCAAATATGGAATAGACAAGAGCTACTCCTTGCTCAACGAAATGGACTCAACACCGCATATTAAACGCCTAAGAATGTACCTGACTCTTAAGTATCTTAAAACCTATGGATTGCTATGTCTCCGAAAGAGAATCAAGCATGTGTACAGGGACATAAACGCAGCAGTGATAGGATTGGAGAGGTTCGGTGAGCAAATGAAGACCCTTTGAAGTCATATTGCATGGTACCCATTCCACGGGTTTCAACTACCCAGGTTTAAGGTATTCTTCCTTCAGCTAAAACATGCATGTGGAACCTAGAGTATGATCAACCATGTGATCGGGAGACGTGTTCAAATATGTCTCAGTTTTCGTACCCTGGTACTCGGGTGCAACATTCCAGACGCTTTACTAACACTCTCCCGACTTGGAGAGTCAGTCCCTTTAACCTCCTGTTTGGCCCAGTTTGCAATTTCTGCGGAAGATGAACAGGAATAGCGAGAACCAATGAGAGACTAGCTGGAGGTGTCTGGACGGGCAAATTTAACTCTCATTTCCCACCAGGAAGAGGAAATAACCAAAGGCTCAGCGTGCCGTGCCGGAACCAGATTAGGGCCTGAAGCCATCCTGTGGTGTTGCGGCCAGCTCACAAGAAAACGAGTTGAAGAAAGGAGCTCAGGGGCACTGTAATTCACAAACCTGCAGAGTTATAAATGACAACTATCGTCCAAAAATATACTGAAGTAAGGCTGCCAAGAGGACTTGAAAGCGGGGCAGAATTGCAGGAAACCGATTTCAGGAGGTAGACTGGAATTGCATTGAAAGCATAGGAAAAGAGGCAGAACGTCCACAATGATGCACTTGGCCAAAAAGGGCGTATGCGTTTTTTCCTGAATATATTCAGGAAAAAACGCATACGCCCTTTTTGGCCAACCAAGCAAGCTTGCAAAGGAAATCTGCACTACAATGAAGTCTCACTTCCCCCCGGTCAAAAGGGCCATCTGAAAAAAGTGTAAAATCCAGAAAGGCAGGACAGGCCATGGAGAACTGGGAGCCTTGTTATGCTGATGGGCGGGCTGTAAATTGCCAACAGACACTCGGGAGAAGTGTATGGTGTTTCCTGAAACATCTAAAAAACAAAGCAACAGAGCCTAGGGCACTTCCACTTATGGTCCTATAGCTTAGGGAAATTAAAATCAAAAAGATACAGCCACCCCAATGTTTGGGACGCCTCTGTTTACAAGAACCTCGTTTACCGTACAAGTTCAATATCACAGAAAGTGAAAAATGGATAAAGAACTTGTGGTACTTACGTACAATGCAGTATCACTCAGCAGTGAAATCTATGTCATCAGGCCCGTAGCAGCACAATGAGTGGATTCAGGTACGATGATTCTAACTGAAATAAGTCACACAGAAAAAGAAACATCATAAGATATCAGTAATACACGGAATGTAAACTTGGCTACACAGGAACTGAATTACAGAACAGAACAGGGTCTCAAATTTAGAAAACCAACTTATGCTTGTTTAAGGGGAAAGGTGAGTTGGGGTGCTGCATAAAACCAGAGATTGAAATGAGCACAGATAAAGTTCCTTAAGCCAAATATGGAATAGACAAGAGCTACTCCTTGCTCAACGAAATGGACTCAACACCGCATATTAAACGCCTAAGAATGTACCTGACTCTTAAGTATCTTAAAACCTATGGATTGCTATGTCTCCGAAAGAGAATCAAGCATGTGTACAGGGACGTAAACGCAGCAGTGATAGGATTGGAGAGGTTCGGTGAGCAAATGAAGACCCTTTGAAGTCATATTGCATGGTACCCATTACACGGGTCTCAACTCTCCAGGTTTAAGGTATTCTTCCTTCAGCTAAAACATGCATGTGGAACCTAGAGTATGATCAACCATGTGATCGGGAGACGTGTTCAAATATATCTCAGTTTTCGTACCCTGGTACTCGGGTGCAACATTCCAGACGCTTTACTAACACTCTCCCGACTTGGAGAGTCAGTCCCTTTAACCTCCTGTTTGGCCCAGTTTGCAATTTCTGCGGAAGATGAACAGGAATAGCGAGAACCAATGAGAGACTAGCTGGAGGTGTCTGGACGGGCAAATTTAACTCTCATTTCCCACCAGGAAGAGGAAATAACCAAAGGCTCAGCGTGCCGTGCCGGAACCAGATTAGGGCCTGAAGCCATCCTGCGGTGTTGCGGCCAGCTCACAAGAAAGCGAGTTGAAGAAAGGAGCTCAGGGGCACTGTAATTCACAAACCTGCAGAGTTATAAATGACAACTATCGTCCAAAAATATACTGAAGTAAGGCTGCCAAGAGGACTTGAAAGCGGGGCAGAATTGCAGGAAACCGATTTCAGGAGGTAGACTGGAATTGCATCGAAAGCATAGGAAAAGAGGCAGAACGTCCACAATGATGCACTTGGCCAAAAAGGGCGTATGCGTTTTTTCCTGAATATATTCAGGAAAAAACGCATACGCCCTTTTTGGCCAACCAAGCAAGCTTGCAAAGGAAATCTGCACTACAATGAAGTCTCACTTCCCCCCGGTCAAAAGGGCCATCTGAAAAAAGTGTAAAATCCAGAAAGGCAGGACAGGCCATGGAGAACTGGGAGCCTTGTTATGCTGATGGGCGGGATGTAAATTGCCAACAGACACTCCGGAGAAGTGTATGGTGTTTCCTGAAACATCTAAAAAACAAAGCAACAGAGCCTAGGGCACTTCCACTTATGGTCCTATAGCTTAGGGAAATTAAAATCAAAAAGATACAGCCACCCCAATGTTTGGGACGCCTCTGTTTACAAGAACCTCGTTTACCGTACAAGTTCAATATCACAGAAAGTGAAAAATGGATAAAGAACTTGTGGTACTTACGTACAATGCAGTATCACTCAGCAGTGAAATCTATGTCATCAGGCCCGTAGCAGCACAATGAGTGGATTCAGGTACGATGATTCTAACTGAAATAAGTCACACAGAAAAAGAAACATCATAAGATATCAGTAATACACGGAATGTAAACTTGGCTACACAGGAACTGAATTACAGAACAGAACAGGGTCTCAAATTTAGAAAACCAACTTATGCTTGTTTAAGGGGAAAGGTGAGTTGGGGTGCTGCATAAAACCAGAGATTGAAATGAGCACAGATAAAGTTCCTTAAGCCAAATATGGAATAGACAAGAGCTACTCCTTGCTCAACGAAATGGACTCAACACCGCATATTAAACGCCTAAGAATGTACCTGACTCTTAAGTATCTTAAAACCTATGGATTGCTATGTCTCCGAAAGAGAATCAAGCATGTGTACAGGGACGTAAACGCAGCAGTGATAGGATTGGAGAGGTTCGGTGAGCAAATGAAGACCCTTTGAAGTCATATTGCATGGTACCCATTCCACGGGTTTCAACTACCCAGGTTTAAGGTATTCTTCCTTCAGCTAAAACATGCATGTGGAACCTAGAGTATGATCAACCATGTGATCGGGAGACGTGTTCAAATATGTCTCAGTTTTCGTACCCTGGTACTCGGGTGCAACATTCCAGATGCTTTACTAACACTCTCCCGGCTTGGAGAGTCAGTCCCTTTAACCTCCTGTTTGGCCCAGTTTGCAATTTCTGCGGAAGATGAACAGGAATAGCGAGAACCAATGAGAGACTAGCTGGAGGTGTCTGGACGGGCAAATTTAACTCTCATTTCCCACCAGGAAGAGGAAATAACCAAAGGCTCAGCGTGCCGTGCCGGAACCAGATTAGGGCCTGAAGCCATCCTGCGGTGTTGCGGCCAGCTCACAAGAAAACGAGTTGAAGAAAGGAGCTCAGGGGCACTGTAATTCACAAACCTGCAGAGTTATAAATGACAACTATCGTCCAAAAATATACTGAAGTAAGGCTGCCAAGAGGACTTGAAAGCGGGGCAGAATTGCAGGAAACCGATTTCAGGAGGTAGACTGGAATTGCATTGAAAGCATAGGAAAAGAGGCAGAACGTCCACAATGATGCACTTGGCCAAAAAGGGCGTATGCGTTTTTTCCTCAGGAAAAAACGCATACGCCCTTTTTGGCCAACCAAGCAAGCTTGCAAAGGAAATCTGCACTACAATGAAGTCTCACTTCCCCCCGGTCAAAAGGGCCATCTGAAAAAAGTGTAAAATCCAGAAAGGCAGGACAGGCCATGGAGAACTGGGAGCCTTGTTATGCTGATGGGCGGGATGTAAATTGCCAACAGACACTCGGGAGAAGTGTATGGTGTTTCCTGAAACATCTAAAAAACAAAGCAACAGAGCCTAGGGCACTTCCACTTATGGTCCTATAGCTTAGGGAAATTAAAATCAAAAAGATACAGCCACCCCAATGTTTGGGACGCCTCTGTTTACAAGAACCTCGTTTACCGTACAAGTTCAATATCACAGAAAGTGAAAAATGGATAAAGAACTTGTGGTACTTACGTACAATGCAGTATCACTCAGCAGTGAAATCTATGTCATCAGGCCCGTAGCAGCACAATGAGTGGATTCAGGTACGATGATTCTAACTGAAATAAGTCACACAGAAAAAGAAACATCATAAGATATCAGTAATACACGGAATGTAAACTTGGCTACACAGGAACTGAATTACAGAACAGAACAGGGTCTCAAATTTAGAAAACCAACTTATGCTTGTTTAAGGGGAAAGGTGAGTTGGGGTGCTGCATAAAACCAGAGATTGAAATGAGCACAGATAAAGTTCCTTAAGCCAAATATGGAATAGACAAGAGCTACTCCTTGCTCAACGAAATGGACTCAACACCGCATATTAAACGCCTAAGAATGTACCTGACTCTTAAGTATCTTAAAACCTATGGATTGCTATGTCTCCGAAAGAGAATCAAGCATGTGTACAGGGACATAAACGCAGCAGTGATAGGATTGGAGAGGTTCGGTGAGCAAATGAAGACCCATTGAAGTCATATTGCATGGTACCCATTCCACGGGTTTCAACTACCCAGGTTTAAGGTATTCTTCCTTCAGCTAAAACATGCATGTGGAACCTAGAGTATGATCAACCATGTGATCGGGAGACGTGTTCAAATATATCTCAGTTTTCGTACCCTGGTACTCGGGTGCAACATTCCAGACGCTTTACTAACACTCTCCCGACTTGGAGAGTCAGTCCCTTTAACCTCCTGTTTGGCCCAGTTTGCAATTTCTGCGGAAGATGAACAGGAATAGCGAGAACCAATGAGAGACTAGCTGGAGGTGTCTGGACGGGCAAATTTAACTCTCATTTCCCACCAGGAAGAGGAAATAACCAAAGGCTCAGCGTGCCGTGCCGGAACCAGATTAGGGCCTGAAGCCATCCTGTGGTGTTGCGGCCAGCTCACAAGAAAGCGAGTTGAAGAAAGGAGCTCAGGGGCACTGTAATTCACAAACCTGCAGAGTTATAAATGACAACTATCGTCCAAAAATATACTGAAGTAAGGCTGCCAAGAGGACTTGAAAGCGGGGCAGAATTGCAGGAAACCGATTTCAGGAGGTAGACTGGAATTGCATTGAAAGCATAGGAAAAGAGGCAGAACGTCCACAATGATGCACTTGGCCAAAAAGGGCGTATGCGTTTTTTCCTGAATATATTCAGGAAAAAACGCATACGCCCTTTTTGGCCAACCAAGCAAGCTTGCAAAGGAAATCTGCACTACAATGAAGTCTCACTTCCCCCCGGTCAAAAGGGCCATCTGAAAAAAGTGTAAAATCCAGAAAGGCAGGACAGGCCATGGAGAACTGGGAGCCTTGTTATGCTGATGGGCGGGATGTAAATTGCCAACAGACACTCGGGAGAAGTGTATGGTGTTTCCTGAAACATCTAAAAAACAAAGCAACAGAGCCTAGGGCACTTCCACTTATGGTCCTATAGCTTAGGGAAATTAAAATCCAAAAGATACAGCCACCCCAATGTTTGGGACGCCTCTGTTTACAAGAACCTCGTTTACCGTACAAGTTCAATATCACAGAAAGTGAAAAATGGATAAAGAACTTGTGGTACTTACGTACAATGCAGTATCACTCAGCAGTGAAATCTATGTCATCAGGCCCGTAGCAGCACAATGAGTGGATTCAGGTACGATGATTCTAACTGAAATAAGTCACACAGAAAAAGAAACATCATAAGATATCAGTAATACACGGAATGTAAACTTGGCTACACAGGAACTGAATTACAGAACAGAACAGGGTCTCAAATTTAGAAAACCAACTTATGCTTGTTTAAGGGTAAAGGTGAGTTGGGGTGCTGCATAAAACCAGAGATTGAAATGAGCACAGATAAAGTTCCTTAAGCCAAATATGGAATAGACAAGAGCTACTCCTTGCTCAACGAAATGGACTCAACACCGCATATTAAACGCCTAAGAATGTACCTGACTCTTAAGTATCTTAAAACCTATGGATTGCTATGTCTCCGAAAGAGAATCAAGCATGTGTACAGGGACATAAACGCAGCAGTGATAGGATTGGAGAGGTTCGGTGAGCAAATGAAGACCCTTTGAAGTCATATTGCATGGTACCCATTCCACGGGTTTCAACTACCCAGGTTTAAGGTATTCTTCCTTCAGCTAAAACATGCATGTGGAACCTAGAGTATGATCAACCATGTGATCGGGAGACGTGTTCAAATATGTCTCAGTTTTCGTACCCTGGTACTCGGGTGCAACATTCCAGACGCTTTACTAACACTCTCCCGACTTGGAGAGTCAGTCCCTTTAACCTCCTGTTTGGCCCAGTTTGCAATTTCTGCGGAAGATGAACAGGAATAGCGAGAACCAATGAGAGACTAGCTGGAGGTGTCTGGACGGGCAAATTTAACTCTCATTTCCCACCAGGAAGAGGAAATAACCAAAGGCTCAGCGTGCCGTGCCGGAACCAGATTAGGGCCTGAAGCCATCCTGCGGTGTTGCAGCCAGCTCACAAGAAAACGAGTTGAAGAAAGGAGCTCAGGGGCACTGTAATTCACAAACCTGCAGAGTTATAAATGACAACTATCGTCCAAAAATATACTGAAGTAAGGCTGCCAAGAGGACTTGAAAGCGGGGCAGAATTGCAGGAAACCGATTTCAGGAGGTAGACTGGAATTGCATTGAAAGCATAGGAAAAGAGGCAGAACGTCCACAATGATGCACTTGGCCAAAAAGGGCGTATGCGTTTTTTCCTGAATATATTCAGGAAAAAACGCATACGCCCTTTTTGGCCAACCAAGCAAGCTTGCAAAGGAAATCTGCACTACAATGAAGTCTCACTTCCCCCCGGTCAAAAGGGCCATCTGAAAAAAGTGTAAAATCCAGAAAGGCAGGACAGGACATGGAGAACTGGGAGCCTTGTTATGCTGATGGGCGGGATGTAAATTGCCAACAGACACTCAGGAGAAGTGTATGGTGTTTCCTGAAACGTCTAAAAAACAAAGCAACAGAGCCTAGGGCACTTCCACTTATGGTCCTATAGCTTAGGGAAATTAAAATCAAAAAGATACAGCCACCCCAATGTTTGGGACGCCTCTGTTTACAAGAACCTCGTTTACCGTACAAGTTCAATATCACAGAAAGTGAAAAATGGATAAAGAACTTGTGGTACTTACGTACAATGCAGTATCACTCAGCAGTGAAATCTATGTCATCAGGCCCGTAGCAGCACAATGAGTGGATTCAGGTACGATGATTCTAACTGAAATAAGTCACACAGAAAAAGAAACATCATAAGATATCAGTAATACACGGAATGTAAACTTGGCTACACAGGAACTGAATTACAGAACAGAACAGGGTCTCAAATTTAGAAAACCAACTTATGCTTGTTTAAGGGGAAAGGTGAGTTGGGGTGCTGCATAAAACCAGAGATTGAAATGAGCACAGATAAAGTTCCTTAAGCCAAATATGGAATAGACAAGAGCTACTCCTTGCTCAACGAAATGGACTCAACACCGCATATTAAACGCCTAAGAGTGTACCTGACTCTTAAGTATCTTAAAACCTATGGATTGCTATGTCTCCGAAAGAGAATCAAGCATGTGTACAGGGACGTAAACGCAGCAGTGATAGGATTGGAGAGGTTCGGTGAGCAAATGAAGACCCTTTGAAGTCATATTGCATGGTACCCATTCCACGGGTTTCAACTACCCAGGTTTAAGGTATTCTTCCTTCAGCTAAAACATGCATGTGGAACCTAGAGTATGATCAACCATGTGATCGGGAGACGTGTTCAAATATATCTCAGTTTTCGTACCCTGGTACTCGGGTGCAACATTCCAGACGCTTTACTAACACTCTCCCGACTTGGAGAGTCAGTCCCTTTAACCTCCTGTTTGGCCCAGTTTGCAATTTCTGCGGAAGATGAACAGGAATAGCGAGAACCAATGAGAGACTAGCTGGAGGTGTCTGGACGGGCAAATTTAACTCTCATTTCCCACCAGGAAGAGGAAATAACCAAAGGCTCAGCGTGCCGTGCCGGAACCAGATTAGGGCCTGAAGCCATCCTGCGGTGTTGCGGCCAGCTCACAAGAAAGCGAGTTGAAGAAAGGAGCTCAGGGGCACTGTAATTCACAAACCTGCAGAGTTATAAATGACAACTATCGTCCAAAAATATACTGAAGTAAGGCTGCCAAGAGGACTTGAAAGCGGGGCAGAATTGCAGGAAACCGATTTCAGGAGGTAGACTGGAATTGCATTGAAAGCATAGGAAAAGAGGCAGAACGTCCACAATGATGCACTTGGCCAAAAAGGGCGTATGCGTTTTTTCCTGAATATATTCAGGAAAAAACGCATACGCCCTTTTTGGCCAACCAAGCAAGCTTGCAAAGGAAATCTGCACTACAATGAAGTCTCACTTCCCCCCGGTCAAAAGGGCCATCTGAAAAAAGTGTAAAATCCAGAAAGGCAGGACAGGCCATGGAGAACTGGGAGCCTTGTTATGCTGATGGGCGGGATGTAAATTGCCAACAGACACTCGGGAGAAGTGTATGGTGTTTCCTGAAACATCTAAAAAACAAAGCAACAGAGCCTAGGGCACTTCCACTTATGGTCCTATAGCTTAGGGAAATTAAAATCCAAAAGATACAGCCACCCCAATGTTTGGGACGCCTCTGTTTACAAGAACCTCGTTTACCGTACAAGTTCAATATCACAGAAAGTGAAAAATGGATAAAGAACTTGTGGTACTTACGTACAATGCAGTATCACTCAGCAGTGAAATCTATGTCATCAGGCCCGTAGCAGCACAATGAGTGGATTCAGGTACGATGATTCTAACTGAAATAAGTCACACAGAAAAAGAAACATCATAAGATATCAGTAATACACGGAATGTAAACTTGGCTACACAGGAACTGAATTACAGAACAGAACAGGGTCTCAAATTTAGAAAACCAACTTATGCTTGTTTAAGGGGAAAGGTGAGTTGGGGTGCTGCATAAAACCAGAGATTGAAATGAGCACAGATAAAGTTCCTTAAGCCAAATATGGAATAGACAAGAGCTACTCCTTGCTCAACGAAATGGACTCAACACCGCATATTAAACGCCTAAGAATGTACCTGACTCTTAAGTATCTTAAAACCTATGGATTGCTATGTCTCCGAAAGAGAATCAAGCATGTGTACAGGGACATAAACGCAGCAGTGATAGGATTGGAGAGGTTCGGTGAGCAAATGAAGACCCTTTGAAGTCATATTGCATGGTACCCATTCCACGGGTTTCAACTACCCAGGTTTAAGGTATTCTTCCTTCAGCTAAAACATGCATGTGGAACCTAGAGTATGATCAACCATGTGATCGGGAGACGTGTTCAAATATGTCTCAGTTTTCGTACCCTGGTACTCGGGTGCAACATTCCAGACGCTTTACTAACACTCTCCCGACTTGGAGAGTCAGTCCCTTTAACCTCCTGTTTGGCCCAGTTTGCAATTTCTGCGGAAGATGAACAGGAATAGCGAGAACCAATGAGAGACTAGCTGGAGGTGTCTGGACGGGCAAATTTAACTCTCATTTCCCACCAGGAAGAGGAAATAACCAAAGGCTCAGCGTGCCGTGCCGGAACCAGATTAGGGCCTGAAGCCATCCTGCGGTGTTGCAGCCAGCTCACAAGAAAACGAGTTGAAGAAAGGAGCTCAGGGGCACTGTAATTCACAAACCTGCAGAGTTATAAATGACAACTATCGTCCAAAAATATACTGAAGTAAGGCTGCCAAGAGGACTTGAAAGCGGGGCAGAATTGCAGGAAACCGATTTCAGGAGGTAGACTGGAATTGCATTGAAAGCATAGGAAAAGAGGCAGAACGTCCACAATGATGCACTTGGCCAAAAAGGGCGTATGCGTTTTTTCCTGAATATATTCAGGAAAAAACGCATACGCCCTTTTTGGCCAACCAAGCAAGCTTGCAAAGGAAATCTGCACTACAATGAAGTCTCACTTCCCCCCGGTCAAAAGGGCCATCTGAAAAAAGTGTAAAATCCAGAAAGGCAGGACAGGACATGGAGAACTGGGAGCCTTGTTATGCTGATGGGCGGGATGTAAATTGCCAACAGACACTCAGGAGAAGTGTATGGTGTTTCCTGAAACGTCTAAAAAACAAAGCAACAGAGCCTAGGGCACTTCCACTTATGGTCCTATAGCTTAGGGAAATTAAAATCAAAAAGATACAGCCACCCCAATGTTTGGGACGCCTCTGTTTACAAGAACCTCGTTTACCGTACAAGTTCAATATCACAGAAAGTGAAAAATGGATAAAGAACTTGTGGTACTTACGTACAATGCAGTATCACTCAGCAGTGAAATCTATGTCATCAGGCCCGTAGCAGCACAATGAGTGGATTCAGGTACGATGATTCTAACTGAAATAAGTCACACAGAAAAAGAAACATCATAAGATATCAGTAATACACGGAATGTAAACTTGGCTACACAGGAACTGAATTACAGAACAGAACAGGGTCTCAAATTTAGAAAACCAACTTATGCTTGTTTAAGGGTAAAGGTGAGTTGGGGTGCTGCATAAAACCAGAGATTGAAATGAGCACAGATAAAGTTCCTTAAGCCAAATATGGAATAGACAAGAGCTACTCCTTGCTCAACGAAATGGACTCAACACCGCATATTAAACGCCTAAGAATGTACCTGACTCTTAAGTATCTTAAAACCTATGGATTGCTATGTCTCCGAAAGAGAATCAAGCATGTGTACAGGGACATAAACGCAGCAGTGATAGGATTGGAGAGGTTCGGTGAGCAAATGAAGACCCTTTGAAGTCATATTGCATGGTACCCATTCCACGGGTTTCAACTACCCAGGTTTAAGGTATTCTTCCTTCAGCTAAAACATGCATGTGGAACCTAGAGTATGATCAACCATGTGATCGGGAGACGTGTTCAAATATGTCTCAGTTTTCGTACCCTGGTACTCGGGTGCAACATTCCAGACGCTTTACTAACACTCTCCTGACTTGGAGAGTCAGTCCCTTTAACCTCCTGTTTGGCCCAGTTTGCAATTTCTGCGGAAGATGAACAGGAATAGCGAGAACCAATGAGAGACTAGCTGGAGGTGTCTGGACGGGCAAATTTAACTCTCATTTCCCACCAGGAAGAGGAAATAACCAAAGGCTCAGCGTGCCGTGCCGGAACCAGATTAGGGCCTGAAGCCATCCTGCGGTGTTGCAGCCAGCTCACAAGAAAACGAGTTGAAGAAAGGAGCTCAGGGGCACTGTAATTCACAAACCTGCAGAGTTATAAATGACAACTATCGTCCAAAAATATACTGAAGTAAGGCTGCCAAGAGGACTTGAAAGCGGGGCAGAATTGCAGGAAACCGATTTCAGGAGGTAGACTGGAATTGCATTGAAAGCATAGGAAAAGAGGCAGAACGTCCACAATGATGCACTTGGCCAAAAAGGGCGTATGCGTTTTTTCCTGAATATATTCAGGAAAAAACGCATACGCCCTTTTTGGCCAACCAAGCAAGCTTGCAAAGGAAATCTGCACTACAATGAAGTCTCACTTCCCCCCGGTCAAAAGGGCCATCTGAAAAAAGTGTAAAATCCAGAAAGGCAGGACAGGACATGGAGAACTGGGAGCCTTGTTATGCTGATGGGCGGGATGTAAATTGCCAACAGACACTCAGGAGAAGTGTATGGTGTTTCCTGAAACGTCTAAAAAACAAAGCAACAGAGCCTAGGGCACTTCCACTTATGGTCCTATAGCTTAGGGAAATTAAAATCAAAAAGATACAGCCACCCCAATGTTTGGGACGCCTCTGTTTACAAGAACCTCGTTTACCGTACAAGTTCAATATCACAGAAAGTGAAAAATGGATAAAGAACTTGTGGTACTTACGTACAATGCAGTATCACTCAGCAGTGAAATCTATGTCATCAGGCCCGTAGCAGCACAATGAGTGGATTCAGGTACGATGATTCTAACTGAAATAAGTCACACAGAAAAAGAAACATCATAAGATATCAGTAATACACGGAATGTAAACTTGGCTACACAGGAACTGAATTACAGAACAGAACAGGGTCTCAAATTTAGAAAACCAACTTATGCTTGTTTAAGGGGAAAGGTGAGTTGGGGTGCTGCATAAAACCAGAGATTGAAATGAGCACAGATAAAGTTCCTTAAGCCAAATATGGAATAGACAAGAGCTACTCCTTGCTCAACGAAATGGACTCAACACCGCATATTAAACGCCTAAGAGTGTACCTGACTCTTAAGTATCTTAAAACCTATGGATTGCTATGTCTCCGAAAGAGAATCAAGCATGTGTACAGGGACGTAAACGCAGCAGTGATAGGATTGGAGAGGTTCGGTGAGCAAATGAAGACCCTTTGAAGTCATATTGCATGGTACCCATTCCACGGGTTTCAACTACCCAGGTTTAAGGTATTCTTCCTTCAGCTAAAACATGCATGTGGAACCTAGAGTATGATCAACCATGTGATCGGGAGACGTGTTCAAATATATCTCAGTTTTCGTACCCTGGTACTCGGGTGCAACATTCCAGACGCTTTACTAACACTCTCCCGACTTGGAGAGTCAGTCCCTTTAACCTCCTGTTTGGCCCAGTTTGCAATTTCTGCGGAAGATGAACAGGAATAGCGAGAACCAATGAGAGACTAGCTGGAGGTGTCTGGACGGGCAAATTTAACTCTCATTTCCCACCAGGAAGAGGAAATAACCAAAGGCTCAGCGTGCCATGCCGGAACCAGATTAGGGCCTGAAGCCATCCTGCGGTGTTGCGGCCAGCTCACAAGAAAACGAGTTGAAGAAAGGAGCTCAGGGGCACTGTAATTCACAAACCTGCAGAGTTATAAATGACAACTATCGTCCAAAAATATACTGAAGTAAGGCTGCCAAGAGGACTTGAAAGCGGGGCAGAATTGCAGGAAACCGATTTCAGGAGGTAGACTGGAATTGCATTGAAAGCATAGGAAAAGAGGCAGAACGTCCACAATGATGCACTTGGCCAAAAAGGGCGTATGCGTTTTTTCCTGAATATATTCAGGAAAAAACGCATACGCCCTTTTTGGCCAACCAAGCAAGCTTGCAAAGGAAATCTGCACTACAATGAAGTCTCACTTCCCCCCGGTCAAAAGGGCCATCTGAAAAAAGTGTAAAATCCAGAAAGGCAGGACAGGCCATGGAGAACTGGGAGCCTTGTTATGCTGATGGGCGGGATGTAAATTGCCAACAGACACTCGGGAGAAGTGTATGGTGTTTCCTGAAACATCTAAAAAACAAAGCAACAGAGCCTAGGGCACTTCCACTTATGGTCCTATAGCTTAGGGAAATTAAAATCCAAAAGATACAGCCACCCCAATGTTTGGGACGCCTCTGTTTACAAGAACCTCGTTTACCGTACAAGTTCAATATCACAGAAAGTGAAAAATGGATAAAGAACTTGTGGTACTTACGTACAATGCAGTATCACTCAGCAGTGAAATCTATGTCATCAGGCCCGTAGCAGCACAATGAGTGGATTCAGGTACGATGATTCTAACTGAAATAAGTCACACAGAAAAAGAAACATCATAAGATATCAGTAATACACGGAATGTAAACTTGGCTACACAGGAACTGAATTACAGAACAGAACAGGGTCTCAAATTTAGAAAACCAACTTATGCTTGTTTAAGGGGAAAGGTGAGTTGGGGTGCTGCATAAAACCAGAGATTGAAATGAGCACAGATAAAGTTCCTTAAGCCAAATATGGAATAGACAAGAGCTACTCCTTGCTCAACGAAATGGACTCAACACCGCATATTAAACGCCTAAGAATGTAACTGACTCTTAAGTATCTTAAAACCTATGGATTGCTATGTCTCCGAAAGAGAATCAAGCATGTGTACAGGGACGTAAACGCAGCAGTGATAGGATTGGAGAGGTTCGGTGAGCAAATGAAGACCCTTTGAAGTCATATTGCATGGTACCCATTCCACGGGTTTCAACTACCCAGGTTTAAGGTATTCTTCCTTCAGCTAAAACATGCATGTGGAACCTAGAGTATGATCAACCATGTGATCGGGAGACGTGTTCAAATATGTCTCAGTTTTCGTACCCTGGTACTCGGGTGCAACATTCCAGACGCTTTACTAACACTCTCCCGACTTGGAGAGTCAGTCCCTTTAACCTCCAGTTTGGCCCAGTTTGCAATTTCTGCGGAAGATGAACAGGAATAGCGAGAACCAATGAGAGACTAGCTGGAGGTGTCTGGACGGGAAAATTTAACTCTCATTTCCCACCAGGAAGAGGAAATAACCAAAGGCTCAGCGTGCCGTGCCGGAACCAGATTAGGGCCTGAAGCCATCCTGCGGTGTTGCGGCCAGCTCACAAGAAAACGAGTTGAAGAAAGCAGCTCAGGGGCACTGTAATTCACAAACCTGCAGAGTTATAAATGACAACTATCGTCCAAAAATATACTGAAGTAAGGCTGCCAAGAGGACTTGAAAGCGGGGCAGAATTGCAGGAAACCGATTTCAGGAGGTAGACTGGAATTGCATTGAAAGCATAGGAAAAGAGGCAGAACGTCCACAATGATGCACTTGGCCAAAAAGGGCGTATGCGTTTTTTCCTGAATATATTCAGGAAAAAACGCATACGCCCTTTTTGGCCAACCAAGCAAGCTTGCAAAGGAAATCTGCACTACAATGAAGTCTCACTTCCCCCCGGTCAAAAGGGCCATCTGAAAAAAGTGTAAAATCCAGAAAGGCAGGACAGGACATGGAGAACTGGGAGCCTTGTTATGCTGATGGGCGGGATGTAAATTGCCAACAGACACTCAGGAGAAGTGTATGGTGTTTCCTGAAACGTCTAAAAAACAAAGCAACAGAGCCTAGGGCACTTCCACTTATGGTCCTATAGCTTAGGGAAATTAAAATCAAAAAGATACAGCCACCCCAATGTTTGGGACGCCTCTGTTTACAAGAACCTCGTTTACCGTACAAGTTCAATATCACAGAAAGTGAAAAATGGATAAAGAACTTGTGGTACTTACGTACAATGCAGTATCACTCAGCAGTGAAATCTATGTCATCAGGCCCGTAGCAGCACAATGAGTGGATTCAGGTACGATGATTCTAACTGAAATAAGTCACACAGAAAAAGAAACATCATAAGATATCAGTAATACACGGAATGTAAACTTGGCTACACAGGAACTGAATTACAGAACAGAACAGGGTCTCAAATTTAGAAAACCAACTTATGCTTGTTTAAGGGGAAAGGTGAGTTGGGGTGCTGCATAAAACCAGAGATTGAAATGAGCACAGATAAAGTTCCTTAAGCCAAATATGGAATAGACAAGAGCTACTCCTTGCTCAACGAAATGGACTCAACACCGCATATTAAACGCCTAAGAGTGTACCTGACTCTTAAGTATCTTAAAACCTATGGATTGCTATGTCTCCGAAAGAGAATCAAGCATGTGTACAGGGACGTAAACGCAGCAGTGATAGGATTGGAGAGGTTCGGTGAGCAAATGAAGACCCTTTGAAGTCATATTGCATGGTACCCATTCCACGGGTTTCAACTACCCAGGTTTAAGGTATTCTTCCTTCAGCTAAAACATGCATGTGGAACCTAGAGTATGATCAACCATGTGATCGGGAGACGTGTTCAAATATATCTCAGTTTTCGTACCCTGGTACTCGGGTGCAACATTCCAGACGCTTTACTAACACTCTCCCGACTTGGAGAGTCAGTCCCTTTAACCTCCTGTTTGGCCCAGTTTGCAATTTCTGCGGAAGATGAACAGGAATAGCGAGAACCAATGAGAGACTAGCTGGAGGTGTCTGGACGGGCAAATTTAACTCTCATTTCCCACCAGGAAGAGGAAATAACCAAAGGCTCAGCGTGCCATGCCGGAACCAGATTAGGGCCTGAAGCCATCCTGCGGTGTTGCGGCCAGCTCACAAGAAAGCGAGTTGAAGAAAGGAGCTCAGGGGCACTGTAATTCACAAACCTGCAGAGTTATAAATGACAACTATCGTCCAAAAATATACTGAAGTAAGGCTGCCAAGAGGACTTGAAAGCGGGGCAGAATTGCAGGAAACCGATTTCAGGAGGTAGACTGGAATTGCATTGAAAGCATAGGAAAAGAGGCAGAACGTCCACAATGATGCACTTGGCCAAAAAGGGCGTATGCGTTTTTTCCTGAATATATTCAGGAAAAAACGCATACGCCCTTTTTGGCCAACCAAGCAAGCTTGCAAAGGAAATCTGCACTACAATGAAGTCTCACTTCCCCCCGGTCAAAAGGGCCATCTGAAAAAAGTGTAAAATCCAGAAAGGCAGGACAGGCCATGGAGAACTGGGAGCCTTGTTATGCTGATGGGCGGGATGTAAATTGCCAACAGACACTCGGGAGAAGTGTATGGTGTTTCCTGAAACATCTAAAAAACAAAGCAACAGAGCCTAGGGCACTTCCACTTATGGTCCTATAGCTTAGGGAAATTAAAATCCAAAAGATACAGCCACCCCAATGTTTGGGACGCCTCTGTTTACAAGAACCTCGTTTACCGTACAAGTTCAATATCACAGAAAGTGAAAAATGGATAAAGAACTTGTGGTACTTACGTACAATGCAGTATCACTCAGCAGTGAAATCTATGTCATCAGGCCCGTAGCAGCACAATGAGTGGATTCAGGTACGATGATTCTAACTGAAATAAGTCACACAGAAAAAGAAACATCATAAGATATCAGTAATACACGGAATGTAAACTTGGCTACACAGGAACTGAATTACAGAACAGAACAGGGTCTCAAATTTAGAAAACCAACTTATGCTTGTTTAAGGGGAAAGGTGAGTTGGGGTGCTGCATAAAACCAGAGATTGAAATGAGCACAGATAAAGTTCCTTAAGCCAAATATGGAATAGACAAGAGCTACTCCTTGCTCAACGAAATGGACTCAACACCGCATATTAAACGCCTAAGAGTGTACCTGACTCTTAAGTATCTTAAAACCTATGGATTGCTATGTCTCCGAAAGAGAATCAAGCATGTGTACAGGGACGTAAACGCAGCAGTGATAGGATTGGAGAGGTTCGGTGAGCAAATGAAGACCCTTTGAAGTCATATTGCATGGTACCCATTCCACGGGTTTCAACTACCCAGGTTTAAGGTATTCTTCCTTCAGCTAAAACATGCATGTGGAACCTAGAGTATGATCAACCATGTGATCGGGAGACGTGTTCAAATATATCTCAGTTTTCGTACCCTGGTACTCGGGTGCAACATTCCAGACGCTTTACTAACACTCTCCCGACTTGGAGAGTCAGTCCCTTTAACCTCCAGTTTGGCCCAGTTTGCAATTTCTGCGGAAGATGAACAGGAATAGCGAGAACCAATGAGAGACTAGCTGGAGGTGTCTGGACGGGCAAATTTAACTCTCATTTCCCACCAGGAAGAGGAAATAACCAAAGGCTCAGCGTGCCATGCCGGAACCAGATTAGGGCCTGAAGCCATCCTGCGGTGTTGCGGCCAGCTCACAAGAAAGCGAGTTGAAGAAAGGAGCTCAGGGGCACTGTAATTCACAAACCTGCAGAGTTATAAATGACAACTATCGTCCAAAAATATACTGAAGTAAGGCTGCCAAGAGGACTTGAAAGCGGGGCAGAATTGCAGGAAACCGATTTCAGGAGGTAGACTGGAATTGCATTGAAAGCATACGAAAAGAGGCAGAACGTCCACAATGATGCACTTGGCCAAAAAGGGCGTATGCGTTTTTTCCTGAATATATTCAGGAAAAAACGCATACGCCCTTTTTGGCCAACCAAGCAAGCTTGCAAAGGAAATCTGCACTACAATGAAGTCTCACTTCCCCCCGGTCAAAAGGGCCATCTGAAAAAAGTGTAAAATCCAGAAAGGCAGGACAGGCCATGGAGAACTGGGAGCCTTGTTATGCTGATGGGCGGGATGTAAATTGCCAACAGACACTCGGGAGAAGTGTATGGTGTTTCCTGAAACATCTAAAAAACAAAGCAACAGAGCCTAGGGCACTTCCACTTATGGTCCTATAGCTTAGGGAAATTAAAATCAAAAAGATACAGCCACCCCAATGTTTGGGACGCCTCTGTTTACAAGAACCTCGTTTACCGTACAAGTTCAATATCACAGAAAGTGAAAAATGGATAAAGAACTTGTGGTACTTACGTACAATGCAGTATCACTCAGCAGTGAAATCTATGTCATCAGGCCCGTAGCAGCACAATGAGTGGATTCAGGTACGATGATTCTAACTGAAATAAGTCACACAGAAAAAGAAACATCATAAGATATCAGTAATACACGGAATGTAAACTTGGCTACACAGGAACTGAATTACAGAACAGAACAGGGTCTCAAATTTAGAAAACCAACTTATGCTTGTTTAAGGGGAAAGGTGAGTTGGGGTGCTGCATAAAACCAGAGATTGAAATGAGCACAGATAAAGTTCCTTAAGCCAAATATGGAATAGACAAGAGCTACTCCTTGCTCAACGAAATGGACTCAACACCGCATATTAAACGCCTAAGAATGTAACTGACTCTTAAGTATCTTAAAACCTATGGATTGCTATGTCTCCGAAAGAGAATCAAGCATGTGTACAGGGACGTAAACGCAGCAGTGATAGGATTGGAGAGGTTCGGTGAGCAAATGAAGACCCTTTGAAGTCATATTGCATGGTACCCATTCCACGGGTTTCAACTACCCAGGTTTAAGGTATTCTTCCTTCAGCTAAAACATGCATGTGGAACCTAGAGTATGATCAACCATGTGATCGGGAGACGTGTTCAAATATATCTCAGTTTTCGTACCCTGGTACTCGGGTGCAACATTCCAGACGCTTTACTAACACTCTCCCGACTTGGAGAGTCAGTCCCTTTAACCTCCAGTTTGGCCCAGTTTGCAATTTCTGCGGAAGATGAACAGGAATAGCGAGAACCAATGAGAGACTAGCTGGAGGTGTCTGGACGGGCAAATTTAACTCTCATTTCCCACCAGGAAGAGGAAATAACCAAAGGCTCAGCGTGCCATGCCGGAACCAGATTAGGGCCTGAAGCCATCCTGCGGTGTTGCGGCCAGCTCACAAGAAAGCGAGTTGAAGAAAGGAGCTCAGGGGCACTGTAATTCACAAACCTGCAGAGTTATAAATGACAACTATCGTCCAAAAATATACTGAAGTAAGGCTGCCAAGAGGACTTGAAAGCGGGGCAGAATTGCAGGAAACCGATTTCAGGAAGTAGACTGGAATTGCATTGAAAGCATACGAAAAGAGGCAGAACGTCCACAATGATGCACTTGGCCAAAAAGGGCGTATGCGTTTTTTCCTCAGGAAAAAACGCATACGCCCTTTTTGGCCAACCAAGCAAGCTTGCAAAGGAAATCTGCACTACAATGAAGTCTCACTTCCCCCCGGTCAAAAGGGCCATCTGAAAAAAGTGTAAAATCCAGAAAGGCAGGACAGGCCATGGAGAACTGGGAGCCTTGTTATGCTGATGGGCGGGATGTAAATTGCCAACAGACACTCGGGAGAAGTGTATGGTGTTTCCTGAAACATCTAAAAAACAAAGCAACAGAGCCTAGGGCACTTCCACTTATGGTCCTATAGCTTAGGGAAATTAAAATCCAAAAGATACAGCCACCCCAATGTTTGGGACGCCTCTGTTTACAAGAACCTCGTTTACCGTACAAGTTCAATATCACAGAAAGTGAAAAATGGATAAAGAACTTGTGGTACTTACGTACAATGCAGTATCACTCAGCAGTGAAATCTATGTCATCAGGCCCGTAGCAGCACAATGAGTGGATTCAGGTACGATGATTCTAACTGAAATAAGTCACACAGAAAAAGAAACATCATAAGATATCAGTAATACACGGAATGTAAACTTGGCTACACAGGAACTGAATTACAGAACAGAACAGGGTCTCAAATTTAGAAAACCAACTTATGCTTGTTTAAGGGGAAAGGTGAGTTGGGGTGCTGCATAAAACCAGAGATTGAAATGAGCACAGATAAAGTTCCTTAAGCCAAATATGGAATAGACAAGAGCTACTCCTTGCTCAACGAAATGGACTCAACACCGCATATTAAACGCCTAAGAATGTACCTGACTCTTAAGTATCTTAAAACCTATGGATTGCTATGTCTCCGAAAGAGAATCAAGCATGTGTACAGGGACATAAACGCAGCAGTGATAGGATTGGAGAGGTTCGGTGAGCAAATGAAGACCCTTTGAAGTCATATTGCATGGTACCCATTCCACGGGTTTCAACTACCCAGGTTTAAGGTATTCTTCCTTCAGCTAAAACATGCATGTGGAACCTAGAGTATGATCAACCATGTGATCGGGAGACGTGTTCAAATATGTCTCAGTTTTCGTACCCTGGTACTCGGGTGCAACATTCCAGACGCTTTACTAACACTCTCCCGACTTGGAGAGTCAGTCCCTTTAACCTCCTGTTTGGCCCAGTTTGCAATTTCTGCGGAAGATGAACAGGAATAGCGAGAACCAATGAGAGACTAGCTGGAGGTGTCTGGACGGGCAAATTTAACTCTCATTTCCCACCAGGAAGAGGAAATAACCAAAGGCTCAGCGTGCCGTGCCGGAACCAGATTAGGGCCTGAAGCCATCCTGCGGTGTTGCAGCCAGCTCACAAGAAAACGAGTTGAAGAAAGGAGCTCAGGGGCACTGTAATTCACAAACCTGCAGAGTTATAAATGACAACTATCGTCCAAAAATATACTGAAGTAAGGCTGCCAAGAGGACTTGAAAGCGGGGCAGAATTGCAGGAAACCGATTTCAGGAGGTAGACTGGAATTGCATTGAAAGCATAGGAAAAGAGGCAGAACGTCCACAATGATGCACTTGGCCAAAAAGGGCGTATGCGTTTTTTCCTGAATATATTCAGGAAAAAACGCATACGCCCTTTTTGGCCAACCAAGCAAGCTTGCAAAGGAAATCTGCACTACAATGAAGTCTCACTTCCCCCCGGTCAAAAGGGCCATCTGAAAAAAGTGTAAAATCCAGAAAGGCAGGACAGGACATGGAGAACTGGGAGCCTTGTTATGCTGATGGGCGGGATGTAAATTGCCAACAGACACTCAGGAGAAGTGTATGGTGTTTCCTGAAACGTCTAAAAAACAAAGCAACAGAGCCTAGGGCACTTCCACTTATGGTCCTATAGCTTAGGGAAATTAAAATCAAAAAGATACAGCCACCCCAATGTTTGGGACGCCTCTGTTTACAAGAACCTCGTTTACCATACAAGTTCAATATCACAGAAAGTGAAAAATGGATAAAGAACTTGTGGTACTTACG
The DNA here is from genome assembly GCF_963455315.2 of Globicephala melas. Taxonomy (NCBI): domain Eukaryota; kingdom Metazoa; phylum Chordata; class Mammalia; order Artiodactyla; family Delphinidae; genus Globicephala; species Globicephala melas. The sequence goes on from NW_027207325.1 coordinate 165,837, forward strand.
TACAATGCAGTATCACTCAGCAGTGAAATCTATGTCATCAGGCCCGTAGCAGCACAATGAGTGGATTCAGGTACGATGATTCTAACTGAAATAAGTCACACAGAAAAAGAAACATCATAAGATATCAGTAATACACGGAATGTAAACTTGGCTACACAGGAACTGAATTACAGAACAGAACAGGGTCTCAAATTTAGAAAACCAACTTATGCTTGTTTAAGGGGAAAGGTGAGTTGGGGTGCTGCATAAAACCAGAGATTGAAATGAGCACAGATAAAGTTCCTTAAGCCAAATATGGAATAGACAAGAGCTACTCCTTGCTCAACGAAATGGACTCAACACCGCATATTAAACGCCTAAGAGTGTACCTGACTCTTAAGTATCTTAAAACCTATGGATTGCTATGTCTCCGAAAGAGAATCAAGCATGTGTACAGGGACGTAAACGCAGCAGTGATAGGATTGGAGAGGTTCGGTGAGCAAATGAAGACCCTTTGAAGTCATATTGCATGGTACCCATTCCACGGGTTTCAACTACCCAGGTTTAAGGTATTCTTCCTTCAGCTAAAACATGCATGTGGAACCTAGAGTATGATCAACCATGTGATCGGGAGACGTGTTCAAATATATCTCAGTTTTCGTACCCTGGTACTCGGGTGCAACATTCCAGACGCTTTACTAACACTCTCCCGACTTGGAGAGTCAGTCCCTTTAACCTCCAGTTTGGCCCAGTTTGCAATTTCTGCGGAAGATGAACAGGAATAGCGAGAACCAATGAGAGACTAGCTGGAGGTGTCTGGACGGGCAAATTTAACTCTCATTTCCCACCAGGAAGAGGAAATAACCAAAGGCTCAGCGTGCCATGCCGGAACCAGATTAGGGCCTGAAGCCATCCTGCGGTGTTGCGGCCAGCTCACAAGAAAGCGAGTTGAAGAAAGGAGCTCAGGGGCACTGTAATTCACAAACCTGCAGAGTTATAAATGACAACTATCGTCCAAAAATATACTGAAGTAAGGCTGCCAAGAGGACTTGAAAGCGGGGCAGAATTGCAGGAAACCGATTTCAGGAGGTAGACTGGAATTGCATTGAAAGCATACGAAAAGAGGCAGAACGTCCACAATGATGCACTTGGCCAAAAAGGGCGTATGCGTTTTTTCCTGAATATATTCAGGAAAAAACGCATACGCCCTTTTTGGCCAACCAAGCAAGCTTGCAAAGGAAATCTGCACTACAATGAAGTCTCACTTCCCCCCGGTCAAAAGGGCCATCTGAAAAAAGTGTAAAATCCAGAAAGGCAGGACAGGCCATGGAGAACTGGGAGCCTTGTTATGCTGATGGGCGGGATGTAAATTGCCAACAGACACTCGGGAGAAGTGTATGGTGTTTCCTGAAACATCTAAAAAACAAAGCAACAGAGCCTAGGGCACTTCCACTTATGGTCCTATAGCTTAGGGAAATTAAAATCAAAAAGATACAGCCACCCCAATGTTTGGGACGCCTCTGTTTACAAGAACCTCGTTTACCGTACAAGTTCAATATCACAGAAAGTGAAAAATGGATAAAGAACTTGTGGTACTTACGTACAATGCAGTATCACTCAGCAGTGAAATCTATGTCATCAGGCCCGTAGCAGCACAATGAGTGGATTCAGGTACGATGATTCTAACTGAAATAAGTCACACAGAAAAAGAAACATCATAAGATATCAGTAATACACGGAATGTAAACTTGGCTACACAGGAACTGAATTACAGAACAGAACAGGGTCTCAAATTTAGAAAACCAACTTATGCTTGTTTAAGGGGAAAGGTGAGTTGGGGTGCTGCATAAAACCAGAGATTGAAATGAGCACAGATAAAGTTCCTTAAGCCAAATATGGAATAGACAAGAGCTACTCCTTGCTCAACGAAATGGACTCAACACCGCATATTAAACGCCTAAGAATGTAACTGACTCTTAAGTATCTTAAAACCTATGGATTGCTATGTCTCCGAAAGAGAATCAAGCATGTGTACAGGGACGTAAACGCAGCAGTGATAGGATTGGAGAGGTTCGGTGAGCAAATGAAGACCCTTTGAAGTCATATTGCATGGTACCCATTCCACGGGTTTCAACTACCCAGGTTTAAGGTATTCTTCCTTCAGCTAAAACATGCATGTGGAACCTAGAGTATGATCAACCATGTGATCGGGAGACGTGTTCAAATATATCTCAGTTTTCGTACCCTGGTACTCGGGTGCAACATTCCAGACGCTTTACTAACACTCTCCCGACTTGGAGAGTCAGTCCCTTTAACCTCCAGTTTGGCCCAGTTTGCAATTTCTGCGGAAGATGAACAGGAATAGCGAGAACCAATGAGAGACTAGCTGGAGGTGTCTGGACGGGCAAATTTAACTCTCATTTCCCACCAGGAAGAGGAAATAACCAAAGGCTCAGCGTGCCATGCCGGAACCAGATTAGGGCCTGAAGCCATCCTGCGGTGTTGCGGCCAGCTCACAAGAAAGCGAGTTGAAGAAAGGAGCTCAGGGGCACTGTAATTCACAAACCTGCAGAGTTATAAATGACAACTATCGTCCAAAAATATACTGAAGTAAGGCTGCCAAGAGGACTTGAAAGCGGGGCAGAATTGCAGGAAACCGATTTCAGGAGGTAGACTGGAATTGCATTGAAAGCATACGAAAAGAGGCAGAACGTCCACAATGATGCACTTGGCCAAAAAGGGCGTATGCGTTTTTTCCTGAATATATTCAGGAAAAAACGCATACGCCCTTTTTGGCCAACCAAGCAAGCTTGCAAAGGAAATCTGCACTACAATGAAGTCTCACTTCCCCCCGGTCAAAAGGGCCATCTGAAAAAAGTGTAAAATCCAGAAAGGCAGGACAGGCCATGGAGAACTGGGAGCCTTGTTATGCTGATGGGCGGGATGTAAATTGCCAACAGACACTCGGGAGAAGTGTATGGTGTTTCCTGAAACATCTAAAAAACAAAGCAACAGAGCCTAGGGCACTTCCACTTATGGTCCTATAGCTTAGGGAAATTAAAATCAAAAAGATACAGCCACCCCAATGTTTGGGACGCCTCTGTTTACAAGAACCTCGTTTACCGTACAAGTTCAATATCACAGAAAGTGAAAAATGGATAAAGAACTTGTGGTACTTACGTACAATGCAGTATCACTCAGCAGTGAAATCTATGTCATCAGGCCCGTAGCAGCACAATGAGTGGATTCAGGTACGATGATTCTAACTGAAATAAGTCACACAGAAAAAGAAACATCATAAGATATCAGTAATACACGGAATGTAAACTTGGCTACACAGGAACTGAATTACAGAACAGAACAGGGTCTCAAATTTAGAAAACCAACTTATGCTTGTTTAAGGGGAAAGGTGAGTTGGGGTGCTGCATAAAACCAGAGATTGAAATGAGCACAGATAAAGTTCCTTAAGCCAAATATGGAATAGACAAGAGCTACTCCTTGCTCAACGAAATGGACTCAACACCGCATATTAAACGCCTAAGAATGTAACTGACTCTTAAGTATCTTAAAACCTATGGATTGCTATGTCTCCGAAAGAGAATCAAGCATGTGTACAGGGATGTAAACGCAGCAGTGATAGGATTGGAGAGGTTCGGTGAGCAAATGAAGACCCTTTGAAGTCATATTGCATGGTACCCATTCCACGGGTTTCAACTACCCAGGTTTAAGGTATTCTTCCTTCAGCTAAAACATGCATGTGGAACCTAGAGTATGATCAACCATGTGATCGGGAGACGTGTTCAAATATGTCTCAGTTTTCGTACCCTGGTACTCGGGTGCAACATTCCAGACGCTTTACTAACACTCTCCCGACTTGGAGAGTCAGTCCCTTTAACCTCCAGTTTGGCCCAGTTTGCAATTTCTGCGGAAGATGAACAGGAATAGCGAGAACCAATGAGAGACTAGCTGGAGGTGTCTGGACGGGAAAATTTAACTCTCATTTCCCACCAGGAAGAGGAAATAACCAAAGGCTCAGCGTGCCGTGCCGGAACCAGATTAGGGCCTGAAGCCATCCTGCGGTGTTGCGGCCAGCTCACAAGAAAACGAGTTGAAGAAAGCAGCTCAGGGGCACTGTAATTCACAAACCTGCAGAGTTATAAATGACAACTATCGTCCAAAAATATACTGAAGTAAGGCTGCCAAGAGGACTTGAAAGCGGGGCAGAATTGCAGGAAACCGATTTCAGGAGGTAGACTGGAATTGCATTGAAAGCATAGGAAAAGAGGCAGAACGTCCACAATGATGCACTTGGCCAAAAAGGGCGTATGCGTTTTTTCCTGAATATATTCAGGAAAAAACGCATACGCCCTTTTTGGCCAACCAAGCAAGCTTGCAAAGGAAATCTGCACTACAATGAAGTCTCACTTCCCCCCGGTCAAAAGGGCCATCTGAAAAAAGTGTAAAATCCAGAAAGGCAGGACAGGCCATGGAGAACTGGGAGCCTTGTTATGCTGATGGGCGGGATGTAAATTGCCAACAGACACTCGGGAGAAGTGTATGGTGTTTCCTGAAACATCTAAAAAACAAAGCAACAGAGCCTAGGGCACTTCCACTTATGGCCCTATAGCTTAGGGAAATTAAAATCAAAACGACACAGCCACCCCAATGTTTGGGACGCCTCTGTTTACAAGAACCTCGTTTACCGTACAAGTTCAATATCACAGAAAGTGAAAAATGGATAAAGAACTTGTGGTACTTACGTACAATGCAGTATCACTCAGCAGTGAAATCTATGTCATCAGGCCCGTAGCAGCACAATGAGTGGATTCAGGTACGATGATTCTAACTGAAATAAGTCACACAGAAAAAGAAACATCATAAGATATCAGTAATACACGGAATGTAAACTTGGCTACACAGGAACTGAATTACAGAACAGAACAGGGTCTCAAATTTAGAAAACCAACTTATGCTTGTTTAAGGGGAAAGGTGAGTTGGGGTGCTGCATAAAACCAGAGATTGAAATGAGCACAGATAAAGTTCCTTAAGCCAAATATGGAATAGACAAGAGCTACTCCTTGCTCAACGAAATGGACTCAACACCGCATATTAAACGCCTAAGAATGTACCTGACTCTTAAGTATCTTAAAACCTATGGATTGCTATGTCTCCGAAAGAGAATCAAGCATGTGTACAGGGACATAAACGCAGCAGTGATAGGATTGGAGAGGTTCGGTGAGCAAATGAAGACCCTTTGAAGTCATATTGCATGGTACCCATTCCACGGGTTTCAACTACCCAGGTTTAAGGTATTCTTCCTTCAGCTAAAACATGCATGTGGAACCTAGAGTATGATCAACCATGTGATCGGGAGACGTGTTCAAATATGTCTCAGTTTTCGTACCCTGGTACTCGGGTGCAACATTCCAGACGCTTTACTAACACTCTCCCGACTTGGAGAGTCAGTCCCTTTAACCTCCTGTTTGGCCCAGTTTGCAATTTCTGCGGAAGATGAACAGGAATAGCGAGAACCAATGAGAGACTAGCTGGAGGTGTCTGGACGGGCAAATTTAACTCTCATTTCCCACCAGGAAGAGGAAATAACCAAAGGCTCAGCGTGCCGTGCCGGAACCAGATTAGGGCCTGAAGCCATCCTGCGGTGTTGCGGCCAGCTCACAAGAAAGCGAGTTGAAGAAAGGAGCTCAGGGGCACTGTAATTCACAAACCTGCAGAGTTATAAATGACAACTATCGTCCAAAAATATACTGAAGTAAGGCTGCCAAGAGGACTTGAAAGCGGGGCAGAATTGCAGGAAACCGATTTCAGGAGGTAGACTGGAATTGCATCGAAAGCATAGGAAAAGAGGCAGAACGTCCACAATGATGCACTTGGCCAAAAAGGGCGTATGCGTTTTTTCCTGAATATATTCAGGAAAAAACGCATACGCCCTTTTTGGCCAACCAAGCAAGCTTGCAAAGGAAATCTGCACTACAATGAAGTCTCACTTCCCCCCGGTCAAAAGGGCCATCTGAAAAAAGTGTAAAATCCAGAAAGGCAGGACAGGCCATGGAGAACTGGGAGCCTTGTTATGCTGATGGGCGGGATGTAAATTGCCAACAGACACTCCGGAGAAGTGTATGGTGTTTCCTGAAACATCTAAAAAACAAAGCAACAGAGCCTAGGGCACTTCCACTTATGGTCCTATAGCTTAGGGAAATTAAAATCAAAAAGATACAGCCACCCCAATGTTTGGGACGCCTCTGTTTACAAGAACCTCGTTTACCGTACAAGTTCAATATCACAGAAAGTGAAAAATGGATAAAGAACTTGTGGTACTTACGTACAATGCAGTATCACTCAGCAGTGAAATCTATGTCATCAGGCCCGTAGCAGCACAATGAGTGGATTCAGGTACGATGATTCTAACTGAAATAAGTCACACAGAAAAAGAAACATCATAAGATATCAGTAATACACGGAATGTAAACTTGGCTACACAGGAACTGAATTACAGAACAGAACAGGGTCTCAAATTTAGAAAACCAACTTATGCTTGTTTAAGGGGAAAGGTGAGTTGGGGTGCTGCATAAAACCAGAGATTGAAATGAGCACAGATAAAGTTCCTTAAGCCAAATATGGAATAGACAAGAGCTACTCCTTGCTCAACGAAATGGACTCAACACCGCATATTAAACGCCTAAGAATGTAACTGACTCTTAAGTATCTTAAAACCTATGGATTGCTATGTCTCCGAAAGAGAATCAAGCATGTGTACAGGGACGTAAACGCAGCAGTGATAGGATTGGAGAGGTTCGGTGAGCAAATGAAGACCCTTTGAAGTCATATTGCATGGTACCCATTCCACGGGTTTCAACTACCCAGGTTTAAGGTATTCTTCCTTCAGCTAAAACATGCATGTGGAACCTAGAGTATGATCAACCATGTGATCGGGAGACGTGTTCAAATATGTCTCAGTTTTCGTACCCTGGTACTCGGGTGCAACATTCCAGACGCTTTACTAACACTCTCCCGACTTGGAGAGTCAGTCCCTTTAACCTCCTGTTTGGCCCAGTTTGCAATTTCTGCGGAAGATGAACAGGAATAGCGAGAACCAATGAGAGACTAGCTGGAGGTGTCTGGACGGGCAAATTTAACTCTCATTTCCCACCAGGAAGAGGAAATAACCAAAGGCTCAGCGTGCCGTGCCGGAACCAGATTAGGGCCTGAAGCCATCCTGCGGTGTTGCGGCCAGCTCACAAGAAAACGAGTTGAAGAAAGCAGCTCAGGGGCACTGTAATTCACAAACCTGCAGAGTTATAAATGACAACTATCGTCCAAAAATATACTGAAGTAAGGCTGCCAAGAGGACTTGAAAGCGGGGCAGAATTGCAGGAAACCGATTTCAGGAGGTAGACTGGAATTGCATTGAAAGCATAGGAAAAGAGGCAGAACGTCCACAATGATGCACTTGGCCAAAAAGGGCGTATGCGTTTTTTCCTGAATATATTCAGGAAAAAACGCATACGCCCTTTTTGGCCAACCAAGCAAGCTTGCAAAGGAAATCTGCACTACAATGAAGTCTCACTTCCCCCCGGTCAAAAGGGCCATCTGAAAAAAGTGTAAAATCCAGAAAGGCAGGACAGGCCATGGAGAACTGGGAGCCTTGTTATGCTGATGGGCGGGATGTAAATTGCCAACAGACACTCGGGAGAAGTGTATGGTGTTTCCTGAAACATCTAAAAAACAAAGCAACAGAGCCTAGGGCACTTCCACTTATGGCCCTATAGCTTAGGGAAATTAAAATCAAAACGACACAGCCACCCCAATGTTTGGGACGCCTCTGTTTACAAGAACCTCGTTTACCGTACAAGTTCAATATCACAGAAAGTGAAAAATGGATAAAGAACTTGTGGTACTTACGTACAATGCAGTATCACTCAGCAGTGAAATCTATGTCATCAGGCCCGTAGCAGCACAATGAGTGGATTCAGGTACGATGATTCTAACTGAAATAAGTCACACAGAAAAAGAAACATCATAAGATATCAGTAATACACGGAATGTAAACTTGGCTACACAGGAACTGAATTACAGAACAGAACAGGGTCTCAAATTTAGAAAACCAACTTATGCTTGTTTAAGGGTAAAGGTGAGTTGGGGTGCTGCATAAAACCAGAGATTGAAATGAGCACAGATAAAGTTCCTTAAGCCAAATATGGAATAGACAAGAGCTACTCCTTGCTCAACGAAATGGACTCAACACCGCATATTAAACGCCTAAGAATGTACCTGACTCTTAAGTATCTTAAAACCTATGGATTGCTATGTCTCCGAAAGAGAATCAAGCATGTGTACAGGGACATAAACGCAGCAGTGATAGGATTGGAGAGGTTCGGTGAGCAAATGAAGACCCTTTGAAGTCATATTGCATGGTACCCATTCCACGGGTTTCAACTACCCAGGTTTAAGGTATTCTTCCTTCAGCTAAAACATGCATGTGGAACCTAGAGTATGATCAACCATGTGATCGGGAGACGTGTTCAAATATGTCTCAGTTTTCGTACCCTGGTACTCGGGTGCAACATTCCAGACGCTTTACTAACACTCTCCCGACTTGGAGAGTCAGTCCCTTTAACCTCCTGTTTGGCCCAGTTTGCAATTTCTGCGGAAGATGAACAGGAATAGCGAGAACCAATGAGAGACTAGCTGGAGGTGTCTGGACGGGCAAATTTAACTCTCATTTCCCACCAGGAAGAGGAAATAACCAAAGGCTCAGCGTGCCGTGCCGGAACCAGATTAGGGCCTGAAGCCATCCTGCGGTGTTGCGGCCAGCTCACAAGAAAGCGAGTTGAAGAAAGGAGCTCAGGGGCACTGTAATTCACAAACCTGCAGAGTTATAAATGACAACTATCGTCCAAAAATATACTGAAGTAAGGCTGCCAAGAGGACTTGAAAGCGGGGCAGAATTGCAGGAAACCGATTTCAGGAGGTAGACTGGAATTGCATCGAAAGCATAGGAAAAGAGGCAGAACGTCCACAATGATGCACTTGGCCAAAAAGGGCGTATGCGTTTTTTCCTGAATATATTCAGGAAAAAACGCATACGCCCTTTTTGGCCAACCAAGCAAGCTTGCAAAGGAAATCTGCACTACAATGAAGTCTCACTTCCCCCCGGTCAAAAGGGCCATCTGAAAAAAGTGTAAAATCCAGAAAGGCAGGACAGGCCATGGAGAACTGGGAGCCTTGTTATGCTGATGGGCGGGATGTAAATTGCCAACAGACACTCCGGAGAAGTGTATGGTGTTTCCTGAAACATCTAAAAAACAAAGCAACAGAGCCTAGGGCACTTCCACTTATGGTCCTATAGCTTAGGGAAATTAAAATCAAAAAGATACAGCCACCCCAATGTTTGGGACGCCTCTGTTTACAAGAACCTCGTTTACCGTACAAGTTCAATATCACAGAAAGTGAAAAATGGATAAAGAACTTGTGGTACTTACGTACAATGCAGTATCACTCAGCAGTGAAATCTATGTCATCAGGCCCGTAGCAGCACAATGAGTGGATTCAGGTACGATGATTCTAACTGAAATAAGTCACACAGAAAAAGAAACATCATAAGATATCAGTAATACACGGAATGTAAACTTGGCTACACAGGAACTGAATTACAGAACAGAACAGGGTCTCAAATTTAGAAAACCAACTTATGCTTGTTTAAGGGGAAAGGTGAGTTGGGGTGCTGCATAAAACCAGAGATTGAAATGAGCACAGATAAAGTTCCTTAAGCCAAATATGGAATAGACAAGAGCTACTCCTTGCTCAACGAAATGGACTCAACACCGCATATTAAACGCCTAAGAATGTAACTGACTCTTAAGTATCTTAAAACCTATGGATTGCTATGTCTCCGAAAGAGAATCAAGCATGTGTACAGGGACGTAAACGCAGCAGTGATAGGATTGGAGAGGTTCGGTGAGCAAATGAAGACCCTTTGAAGTCATATTGCATGGTACCCATTCCACGGGTTTCAACTACCCAGGTTTAAGGTATTCTTCCTTCAGCTAAAACATGCATGTGGAACCTAGAGTATGATCAACCATGTGATCGGGAGACGTGTTCAAATATGTCTCAGTTTTCGTACCCTGGTACTCGGGTGCAACATTCCAGACGCTTTACTAACACTCTCCCGACTTGGAGAGTCAGTCCCTTTAACCTCCTGTTTGGCCCAGTTTGCAATTTCTGCGGAAGATGAACAGGAATAGCGAGAACCAATGAGAGACTAGCTGGAGGTGTCTGGACGGGCAAATTTAACTCTCATTTCCCACCAGGAAGAGGAAATAACCAAAGGCTCAGCGTGCCGTGCCGGAACCAGATTAGGGCCTGAAGCCATCCTGCGGTGTTGCGGCCAGCTCACAAGAAAACGAGTTGAAGAAAGCAGCTCAGGGGCACTGTAATTCACAAACCTGCAGAGTTATAAATGACAACTATCGTCCAAAAATATACTGAAGTAAGGCTGCCAAGAGGACTTGAAAGCGGGGCAGAATTGCAGGAAACCGATTTCAGGAGGTAGACTGGAATTGCATTGAAAGCATAGGAAAAGAGGCAGAACGTCCACAATGATGCACTTGGCCAAAAAGGGCGTATGCGTTTTTTCCTGAATATATTCAGGAAAAAACGCATACGCCCTTTTTGGCCAACCAAGCAAGCTTGCAAAGGAAATCTGCACTACAATGAAGTCTCACTTCCCCCCGGTCAAAAGGGCCATCTGAAAAAAGTGTAAAATCCAGAAAGGCAGGACAGGCCATGGAGAACTGGGAGCCTTGTTATGCTGATGGGCGGGATGTAAATTGCCAACAGACACTCGGGAGAAGTGTATGGTGTTTCCTGAAACATCTAAAAAACAAAGCAACAGAGCCTAGGGCACTTCCACTTATGGTCCTATAGCTTAGGGAAATTAAAATCCAAAAGATACAGCCACCCCAATGTTTGGGACGCCTCTGTTTACAAGAACCTCGTTTACCGTACAAGTTCAATATCACAGAAAGTGAAAAATGGATAAAGAACTTGTGGTACTTACGTACAATGCAGTATCACTCAGCAGTGAAATCTATGTCATCAGGCCCGTAGCAGCACAATGAGTGGATTCAGGTACGATGATTCTAACTGAAATAAGTCACACAGAAAAAGAAACATCATAAGATATCAGTAATACACGGAATGTAAACTTGGCTACACAGGAACTGAATTACAGAACAGAACAGGGTCTCAAATTTAGAAAACCAACTTATGCTTGTTTAAGGGGAAAGGTGAGTTGGGGTGCTGCATAAAACCAGAGATTGAAATGAGCACAGATAAAGTTCCTTAAGCCAAATATGGAATAGACAAGAGCTACTCCTTGCTCAACGAAATGGACTCAACACCGCATATTAAACGCCTAAGAATGTACCTGACTCTTAAGTATCTTAAAACCTATGGATTGCTATGTCTCCGAAAGAGAATCAAGCATGTGTACAGGGACATAAACGCAGCAGTGATAGGATTGGAGAGGTTCGGTGAGCAAATGAAGACCCTTTGAAGTCATATTGCATGGTACCCATTCCACGGGTTTCAACTACCCAGGTTTAAGGTATTCTTCCTTCAGCTAAAACATGCATGTGGAACCTAGAGTATGATCAACCATGTGATCGGGAGACGTGTTCAAATATGTCTCAGTTTTCGTACCCTGGTACTCGGGTGCAACATTCCAGACGCTTTACTAACACTCTCCCGACTTGGAGAGTCAGTCCCTTTAACCTCCTGTTTGGCCCAGTTTGCAATTTCTGCGGAAGATGAACAGGAATAGCGAGAACCAATGAGAGACTAGCTGGAGGTGTCTGGACGGGCAAATTTAACTCTCATTTCCCACCAGGAAGAGGAAATAACCAAAGGCTCAGCGTGCCGTGCCGGAACCAGATTAGGGCCTGAAGCCATCCTGCGGTGTTGCAGCCAGCTCACAAGAAAACGAGTTGAAGAAAGGAGCTCAGGGGCACTGTAATTCACAAACCTGCAGAGTTATAAATGACAACTATCGTCCAAAAATATACTGAAGTAAGGCTGCCAAGAGGACTTGAAAGCGGGGCAGAATTGCAGGAAACCGATTTCAGGAGGTAGACTGGAATTGCATTGAAAGCATAGGAAAAGAGGCAGAACGTCCACAATGATGCACTTGGCCAAAAAGGGCGTATGCGTTTTTTCCTGAATATATTCAGGAAAAAACGCATACGCCCTTTTTGGCCAACCAAGCAAGCTTGCAAAGGAAATCTGCACTACAATGAAGTCTCACTTCCCCCCGGTCAAAAGGGCCATCTGAAAAAAGTGTAAAATCCAGAAAGGCAGGACAGGACATGGAGAACTGGGAGCCTTGTTATGCTGATGGGCGGGATGTAAATTGCCAACAGACACTCAGGAGAAGTGTATGGTGTTTCCTGAAACGTCTAAAAAACAAAGCAACAGAGCCTAGGGCACTTCCACTTATGGTCCTATAGCTTAGGGAAATTAAAATCAAAAAGATACAGCCACCCCAATGTTTGGGACGCCTCTGTTTACAAGAACCTCGTTTACCGTACAAGTTCAATATCACAGAAAGTGAAAAATGGATAAAGAACTTGTGGTACTTACGTACAATGCAGTATCACTCAGCAGTGAAATCTATGTCATCAGGCCCGTAGCAGCACAATGAGTGGATTCAGGTACGATGATTCTAACTGATATAAGTCACACAGAAAAAGAAACATCATAAGATATCAGTAATACACGGAATGTAAACTTGGCTACACAGGAACTGAATTACAGAACAGAACAGGGTCTCAAATTTAGAAAACCAACTTATGCTTGTTTAAGGGGAAAGGTGAGTTGGGGTGCTGCATAAAACCAGAGATTGAAATGAGCACAGATAAAGTTCCTTAAGCCAAATATGGAATAGACAAGAGCTACTCCTTGCTCAACGAAATGGACTCAACACCGCATATTAAACGCCTAAGAATGTACCTGACTCTTAAGTATCTTAAAACCTATGGATTGCTATGTCTCCGAAAGAGAATCAAGCATGTGTACAGGGACATAAACGCAGCAGTGATAGGATTGGAGAGGTTCGGTGAGCAAATGAAGACCCTTTGAAGTCATATTGCATGGTACCCATTCCACGGGTTTCAACTACCCAGGTTTAAGGTATTCTTCCTTCAGCTAAAACATGCATGTGGAACCTAGAGTATGATCAACCATGTGATCGGGAGACGTGTTCAAATATGTCTCAGTTTTCGTACCCTGGTACTCGGGTGCAACATTCCAGACGCTTTACTAACACTCTCCCGACTTGGAGAGTCAGTCCCTTTAACCTCCTGTTTGGCCCAGTTTGCAATTTCTGCGGAAGATGAACAGGAATAGCGAGAACCAATGAGAGACTAGCTGGAGGTGTCTGGACGGGCAAATTTAACTCTCATTTCCCACCAGGAAGAGGAAATAACCAAAGGCTCAGCGTGCCGTGCCGGAACCAGATTAGGGCCTGAAGCCATCCTGCGGTGTTGCAGCCAGCTCACAAGAAAACGAGTTGAAGAAAGGAGCTCAGGGGCACTGTAATTCACAAACCTGCAGAGTTATAAATGACAACTATCGTCCAAAAATATACTGAAGTAAGGCTGCCAAGAGGACTTGAAAGCGGGGCAGAATTGCAGGAAACCGATTTCAGGAGGTAGACTGGAATTGCATTGAAAGCATAGGAAAAGAGGCAGAACGTCCACAATGATGCACTTGGCCAAAAAGGGCGTATGCGTTTTTTCCTGAATATATTCAGGAAAAAACGCATACGCCCTTTTTGGCCAACCAAGCAAGCTTGCAAAGGAAATCTGCACTACAATGAAGTCTCACTTCCCCCCGGTCAAAAGGGCCATCTGAAAAAAGTGTAAAATCCAGAAAGGCAGGACAGGCCATGGAGAACTGGGAGCCTTGTTATGCTGATGGGCGGGATGTAAATTGCCAACAGACACTCAGGAGAAGTGTATGGTGTTTCCTGAAACGTCTAAAAAACAAAGCAACAGAGCCTAGGGCACTTCCACTTATGGTCCTATAGCTTAGGGAAATTAAAATCAAAAAGATACAGCCACCCCAATGTTTGGGACGCCTCTGTTTACAAGAACCTCGTTTACCGTACAAGTTCAATATCACAGAAAGTGAAAAATGGATAAAGAACTTGTGGTACTTACGTACAATGCAGTATCACTCAGCAGTGAAATCTATGTCATCAGGCCCGTAGCAGCACAATGAGTGGATTCAGGTACGATGATTCTAACTGAAATAAGTCACACAGAAAAAGAAACATCATAAGATATCAGTAATACACGGAATGTAAACTTGGCTACACAGGAACTGAATTACAGAACAGAACAGGGTCTCAAATTTAGAAAACCAACTTATGCTTGTTTAAGGGGAAAGGTGAGTTGGGGTGCTGCATAAAACCAGAGATTGAAATGAGCACAGATAAAGTTCCTTAAGCCAAATATGGAATAGACAAGAGCTACTCCTTGCTCAACGAAATGGACTCAACACCGCATATTAAACGCCTAAGAGTGTACCTGACTCTTAAGTATCTTAAAACCTATGGATTGCTATGTCTCCGAAAGAGAATCAAGCATGTGTACAGGGACGTAAACGCAGCAGTGATAGGATTGGAGAGGTTCGGTGAGCAAATGAAGACCCTTTGAAGTCATATTGCATGGTACCCATTCCACGGGTTTCAACTACCCAGGTTTAAGGTATTCTTCCTTCAGCTAAAACATGCATGTGGAACCTAGAGTATGATCAACCATGTGATCGGGAGACGTGTTCAAATATATCTCAGTTTTCGTACCCTGGTACTCGGGTGCAACATTCCAGACGCTTTACTAACACTCTCCCGACTTGGAGAGTCAGTCCCTTTAACCTCCTGTTTGGCCCAGTTTGCAATTTCTGCGGAAGATGAACAGGAATAGCGAGAACCAATGAGAGACTAGCTGGAGGTGTCTGGACGGGCAAATTTAACTCTCATTTCCCACCAGGAAGAGGAAATAACCAAAGGCTCAGCGTGCCATGCCGGAACCAGATTAGGGCCTGAAGCCATCCTGCGGTGTTGCGGCCAGCTCACAAGAAAACGAGTTGAAGAAAGCAGCTCAGGGGCACTGTAATTCACAAACCTGCAGAGTTATAAATGACAACTATCGTCCAAAAATATACTGAAGTAAGGCTGCCAAGAGGACTTGAAAGCGGGGCAGAATTGCAGGAAACCGATTTCAGGAGGTAGACTGGAATTGCATTGAAAGCATAGGAAAAGAGGCAGAACGTCCACAATGATGCACTTGGCCAAAAAGGGCGTATGCGTTTTTTCCTGAATATATTCAGGAAAAAACGCATACGCCCTTTTTGGCCAACCAAGCAAGCTTGCAAAGGAAATCTGCACTACAATGAAGTCTCACTTCCCCCCGGTCAAAAGGGCCATCTGAAAAAAGTGTAAAATCCAGAAAGGCAGGACAGGCCATGGAGAACTGGGAGCCTTGTTATGCTGATGGGCGGGATGTAAATTGCCAACAGACACTCGGGAGAAGTGTATGGTGTTTCCTGAAACATCTAAAAAACAAAGCAACAGAGCCTAGGGCACTTCCACTTATGGTCCTATAGCTTAGGGAAATTAAAATCAAAAAGATACAGCCACCCCAATGTTTGGGACGCCTCTGTTTACAAGAACCTCGTTTACCGTACAAGTTCAATATCACAGAAAGTGAAAAATGGATAAAGAACTTGTGGTACTTACGTACAATGCAGTATCACTCAGCAGTGAAATCTATGTCATCAGGCCCGTAGCAGCACAATGAGTGGATTCAGGTACGATGATTCTAACTGAAATAAGTCACACAGAAAAAGAAACATCATAAGATATCAGTAATACACGGAATGTAAACTTGGCTACACAGGAACTGAATTACAGAACAGAACAGGGTCTCAAATTTAGAAAACCAACTTATGCTTGTTTAAGGGGAAAGGTGAGTTGGGGTGCTGCATAAAACCAGAGATTGAAATGAGCACAGATAAAGTTCCTTAAGCCAAATATGGAATAGACAAGAGCTACTCCTTGCTCAACGAAATGGACTCAACACCGCATATTAAACGCCTAAGAATGTACCTGACTCTTAAGTATCTTAAAACCTATGGATTGCTATGTCTCCGAAAGAGAATCAAGCATGTGTACAGGGACATAAACGCAGCAGTGATAGGATTGGAGAGGTTCGGTGAGCAAATGAAGACCCTTTGAAGTCATATTGCATGGTACCCATTCCACGGGTTTCAACTACCCAGGTTTAAGGTATTCTTCCTTCAGCTAAAACATGCATGTGGAACCTAGAGTATGATCAACCATGTGATCGGGAGACGTGTTCAAATATGTCTCAGTTTTCGTACCCTGGTACTCGGGTGCAACATTCCAGACGCTTTACTAACACTCTCCCGACTTGGAGAGTCAGTCCCTTTAACCTCCTGTTTGGCCCAGTTTGCAATTTCTGCGGAAGATGAACAGGAATAGCGAGAACCAATGAGAGACTAGCTGGAGGTGTCTGGACGGGCAAATTTAACTCTCATTTCCCACCAGGAAGAGGAAATAACCAAAGGCTCAGCGTGCCGTGCCGGAACCAGATTAGGGCCTGAAGCCATCCTGCGGTGTTGCAGCCAGCTCACAAGAAAACGAGTTGAAGAAAGGAGCTCAGGGGCACTGTAATTCACAAACCTGCAGAGTTATAAATGACAACTATCGTCCAAAAATATACTGAAGTAAGGCTGCCAAGAGGACTTGAAAGCGGGGCAGAATTGCAGGAAACCGATTTCAGGAGGTAGACTGGAATTGCATTGAAAGCATAGGAAAAGAGGCAGAACGTCCACAATGATGCACTTGGCCAAAAAGGGCGTATGCGTTTTTTCCTGAATATATTCAGGAAAAAACGCATACGCCCTTTTTGGCCAACCAAGCAAGCTTGCAAAGGAAATCTGCACTACAATGAAGTCTCACTTCCCCCCGGTCAAAAGGGCCATCTGAAAAAAGTGTAAAATCCAGAAAGGCAGGACAGGCCATGGAGAACTGGGAGCCTTGTTATGCTGATGGGCGGGATGTAAATTGCCAACAGACACTCAGGAGAAGTGTATGGTGTTTCCTGAAATGTCTAAAAAACAAAGCAACAGAGCCTAGGGCACTTCCACTTATGGTCCTATAGCTTAGGGAAATTAAAATCAAAAAGATACAGCCACCCCAATGTTTGGGACGCCTCTGTTTACAAGAACCTCGTTTACCGTACAAGTTCAATATCACAGAAAGTGAAAAATGGATAAAGAACTTGTGGTACTTACGTACAATGCAGTATCACTCAGCAGTGAAATCTATGTCATCAGGCCCGTAGCAGCACAATGAGTGGATTCAGGTACGATGATTCTAACTGAAATAAGTCACACAGAAAAAGAAACATCATAAGATATCAGTAATACACGGAATGTAAACTTGGCTACACAGGAACTGAATTACAGAACAGAACAGGGTCTCAAATTTAGAAAACCAACTTATGCTTGTTTAAGGGGAAAGGTGAGTTGGGGTGCTGCATAAAACCAGAGATTGAAATGAGCACAGATAAAGTTCCTTAAGCCAAATATGGAATAGACAAGAGCTACTCCTTGCTCAACGAAATGGACTCAACACCGCATATTAAACGCCTAAGAGTGTACCTGACTCTTAAGTATCTTAAAACCTATGGATTGCTATGTCTCCGAAAGAGAATCAAGCATGTGTACAGGGACGTAAACGCAGCAGTGATAGGATTGGAGAGGTTCGGTGAGCAAATGAAGACCCTTTGAAGTCATATTGCATGGTACCCATTCCACGGGTTTCAACTACCCAGGTTTAAGGTATTCTTCCTTCAGCTAAAACATGCATGTGGAACCTAGAGTATGATCAACCATGTGATCGGGAGACGTGTTCAAATATATCTCAGTTTTCGTACCCTGGTACTCGGGTGCAACATTCCAGACGCTTTACTAACACTCTCCCGACTTGGAGAGTCAGTCCCTTTAACCTCCTGTTTGGCCCAGTTTGCAATTTCTGCGGAAGATGAACAGGAATAGCGAGAACCAATGAGAGACTAGCTGGAGGTGTCTGGACGGGCAAATTTAACTCTCATTTCCCACCAGGAAGAGGAAATAACCAAAGGCTCAGCGTGCCGTGCCGGAACCAGATTAGGGCCTGAAGCCATCCTGCGGTGTTGCGGCCAGCTCACAAGAAAACGAGTTGAAGAAAGGAGCTCAGGGGCACTGTAATTCACAAACCTGCAGAGTTATAAATGACAACTATCGTCCAAAAATATACTGAAGTAAGGCTGCCAAGAGGACTTGAAAGCGGGGCAGAATTGCAGGAAACCGATTTCAGGAGGTAGACTGGAATTGCATTGAAAGCATAGGAAAAGAGGCAGAACGTCCACAATGATGCACTTGGCCAAAAAGGGCGTATGCGTTTTTTCCTGAATATATTCAGGAAAAAACGCATACGCCCTTTTTGGCCAACCAAGCAAGCTTGCAAAGGAAATCTGCACTACAATGAAGTCTCACTTCCCCCCGGTCAAAAGGGCCATCTGAAAAAAGTGTAAAATCCAGAAAGGCAGGACAGGCCATGGAGAACTGGGAGCCTTGTTATGCTGATGGGCGGGATGTAAATTGCCAACAGACACTCGGGAGAAGTGTATGGTGTTTCCTGAAACATCTAAAAAACAAAGCAACAGAGCCTAGGGCACTTCCACTTATGGTCCTATAGCTTAGGGAAATTAAAATCCAAAAGATACAGCCACCCCAATGTTTGGGACGCCTCTGTTTACAAGAACCTCGTTTACCGTACAAGTTCAATATCACAGAAAGTGAAAAATGGATAAAGAACTTGTGGTACTTACGTACAATGCAGTATCACTCAGCAGTGAAATCTATGTCATCAGGCCCGTAGCAGCACAATGAGTGGATTCAGGTACGATGATTCTAACTGAAATAAGTCACACAGAAAAAGAAACATCATAAGATATCAGTAATACACGGAATGTAAACTTGGCTACACAGGAACTGAATTACAGAACAGAACAGGGTCTCAAATTTAGAAAACCAACTTATGCTTGTTTAAGGGGAAAGGTGAGTTGGGGTGCTGCATAAAACCAGAGATTGAAATGAGCACAGATAAAGTTCCTTAAGCCAAATATGGAATAGACAAGAGCTACTCCTTGCTCAACGAAATGGACTCAACACCGCATATTAAACGCCTAAGAATGTACCTGACTCTTAAGTATCTTAAAACCTATGGATTGCTATGTCTCCGAAAGAGAATCAAGCATGTGTACAGGGACATAAACGCAGCAGTGATAGGATTGGAGAGGTTCGGTGAGCAAATGAAGACCCTTTGAAGTCATATTGCATGGTACCCATTCCACGGGTTTCAACTACCCAGGTTTAAGGTATTCTTCCTTCAGCTAAAACATGCATGTGGAACCTAGAGTATGATCAACCATGTGATCGGGAGACGTGTTCAAATATGTCTCAGTTTTCGTACCCTGGTACTCGGGTGCAACATTCCAGACGCTTTACTAACACTCTCCCGACTTGGAGAGTCAGTCCCTTTAACCTCCTGTTTGGCCCAGTTTGCAATTTCTGCGGAAGATGAACAGGAATAGCGAGAACCAATGAGAGACTAGCTGGAGGTGTCTGGACGGGCAAATTTAACTCTCATTTCCCACCAGGAAGAGGAAATAACCAAAGGCTCAGCGTGCCGTGCCGGAACCAGATTAGGGCCTGAAGCCATCCTGCGGTGTTGCGGCCAGCTCACAAGAAAGCGAGTTGAAGAAAGGAGCTCAGGGGCACTGTAATTCACAAACCTGCAGAGTTATAAATGACAACTATCGTCCAAAAATATACTGAAGTAAGGCTGCCAAGAGGACTTGAAAGCGGGGCAGAATTGCAGGAAACCGATTTCAGGAGGTAGACTGGAATTGCATTGAAAGCATAGGAAAAGAGGCAGAACGTCCACAATGATGCACTTGGCCAAAAAGGGCGTATGCGTTTTTTCCTGAATATATTCAGGAAAAAACGCATACGCCCTTTTTGGCCAACCAAGCAAGCTTGCAAAGGAAATCTGCACTACAATGAAGTCTCACTTCCCCCCGGTCAAAAGGGCCATCTGAAAAAAGTGTAAAATCCAGAAAGGCAGGACAGGACATGGAGAACTGGGAGCCTTGTTATGCTGATGGGCGGGATGTAAATTGCCAACAGACACTCAGGAGAAGTGTATGGTGTTTCCTGAAACGTCTAAAAAACAAAGCAACAGAGCCTAGGGCACTTCCACTTATGGTCCTATAGCTTAGGGAAATTAAAATCAAAAAGATACAGCCACCCCAATGTTTGGGACGCCTCTGTTTACAAGAACCTCGTTTACCATACAAGTTCAATATCACAGAAAGTGAAAAATGGATAAAGAACTTGTGGTACTTACGTACAATGCAGTATCACTCAGCAGTGAAATCTATGTCATCAGGCCCGTAGCAGCACAATGAGTGGATTCAGGTACGATGATTCTAACTGAAATAAGTCACACAGAAAAAGAAACATCATAAGATATCAGTAATACACGGAATGTAAACTTGGCTACACAGGAACTGAATTACAGAACAGAACAGGGTCTCAAATTTAGAAAACCAACTTATGCTTGTTTAAGGGGAAAGGTGAGTTGGGGTGCTGCATAAAACCAGAGATTGAAATGAGCACAGATAAAGTTCCTTAAGCCAAATATGGAATAGACAAGAGCTACTCCTTGCTCAACGAAATGGACTCAACACCGCATATTAAACGCCTAAGAGTGTACCTGACTCTTAAGTATCTTAAAACCTATGGATTGCTATGTCTCCGAAAGAGAATCAAGCATGTGTACAGGGACGTAAACGCAGCAGTGATAGGACTGGAGAGGTTCGGTGAGCAAATGAAGACCCTTTGAAGTCATATTGCATGGTACCCATTCCACGGGTTTCAACTACCCAGGTTTAAGGTATTCTTCCTTCAGCTAAAACATGCATGTGGAACCTAGAGTATGATCAACCATGTGATCGGGAGACGTGTTCAAATATATCTCAGTTTTCGTACCCTGGTACTCGGGTGCAACATTCCAGACGCTTTACTAACACTCTCCCGACTTGGAGAGTCAGTCCCTTTAACCTCCTGTTTGGCCCAGTTTGCAATTTCTGCGGAAGATGAACAGGAATAGCGAGAACCAATGAGAGACTAGCTGGAGGTGTCTGGACGGGCAAATTTAACTCTCATTTCCCACCAGGAAGAGGAAATAACCAAAGGCTCAGCGTGCCATGCCGGAACCAGATTAGGGCCTGAAGCCATCCTGCGGTGTTGCGGCCAGCTCACAAGAAAGCGAGTTGAAGAAAGGAGCTCAGGGGCACTGTAATTCACAAACCTGCAGAGTTATAAATGACAACTATCGTCCAAAAATATACTGAAGTAAGGCTGCCAAGAGGACTTGAAAGCGGGGCAGAATTGCAGGAAACCGATTTCAGGAGGTAGACTGGAATTGCATTGAAAGCATAGGAAAAGAGGCAGAACGTCCACAATGATGCACTTGGCCAAAAAGGGCGTATGCGTTTTTTCCTGAATATATTCAGGAAAAAACGCATACGCCCTTTTTGGCCAACCAAGCAAGCTTGCAAAGGAAATCTGCACTACAATGAAGTCTCACTTCCCCCCGGTCAAAAGGGCCATCTGAAAAAAGTGTAAAATCCAGAAAGGCAGGACAGGCCATGGAGAACTGGGAGCCTTGTTATGCTGATGGGCGGGATGTAAATTGCCAACAGACACTCGGGAGAAGTGTATGGTGTTTCCTGAAACATCTAAAAAACAAAGCAACAGAGCCTAGGGCACTTCCACTTATGGTCCTATAGCTTAGGGAAATTAAAATCAAAAAGATACAGCCACCCCAATGTTTGGGACGCCTCTGTTTACAAGAACCTCGTTTACCGTACAAGTTCAATATCACAGAAAGTGAAAAATGGATAAAGAACTTGTGGTACTTACGTACAATGCAGTATCACTCAGCAGTGAAATCTATGTCATCAGGCCCGTAGCAGCACAATGAGTGGATTCAGGTACGATGATTCTAACTGAAATAAGTCACACAGAAAAAGAAACATCATAAGATATCAGTAATACACGGAATGTAAACTTGGCTACACAGGAACTGAATTACAGAACAGAACAGGGTCTCAAATTTAGAAAACCAACTTATGCTTGTTTAAGGGGAAAGGTGAGTTGGGGTGCTGCATAAAACCAGAGATTGAAATGAGCACAGATAAAGTTCCTTAAGCCAAATATGGAATAGACAAGAGCTACTCCTTGCTCAACGAAATGGACTCAACACCGCATATTAAACGCCTAAGAATGTAACTGACTCTTAAGTATCTTAAAACCTATGGATTGCTATGTCTCCGAAAGAGAATCAAGCATGTGTACAGGGACGTAAACGCAGCAGTGATAGGATTGGAGAGGTTCGGTGAGCAAATGAAGACCCTTTGAAGTCATATTGCATGGTACCCATTCCACGGGTTTCAACTACCCAGGTTTAAGGTATTCTTCCTTCAGCTAAAACATGCATGTGGAACCTAGAGTATGATCAACCATGTGATCGGGAGACGTGTTCAAATATGTCTCAGTTTTCGTACCCTGGTACTCGGGTGCAACATTCCAGACGCTTTACTAACACTCTCCCGACTTGGAGAGTCAGTCCCTTTAACCTCCAGTTTGGCCCAGTTTGCAATTTCTGCGGAAGATGAACAGGAATAGCGAGAACCAATGAGAGACTAGCTGGAGGTGTCTGGACGGGAAAATTTAACTCTCATTTCCCACCAGGAAGAGGAAATAACCAAAGGCTCAGCGTGCCGTGCCGGAACCAGATTAGGGCCTGAAGCCATCCTGCGGTGTTGCGGCCAGCTCACAAGAAAACGAGTTGAAGAAAGCAGCTCAGGGGCACTGTAATTCACAAACCTGCAGAGTTATAAATGACAACTATCGTCCAAAAATATACTGAAGTAAGGCTGCCAAGAGGACTTGAAAGCGGGGCAGAATTGCAGGAAACCGATTTCAGGAGGTAGACTGGAATTGCATTGAAAGCATAGGAAAAGAGGCAGAACGTCCACAATGATGCACTTGGCCAAAAAGGGCGTATGCGTTTTTTCCTGAATATATTCAGGAAAAAACGCATACGCCCTTTTTGGCCAACCAAGCAAGCTTGCAAAGGAAATCTGCACTACAATGAAGTCTCACTTCCCCCCGGTCAAAAGGGCCATCTGAAAAAAGTGTAAAATCCAGAAAGGCAGGACAGGCCATGGAGAACTGGGAGCCTTGTTATGCTGATGGGCGGGATGTAAATTGCCAACAGACACTCGGGAGAAGTGTATGGTGTTTCCTGAAACATCTAAAAAACAAAGCAACAGAGCCTAGGGCACTTCCACTTATGGCCCTATAGCTTAGGGAAATTAAAATCAAAACGACACAGCCACCCCAATGTTTGGGACGCCTCTGTTTACAAGAACCTCGTTTACCGTACAAGTTCAATATCACAGAAAGTGAAAAATGGATAAAGAACTTGTGGTACTTACGTACAATGCAGTATCACTCAGCAGTGAAATCTATGTCATCAGGCCCGTAGCAGCACAATGAGTGGATTCAGGTACGATGATTCTAACTGAAATAAGTCACACAGAAAAAGAAACATCATAAGATATCAGTAATACACGGAATGTAAACTTGGCTACACAGGAACTGAATTACAGAACAGAACAGGGTCTCAAATTTAGAAAACCAACTTATGCTTGTTTAAGGGGAAAGGTGAGTTGGGGTGCTGCATAAAACCAGAGATTGAAATGAGCACAGATAAAGTTCCTTAAGCCAAATATGGAATAGACAAGAGCTACTCCTTGCTCAACGAAATGGACTCAACACCGCATATTAAACGCCTAAGAATGTACCTGACTCTTAAGTATCTTAAAACCTATGGATTGCTATGTCTCCGAAAGAGAATCAAGCATGTGTACAGGGACATAAACGCAGCAGTGATAGGATTGGAGAGGTTCGGTGAGCAAATGAAGACCCTTTGAAGTCATATTGCATGGTACCCATTCCACGGGTTTCAACTACCCAGGTTTAAGGTATTCTTCCTTCAGCTAAAACATGCATGTGGAACCTAGAGTATGATCAACCATGTGATCGGGAGACGTGTTCAAATATGTCTCAGTTTTCGTACCCTGGTACTCGGGTGCAACATTCCAGACGCTTTACTAACACTCTCCCGACTTGGAGAGTCAGTCCCTTTAACCTCCTGTTTGGCCCAGTTTGCAATTTCTGCGGAAGATGAACAGGAATAGCGAGAACCAATGAGAGACTAGCTGGAGGTGTCTGGACGGGCAAATTTAACTCTCATTTCCCACCAGGAAGAGGAAATAACCAAAGGCTCAGCGTGCCGTGCCGGAACCAGATTAGGGCCTGAAGCCATCCTGCGGTGTTGCGGCCAGCTCACAAGAAAGCGAGTTGAAGAAAGGAGCTCAGGGGCACTGTAATTCACAAACCTGCAGAGTTATAAATGACAACTATCGTCCAAAAATATACTGAAGTAAGGCTGCCAAGAGGACTTGAAAGCGGGGCAGAATTGCAGGAAACCGATTTCAGGAGGTAGACTGGAATTGCATCGAAAGCATAGGAAAAGAGGCAGAACGTCCACAATGATGCACTTGGCCAAAAAGGGCGTATGCGTTTTTTCCTGAATATATTCAGGAAAAAACGCATACGCCCTTTTTGGCCAACCAAGCAAGCTTGCAAAGGAAATCTGCACTACAATGAAGTCTCACTTCCCCCCGGTCAAAAGGGCCATCTGAAAAAAGTGTAAAATCCAGAAAGGCAGGACAGGCCATGGAGAACTGGGAGCCTTGTTATGCTGATGGGCGGGATGTAAATTGCCAACAGACACTCCGGAGAAGTGTATGGTGTTTCCTGAAACATCTAAAAAACAAAGCAACAGAGCCTAGGGCACTTCCACTTATGGTCCTATAGCTTAGGGAAATTAAAATCAAAAAGATACAGCCACCCCAATGTTTGGGACGCCTCTGTTTACAAGAACCTCGTTTACCGTACAAGTTCAATATCACAGAAAGTGAAAAATGGATAAAGAACTTGTGGTACTTACGTACAATGCAGTATCACTCAGCAGTGAAATCTATGTCATCAGGCCCGTAGCAGCACAATGAGTGGATTCAGGTACGATGATTCTAACTGAAATAAGTCACACAGAAAAAGAAACATCATAAGATATCAGTAATACACGGAATGTAAACTTGGCTACACAGGAACTGAATTACAGAACAGAACAGGGTCTCAAATTTAGAAAACCAACTTATGCTTGTTTAAGGGGAAAGGTGAGTTGGGGTGCTGCATAAAACCAGAGATTGAAATGAGCACAGATAAAGTTCCTTAAGCCAAATATGGAATAGACAAGAGCTACTCCTTGCTCAACGAAATGGACTCAACACCGCATATTAAACGCCTAAGAATGTAACTGACTCTTAAGTATCTTAAAACCTATGGATTGCTATGTCTCCGAAAGAGAATCAAGCATGTGTACAGGGACGTAAACGCAGCAGTGATAGGATTGGAGAGGTTCGGTGAGCAAATGAAGACCCTTTGAAGTCATATTGCATGGTACCCATTCCACGGGTTTCAACTACCCAGGTTTAAGGTATTCTTCCTTCAGCTAAAACATGCATGTGGAACCTAGAGTATGATCAACCATGTGATCGGGAGACGTGTTCAAATATGTCTCAGTTTTCGTACCCTGGTACTCGGGTGCAACATTCCAGACGCTTTACTAACACTCTCCCGACTTGGAGAGTCAGTCCCTTTAACCTCCTGTTTGGCCCAGTTTGCAATTTCTGCGGAAGATGAACAGGAATAGCGAGAACCAATGAGAGACTAGCTGGAGGTGTCTGGACGGGCAAATTTAACTCTCATTTCCCACCAGGAAGAGGAAATAACCAAAGGCTCAGCGTGCCGTGCCGGAACCAGATTAGGGCCTGAAGCCATCCTGCGGTGTTGCGGCCAGCTCACAAGAAAACGAGTTGAAGAAAGCAGCTCAGGGGCACTGTAATTCACAAACCTGCAGAGTTATAAATGACAACTATCGTCCAAAAATATACTGAAGTAAGGCTGCCAAGAGGACTTGAAAGCGGGGCAGAATTGCAGGAAACCGATTTCAGGAGGTAGACTGGAATTGCATTGAAAGCATAGGAAAAGAGGCAGAACGTCCACAATGATGCACTTGGCCAAAAAGGGCGTATGCGTTTTTTCCTGAATATATTCAGGAAAAAACGCATACGCCCTTTTTGGCCAACCAAGCAAGCTTGCAAAGGAAATCTGCACTACAATGAAGTCTCACTTCCCCCCGGTCAAAAGGGCCATCTGAAAAAAGTGTAAAATCCAGAAAGGCAGGACAGGCCATGGAGAACTGGGAGCCTTGTTATGCTGATGGGCGGGATGTAAATTGCCAACAGACACTCGGGAGAAGTGTATGGTGTTTCCTGAAACATCTAAAAAACAAAGCAACAGAGCCTAGGGCACTTCCACTTATGGCCCTATAGCTTAGGGAAATTAAAATCAAAACGACACAGCCACCCCAATGTTTGGGACGCCTCTGTTTACAAGAACCTCGTTTACCGTACAAGTTCAATATCACAGAAAGTGAAAAATGGATAAAGAACTTGTGGTACTTACGTACAATGCAGTATCACTCAGCAGTGAAATCTATGTCATCAGGCCCGTAGCAGCACAATGAGTGGATTCAGGTACGATGATTCTAACTGAAATAAGTCACACAGAAAAAGAAACATCATAAGATATCAGTAATACACGGAATGTAAACTTGGCTACACAGGAACTGAATTACAGAACAGAACAGGGTCTCAAATTTAGAAAACCAACTTATGCTTGTTTAAGGGGAAAGGTGAGTTGGGGTGCTGCATAAAACCAGAGATTGAAATGAGCACAGATAAAGTTCCTTAAGCCAAATATGGAATAGACAAGAGCTACTCCTTGCTCAACGAAATGGACTCAACACCGCATATTAAACGCCTAAGAATGTACCTGACTCTTAAGTATCTTAAAACCTATGGATTGCTATGTCTCCGAAAGAGAATCAAGCATGTGTACAGGGACATAAACGCAGCAGTGATAGGATTGGAGAGGTTCGGTGAGCAAATGAAGACCCTTTGAAGTCATATTGCATGGTACCCATTCCACGGGTTTCAACTACCCAGGTTTAAGGTATTCTTCCTTCAGCTAAAACATGCATGTGGAACCTAGAGTATGATCAACCATGTGATCGGGAGACGTGTTCAAATATGTCTCAGTTTTCGTACCCTGGTACTCGGGTGCAACATTCCAGACGCTTTACTAACACTCTCCCGACTTGGAGAGTCAGTCCCTTTAACCTCCTGTTTGGCCCAGTTTGCAATTTCTGCGGAAGATGAACAGGAATAGCGAGAACCAATGAGAGACTAGCTGGAGGTGTCTGGACGGGCAAATTTAACTCTCATTTCCCACCAGGAAGAGGAAATAACCAAAGGCTCAGCGTGCCGTGCCGGAACCAGATTAGGGCCTGAAGCCATCCTGCGGTGTTGCGGCCAGCTCACAAGAAAGCGAGTTGAAGAAAGGAGCTCAGGGGCACTGTAATTCACAAACCTGCAGAGTTATAAATGACAACTATCGTCCAAAAATATACTGAAGTAAGGCTGCCAAGAGGACTTGAAAGCGGGGCAGAATTGCAGGAAACCGATTTCAGGAGGTAGACTGGAATTGCATCGAAAGCATAGGAAAAGAGGCAGAACGTCCACAATGATGCACTTGGCCAAAAAGGGCGTATGCGTTTTTTCCTGAATATATTCAGGAAAAAACGCATACGCCCTTTTTGGCCAACCAAGCAAGCTTGCAAAGGAAATCTGCACTACAATGAAGTCTCACTTCCCCCCGGTCAAAAGGGCCATCTGAAAAAAGTGTAAAATCCAGAAAGGCAGGACAGGCCATGGAGAACTGGGAGCCTTGTTATGCTGATGGGCGGGATGTAAATTGCCAACAGACACTCCGGAGAAGTGTATGGTGTTTCCTGAAACATCTAAAAAACAAAGCAACAGAGCCTAGGGCACTTCCACTTATGGTCCTATAGCTTAGGGAAATTAAAATCAAAAAGATACAGCCACCCCAATGTTTGGGACGCCTCTGTTTACAAGAACCTCGTTTACCGTACAAGTTCAATATCACAGAAAGTGAAAAATGGATAAAGAACTTGTGGTACTTACGTACAATGCAGTATCACTCAGCAGTGAAATCTATGTCATCAGGCCCGTAGCAGCACAATGAGTGGATTCAGGTACGATGATTCTAACTGAAATAAGTCACACAGAAAAAGAAACATCATAAGATATCAGTAATACACGGAATGTAAACTTGGCTACACAGGAACTGAATTACAGAACAGAACAGGGTCTCAAATTTAGAAAACCAACTTATGCTTGTTTAAGGGGAAAGGTGAGTTGGGGTGCTGCATAAAACCAGAGATTGAAATGAGCACAGATAAAGTTCCTTAAGCCAAATATGGAATAGACAAGAGCTACTCCTTGCTCAACGAAATGGACTCAACACCGCATATTAAACGCCTAAGAATGTACCTGACTCTTAAGTATCTTAAAACCTATGGATTGCTATGTCTCCGAAAGAGAATCAAGCATGTGTACAGGGACGTAAACGCAGCAGTGATAGGATTGGAGAGGTTCGGTGAGCAAATGAAGACCCTTTGAAGTCATATTGCATGGTACCCATTCCACGGGTTTCAACTACCCAGGTTTAAGGTATTCTTCCTTCAGCTAAAACATGCATGTGGAACCTAGAGTATGATCAACCATGTGATCGGGAGACGTGTTCAAATATGTCTCAGTTTTCGTACCCTGGTACTCGGGTGCAACATTCCAGACGCTTTACTAACACTCTCCCGACTTGGAGAGTCAGTCCCTTTAACCTCCTGTTTGGCCCAGTTTGCAATTTCTGCGGAAGATGAACAGGAATAGTGAGAACCAATGAGAGACTAGCTGGAGGTGTCTGGACGGGCAAATTTAACTCTCATTTCCCACCAGGAAGAGGAAATAACCAAAGGCTCAGCGTGCCGTGCCGGAACCAGATTAGGGCCTGAAGCCATCCTGCGGTGTTGCGGCCAGCTCACAAGAAAACGAGTTGAAGAAAGCAGCTCAGGGGCACTGTAATTCACAAACCTGCAGAGTTATAAATGACAACTATCGTCCAAAAATATACTGAAGTAAGGCTGCCAAGAGGACTTGAAAGCGGGGCAGAATTGCAGGAAACCGATTTCAGGAGGTAGACTGGAATTGCATTGAAAGCATAGGAAAAGAGGCAGAACGTCCACAATGATGCACTTGGCCAAAAAGGGCGTATGCGTTTTTTCCTGAATATATTCAGGAAAAAACGCATACGCCCTTTTTGGCCAACCAAGCAAGCTTGCAAAGGAAATCTGCACTACAATGAAGTCTCACTTCCCCCCGGTCAAAAGGGCCATCTGAAAAAAGTGTAAAATCCAGAAAGGCAGGACAGGCCATGGAGAACTGGGAGCCTTGTTATGCTGATGGGCGGGATGTAAATTGCCAACAGACACTCGGGAGAAGTGTATGGTGTTTCCTGAAACATCTAAAAAACAAAGCAACAGAGCCTAGGGCACTTCCACTTATGGCCCTATAGCTTAGGGAAATTAAAATCAAAACGACACAGCCACCCCAATGTTTGGGACGCCTCTGTTTACAAGAACCTCGTTTACCGTACAAGTTCAATATCACAGAAAGTGAAAAATGGATAAAGAACTTGTGGTACTTACGTACAATGCAGTATCACTCAGCAGTGAAATCTATGTCATCAGGCCCGTAGCAGCACAATGAGTGGATTCAGGTACGATGATTCTAACTGAAATAAGTCACACAGAAAAAGAAACATCATAAGATATCAGTAATACACGGAATGTAAACTTGGCTACACAGGAACTGAATTACAGAACAGAACAGGGTCTCAAATTTAGAAAACCAACTTATGCTTGTTTAAGGGGAAAGGTGAGTTGGGGTGCTGCATAAAACCAGAGATTGAAATGAGCACAGATAAAGTTCCTTAAGCCAAATATGGAATAGACAAGAGCTACTCCTTGCTCAACGAAATGGACTCAACACCGCATATTAAACGCCTAAGAATGTACCTGACTCTTAAGTATCTTAAAACCTATGGATTGCTATGTCTCCGAAAGAGAATCAAGCATGTGTACAGGGACATAAACGCAGCAGTGATAGGATTGGAGAGGTTCGGTGAGCAAATGAAGACCCTTTGAAGTCATATTGCATGGTACCCATTCCACGGGTTTCAACTACCCAGGTTTAAGGTATTCTTCCTTCAGCTAAAACATGCATGTGGAACCTAGAGTATGATCAACCATGTGATCGGGAGACGTGTTCAAATATGTCTCAGTTTTCGTACCCTGGTACTCGGGTGCAACATTCCAGACGCTTTACTAACACTCTCCCGACTTGGAGAGTCAGTCCCTTTAACCTCCTGTTTGGCCCAGTTTGCAATTTCTGCGGAAGATGAACAGGAATAGCGAGAACCAATGAGAGACTAGCTGGAGGTGTCTGGACGGGCAAATTTAACTCTCATTTCCCACCAGGAAGAGGAAATAACCAAAGGCTCAGCGTGCCGTGCCGGAACCAGATTAGGGCCTGAAGCCATCCTGCGGTGTTGCGGCCAGCTCACAAGAAAACGAGTTGAAGAAAGGAGCTCAGGGGCACTGTAATTCACAAACCTGCAGAGTTATAAATGACAACTATCGTCCAAAAATATACTGAAGTAAGGCTGCCAAGAGGACTTGAAAGCGGGGCAGAATTGCAGGAAACCGATTTCAGGAGGTAGACTGGAATTGCATCGAAAGCATAGGAAAAGAGGCAGAACGTCCACAATGATGCACTTGGCCAAAAAGGGCGTATGCGTTTTTTCCTGAATATATTCAGGAAAAAACGCATACGCCCTTTTTGGCCAACCAAGCAAGCTTGCAAAGGAAATCTGCACTACAATGAAGTCTCACTTCCCCCCGGTCAAAAGGGCCATCTGAAAAAAGTGTAAAATCCAGAAAGGCAGGACAGGCCATGGAGAACTGGGAGCCTTGTTATGCTGATGGGCGGGATGTAAATTGCCAACAGACACTCGGGAGAAGTGTATGGTGTTTCCTGAAACATCTAAAAAACAAAGCAACAGAGCCTAGGGCACTTCCACTTATGGTCCTATAGCTTAGGGAAATTAAAATCCAAAAGATACAGCCACCCCAATGTTTGGGACGCCTCTGTTTACAAGAACCTCGTTTACCGTACAAGTTCAATATCACAGAAAGTGAAAAATGGATAAAGAACTTGTGGTACTTACGTACAATGCAGTATCACTCAGCAGTGAAATCTATGTCATCAGGCCCGTAGCAGCACAATGAGTGGATTCAGGTACGATGATTCTAACTGAAATAAGTCACACAGAAAAAGAAACATCATAAGATATCAGTAATACACGGAATGTAAACTTGGCTACACAGGAACTGAATTACAGAACAGAACAGGGTCTCAAATTTAGAAAACCAACTTATGCTTGTTTAAGGGGAAAGGTGAGTTGGGGTGCTGCATAAAACCAGAGATTGAAATGAGCACAGATAAAGTTCCTTAAGCCAAATATGGAATAGACAAGAGCTACTCCTTGCTCAACGAAATGGACTCAACACCGCATATTAAACGCCTAAGAATGTACCTGACTCTTAAGTATCTTAAAACCTATGGATTGCTATGTCTCCGAAAGAGAATCAAGCATGTGTACAGGGACATAAACAAAGCAGTGATAGGATTGGAGAGGTTCGGTGAGCAAATGAAGACCCTTTGAAGTCATATTGCATGGTACCCATTCCACGGGTTTCAACTACCCAGGTTTAAGGTATTCTTCCTTCAGCTAAAACATGCATGTGGAACCTAGAGTATGATCAACCATGTGATCGGGAGACGTGTTCAAATATGTCTCAGTTTTCGTACCCTGGTACTCGGGTGCAACATTCCAGACGCTTTACTAACACTCTCCCGACTTGGAGAGTCAGTCCCTTTAACCTCCTGTTTGGCCCAGTTTGCAATTTCTGCGGAAGATGAACAGGAATAGCGAGAACCAATGAGAGACTAGCTGGAGGTGTCTGGACGGGCAAATTTAACTCTCATTTCCCACCAGGAAGAGGAAATAACCAAAGGCTCAGCGTGCCGTGCCGGAACCAGATTAGGGCCTGAAGCCATCCTGCGGTGTTGCGGCCAGCTCACAAGAAAACGAGTTGAAGAAAGGAGCTCAGGGGCACTGTAATTCACAAACCTGCAGAGTTATAAATGACAACTATCGTCCAAAAATATACTGAAGTAAGGCTGCCAAGAGGACTTGAAAGCGGGGCAGAATTGCAGGAAACCGATTTCAGGAGGTAGACTGGAATTGCATTGAAAGCATAGGAAAAGAGGCAGAACGTCCACAATGATGCACTTGGCCAAAAAGGGCGTATGCGTTTTTTCCTGAATATATTCAGGAAAAAACGCATACGCCCTTTTTGGCCAACCAAGCAAGCTTGCAAAGGAAATCTGCACTACAATGAAGTCTCACTTCCCCCCAGTCAAAAGGGCCATCTGAAAAAAGTGTAAAATCCAGAAAGGCAGGACAGGCCATGGAGAACTGGGAGCCTTGTTATGCTGATGGGCGGGATGTAAATTGCCAACAGACACTCGGGAGAAGTGTATGGTGTTTCCTGAAACATCTAAAAAACAAAGCAACAGAGCCTAGGGCACTTCCACTTATGGTCCTATAGCTTAGGGAAATTAAAATCAAAAAGATACAGCCACCCCAATGTTTGGGACGCCTCTGTTTACAAGAACCTCGTTTACCGTACAAGTTCAATATCACAGAAAGTGAAAAATGGATAAAGAACTTGTGGTACTTACGTACAATGCAGTATCACTCAGCAGTGAAATCTATGTCATCAGGCCCGTAGCAGCACAATGAGTGGATTCAGGTACGATGATTCTAACTGAAATAAGTCACACAGAAAAAGAAACATCATAAGATATCAGTAATACACGGAATGTAAACTTGGCTACACAGGAACTGAATTACAGAACAGAACAGGGTCTCAAATTTAGAAAACCAACTTATGCTTGTTTAAGGGGAAAGGTGAGTTGGGGTGCTGCATAAAACCAGAGATTGAAATGAGCACAGATAAAGTTCCTTAAGCCAAATATGGAATAGACAAGAGCTACTCCTTGCTCAACGAAATGGACTCAACACCGCATATTAAACGCCTAAGAGTGTACCTGACTCTTAAGTATCTTAAAACCTATGGATTGCTATGTCTCCGAAAGAGAATCAAGCATGTGTACAGGGACGTAAACGCAGCAGTGATAGGATTGGAGAGGTTCGGTGAGCAAATGAAGACCCTTTGAAGTCATATTGCATGGTACCCATTCCACGGGTTTCAACTACCCAGGTTTAAGGTATTCTTCCTTCAGCTAAAACATGCATGTGGAACCTAGAGTATGATCAACCATGTGATCGGGAGACGTGTTCAAATATATCTCAGTTTTCGTACCCTGGTACTCGGGTGCAACATTCCAGACGCTTTACTAACACTCTCCCGACTTGGAGAGTCAGTCCCTTTAACCTCCTGTTTGGCCCAGTTTGCAATTTCTGCGGAAGATGAACAGGAATAGCGAGAACCAATGAGAGACTAGCTGGAGGTGTCTGGACGGGCAAATTTAACTCTCATTTCCCACCAGGAAGAGGAAATAACCAAAGGCTCAGCGTGCCGTGCCGGAACCAGATTAGGGCCTGAAGCCATCCTGCGGTGTTGCGGCCAGCTCACAAGAAAGCGAGTTGAAGAAAGGAGCTCAGGGGCACTGTAATTCACAAACCTGCAGAGTTATAAATGACAACTATCGTCCAAAAATATACTGAAGTAAGGCTGCCAAGAGGACTTGAAAGCGGGGCAGAATTGCAGGAAACCGATTTCAGGAGGTAGACTGGAATTGCATTGAAAGCATAGGAAAAGAGGCAGAACGTCCACAATGATGCACTTGGCCAAAAAGGGCGTATGCGTTTTTTCCTGAATATATTCAGGAAAAAACGCATACGCCCTTTTTGGCCAACCAAGCAAGCTTGCAAAGGAAATCTGCACTACAATGAAGTCTCACTTCCCCCCGGTCAAAAGGGCCATCTGAAAAAAGTGTAAAATCCAGAAAGGCAGGACAGGCCATGGAGAACTGGGAGCCTTGTTATGCTGATGGGCGGGATGTAAATTGCCAACAGACACTCGGGAGAAGTGTATGGTGTTTCCTGAAACATCTAAAAAACAAAGCAACAGAGCCTAGGGCACTTCCACTTATGGTCCTATAGCTTAGGGAAATTAAAATCAAAAAGATACAGCCACCCCAATGTTTGGGACGCCTCTGTTTACAAGAACCTCGTTTACCGTACAAGTTCAATATCACAGAAAGTGAAAAATGGATAAAGAACTTGTGGTACTTACGTACAATGCAGTATCACTCAGCAGTGAAATCTATGTCATCAGGCCCGTAGCAGCACAATGAGTGGATTCAGGTACGATGATTCTAACTGAAATAAGTCACACAGAAAAAGAAACATCATAAGATATCAGTAATACACGGAATGTAAACTTGGCTACACAGGAACTGAATTACAGAACAGAACAGGGTCTCAAATTTAGAAAACCAACTTATGCTTGTTTAAGGGGAAAGGTGAGTTGGGGTGCTGCATAAAACCAGAGATTGAAATGAGCACAGATAAAGTTCCTTAAGCCAAATATGGAATAGACAAGAGCTACTCCTTGCTCAACGAAATGGACTCAACACCGCATATTAAACGCCTAAGAATGTACCTGACTCTTAAGTATCTTAAAACCTATGGATTGCTATGTCTCCAAAAGAGAATCAAGCATGTGTACAGGGACATAAACGCAGCAGTGATAGGATTGGAGAGGTTCGGTGAGCAAATGAAGACCCTTTGAAGTCATATTGCATGGTACCCATTACACGGGTTTCAACTACCCAGGTTTAAGGTATTCTTCCTTCAGCTAAAACATGCATGTGGAACCTAGAGTATGATCAACCATGTGATCGGGAGACGTGTTCAAATATGTCTCAGTTTTCGTACCCTGGTACTCGGGTGCAACATTCCAGACGCTTTACTAACACTCTCCCGACT
Organism: Globicephala melas; assembly: GCF_963455315.2. NCBI lineage: Eukaryota > Metazoa > Chordata > Mammalia > Artiodactyla > Delphinidae > Globicephala > Globicephala melas. Next base: position 201,291 of record NW_027207325.1, read on the forward strand.
TGGAGAGTCAGTCCCTTTAACCTCCTGTTTGGCCCAGTTTGCAATTTCTGCGGAAGATGAACAGGAATAGCGAGAACCAATGGGAGACTAGCTGGAGGTGTCTGGACGGGCAAATTTAACTCTCATTTCCCACCAGGAAGAGGAAATAACCAAAGGCTCAGCGTGCCGTGCCGGAACCAGATTAGGGCCTGAAGCCATCCTGCGGTGTTGCGGCCAGCTCACAAGAAAGCGAGTTGAAGAAAGGAGCTCAGGGGCACTGTAATTCACAAACCTGCAGAGTTATAAATGACAACTATCGTCCAAAAATATACTGAAGTAAGGCTGCCAAGAGGACTTGAAAGCGGGGCAGAATTGCAGGAAACCGATTTCAGGAGGTAGACTGGAATTGCATCGAAAGCATAGGAAAAGAGGCAGAACGTCCACAATGATGCACTTGGCCAAAAAGGGCGTATGCGTTTTTTCCTGAATATATTCAGGAAAAAACGCATACGCCCTTTTTGGCCAACCAAGCAAGCTTGCAAAGGAAATCTGCACTACAATGAAGTCTCACTTCCCCCCGGTCAAAAGGGCCATCTGAAAAAAGTGTAAAATCCAGAAAGGCAGGACAGGCCATGGAGAACTGGGAGCCTTGTTATGCTGATGGGCGGGATGTAAATTGCCAACAGACACTGGGGAGAAGTGTATGGTGTTTCCTGAAACATCTAAAAAACAAAGCAACAGAGCCTAGGGCACTTCCACTTATGGTCCTATAGCTTAGGGAAATTAAAATCAAAAAGATACAGCCACCCCAATGTTTGGGACGCCTCTGTTTACAAGAACCTCGTTTACCGTACAAGTTCAATATCACAGAAAGTGAAAAATGGATAAAGAACTTGTGGTACTTACGTACAATGCAGTATCACTCAGCAGTGAAATCTATGTCATCAGGCCCGTAGCAGCACAATGAGTGGATTCAGGTACGATGATTCTAACTGAAATAAGTCACACAGAAAAAGAAACATCATAAGATATCAGTAATACACGGAATGTAAACTTGGCTACACAGGAACTGAATTACAGAACAGAACAGGGTCTCAAATTTAGAAAACCACCTTATGCTTGTTTAAGGGTAAAGGTGAGTTGGGGTGCTGCATAAAACCAGAGATTGAAATGAGCACAGATAAAGTTCCTTAAGCCAAATATGGAATAGACAAGAGCTACTCCTTGCTCAACGAAATGGACTCAACACCGCATATTAAACGCCTAAGAATGTACCTGACTCTTAAGTATCTTAAAACCTATGGATTGCTATGTCTCCGAAAGAGAATCAAGCATGTGTACAGGGACGTAAACGCAGCAGTGATAGGATTGGAGAGGTTCGGTGAGCAAATGAAGACCCTTTGAAGTCATATTGCATGGTACCCATTCCACGGGTTTCAACTACCCAGGTTTAAGGTATTCTTCCTTCAGCTAAAACATGCATGTGGAACCTAGAGTATGATCAACCATGTGATAGGGAGACGTGTTCAAATATGTCTCAGTTTTCGTACCCTGGTACTCGGGTGCAACATTCCAGACGCTTTACTAACACTCTCCCGACTTGGAGAGTCAGTCCCTTTAACCTCCTGTTTGGCCCAGTTTGCAATTTCTGCGGAAGATGAACAGGAATAGCGAGAACCAATGAGAGACTAGCTGGAGGTGTCTGGACGGGCAAATTTAACTCTCATTTCCCACCAGGAAGAGGAAATAACCAAAGGCTCAGCGTGCCGTGCCGGAACCAGATTAGGGCCTGAAGCCATCCTGCGGTGTTGCGGCCAGCTCACAAGAAAACGAGTTGAAGAAAGGAGCTCAGGGGCACTGTAATTCACAAACCTGCAGAGTTATAAATGACAACTATCGTCCAAAAATATACTGAAGTAAGGCTGCCAAGAGGACTTGAAAGCGGGGCAGAATTGCAGGAAACCGATTTCAGGAGGTAGACTGGAATTGCATTGAAAGCATAGGAAAAGAGGCAGAACGTCCACAATGATGCACTTGGCCAAAAAGGGCGTATGCGTTTTTTCCTCAGGAAAAAACGCATACGCCCTTTTTGGCCAACCAAGCAAGCTTGCAAAGGAAATCTGCACTACAATGAAGTCTCACTTCCCCCCGGTCAAAAGGGCCATCTGAAAAAAGTGTAAAATCCAGAAAGGCAGGACAGGCCATGGAGAACTGGGAGCCTTGTTATGCTGATGGGCGGGATGTCAATTGCCAACAGACACTCGGGAGAAGTGTATGGTGTTTCCTGAAACATCTAAAAAACAAAGCAACAGAGCCTAGGGCACTTCCACTTATGGTCCTATAGCTTAGGGAAATTAAAATCAAAAAGATACAGCCACCCCAATGTTTGGGACGCCTCTGTTTACAAGAACCTCGTTTACCGTACAAGTTCAATATCACAGAAAGTGAAAAATGGATAAAGAACTTGTGGTACTTACGTACAATGCAGTATCACTCAGCAGTGAAATCTATGTCATCAGGCCCGTAGCAGCACAATGAGTGGATTCAGGTACGATGATTCTAACTGAAATAAGTCACACAGAAAAAGAAACATCATAAGATATCAGTAATACACGGAATGTAAACTTGGCTACACAGGAACTGAATTACAGAACAGAACAGGGTCTCAAATTTAGAAAACCAACTTATGCTTGTTTAAGGGGAAAGGTGAGTTGGGGTGCTGCATAAAACCAGAGATTGAAATGAGCACAGATAAAGTTCCTTAAGCCAAATATGGAATAGACAAGAGCTATTCCTTGCTCAACGAAATGGACTCAACACCGCATATTAAACGCCTAAGAATGTAACTGACTCTTAAGTATCTTAAAACCTATGGATTGCTATGTCTCCGAAAGAGAATCAAGCATGTGTACAGGGACGTAAACGCAGCAGTGATAGGATTGGAGAGGTTCGGTGAGCAAATGAAGACCCTTTGAAGTCATATTGCATGGTACCCATTCCACGGGTTTCAACTACCCAGGTTTAAGGTATTCTTCCTTCAGCTAAAACATGCATGTGGAACCTAGAGTATGATCAACCATGTGATCGGGAGACGTGTTCAAATATGTCTCAGTTTTCGTACCCTGGTACTCGGGTGCAACATTCCAGACGCTTTACTAACACTCTCCCGACTTGGAGAGTCAGTCCCTTTAACCTCCTGTTTGGCCCAGTTTGCAATTTCTGCGGAAGATGAACAGGAATAGCGAGAACCAATGAGAGACTAGCTGGAGGTGTCTGGACGGGCAAATTTAACTCTCATTTCCCACCAGGAAGAGGAAATAACCAAAGGCTCAGCGTGCCGTGCCGGAACCAGATTAGGGCCTGAAGCCATCCTGCGGTGTTGCGGCCAGCTCACAAGAAAACGAGTTGAAGAAAGCAGCTCAGGGGCACTGTAATTCACAAACCTGCAGAGTTATAAATGACAACTATCGTCCAAAAATATACTGAAGTAAGGCTGCCAAGAGGACTTGAAAGCGGGGCAGAATTGCAGGAAACCGATTTCAGGAGGTAGACTGGGATTGCATTGAAAGCATAGGAAAAGAGGCAGAACGTCCACAATGATGCACTTGGCCAAAAAGGGCGTATGCGTTTTTTCCTGAATATATTCAGGAAAAAACGCATACGCCCTTTTTGGCCAACCAAGCAAGCTTGCAAAGGAAATCTGCACTACAATGAAGTCTCACTTCCCCCCGGTCAAAAGGGCCATCTGAAAAAAGTGTAAAATCCAGAAAGGCAGGACAGGCCATGGAGAACTGGGAGCCTTGTTATGCTGATGGGCGGGATGTCAATTGCCAACAGACACTCGGGAGAAGTGTATGGTGTTTCCTGAAACATCTAAAAAACAAAGCAACAGAGCCTAGGGCACTTCCACTTATGGTCCTATAGCTTAGGGAAATTAAAATCAAAAAGATACAGCCACCCCAATGTTTGGGACGCCTCTGTTTACAAGAACCTCGTTTACCGTACAAGTTCAATATCACAGAAAGTGAAAAATGGATAAAGAACTTGTGGTACTTACGTACAATGCAGTATCACTCAGCAGTGAAATCTATGTCATCAGGCCCGTAGCAGCACAATGAGTGGATTCAGGTACGATGATTCTAACTGAAATAAGTCACACAGAAAAAGAAACATCATAAGATATCAGTAATACATGGAATGTAAACTTGGCTACACAGGAACTGAATTACAGAACAGAACAGGGTCTCAAATTTATAAAACCAACTTATGCTTGTTTAAGGGGAAAGGTGAGTTGGGGTGCTGCATAAAACCAGAGATTGAAATGAGCACAGATAAAGTTCCTTAAGCCAAATATGGAATAGACAAGAGCTACTCCTTGCTCAACGAAATGGACTCAACACCGCATATTAAACGCCTAAGAATGTACCTGACTCTTAAGTATCTTAAAACCTATGGATTGCTATGTCTCCGAAAGAGAATCAAGCATGTGTACAGGGACATAAACGCAGCAGTGATAGGATTGGAGAGGTTCGGTGAGCAAATGAAGACCCTTTGAAGTCATATTGCATGGTACCCATTCCACGGGTTTCAACTACCCAGGTTTAAGGTATTCTTCCTTCAGCTAAAACATGCATGTGGAACCTAGAGTATGATCAACCATGTGATCGGGAGACGTGTTCAAATATGTCTCAGTTTCCGTACCCTGGTACTCGGGTGCAACATTCCAGACGCTTTACTAACACTCTCCCGACTTGGAGAGTCAGTCCCTTTAACCTCCTGTTTGGCCCAGTTTGCAATTTCTGCGGAAGATGAACAGGAATAGCGAGAACCAATGAGAGACTAGCTGGAGGTGTCTGGACGGGCAAATTTAACTCTCATTTCCCACCAGGAAGAGGAAATAACCAAAGGCTCAGCGTGCCGTGCCGGAACCAGATTAGGGCCTGAAGCCATCCTGCGGTGTTGCGGCCAGCTCACAAGAAAGCGAGTTGAAGAAAGGAGCTCAGGGGCACTGTAATTCACAAACCTGCAGAGTTATAAATGACAACTATCGTCCAAAAATATACTGAAGTAAGGCTGCCAAGAGGACTTGAAAGCGGGGCAGAATTGCAGGAAACCGATTTCAGGAGGTAGACTGGAATTGCATTGAAAGCATAGGAAAAGAGGCAGAACGTCCACAATGATGCACTTGGCCAAAAAGGGCGTATGCGTTTTTTCCTGAATATATTCAGGAAAAAACGCATACGCCCTTTTTGGCCAACCAAGAAAGCTTGCAAAGGAAATCTGCACTACAATGAAGTCTCACTTCCCCCCGGTCAAAAGGGCCATCTGAAAAAAGTGTAAAATCCAGAAAGGCAGGACAGGCCATGGAGAACTGGGAGCCTTGTTATGCTGATGGGCGGGCTGTAAATTGCCAACAGACACTCGGGAGAAGTGTATGGTGTTTCCTGAAACATCTAAAAAACAAAGCAACAGAGCCTAGGGCACTTCCACTTATGGTCCTATAGCTTAGGGAAATTAAAATCAAAAAGATACAGCCACCCCAATGTTTGGGACGCCTCTGTTTACAAGAACCTCGTTTACCGTACAAGTTCAATATCACAGAAAGTGAAAAATGGATAAAGAACTTGTGGTACTTACGTACAATGCAGTATCACTCAGCAGTGAAATCTATGTCATCAGGCCCGTAGCAGCACAATGAGTGGATTCAGGTACGATGATTCTAACTGAAATAAGTCACACAGAAAAAGAAACATCATAAGATATCAGTAATACACGGAATGTAAACTTGGCTACACAGGAACTGAATTACAGAACAGAACAGGGTCTCAAATTTAGAAAACCAACTTATGCTTGTTTAAGGGTAAAGGTGAGTTGGGGTGCTGCATAAAACCAGAGATTGAAATGAGCACAGATAAAGTTCCTTAAGCCAAATATGGAATAGACAAGAGCTACTCCTTGCTCAACGAAATGGACTCAACACCGCATATTAAACGCCTAAGAGTGTACCTGACTCTTAAGTATCTTAAAACCTATGGATTGCTATGTCTCCGAAAGAGAATCAAGCATGTGTACAGGGACATAAACGCAGCAGTGATAGGATTGGAGAGGTTCGGTGAGCAAATGAAGACCCTTTGAAGTCATATTGCATGGTACCCATTCCACGGGTTTCAACTACCCAGGTTTAAGGTATTCTTCCTTCAGCTAAAACATGCATGTGGAACCTAGAGTATGATCAACCATGTGATCGGGAGACGTGTTCAAATATGTCTCAGTTTTCGTACCCTGGTACTCGGGTGCAACATTCCAGACGCTTTACTAACACTCTCCCGACTTGGAGAGTCAGTCCCTTTAACCTCCTGTTTGGCCCAGTTTGCAATTTCTGCGGAAGATGAACAGGAATAGCGAGAACCAATGAGAGACTAGCTGGAGGTGTCTGGACGGGCAAATTTAACTCTCATTTCCCACCAGGAAGAGGAAATAACCAAAGGCTCAGCGTGCCGTGCCGGAACCAGATTAGGGCCTGAAGCCATCCTGCGGTGTTGCGGCCAGCTCACAAGAAAACGAGTTGAAGAAAGGAGCTCAGGGGCACTGTAATTCACAAACCTGCAGAGTTATAAATGACAACTATCGTCCAAAAATATACTGAAGTAAGGCTGCCAAGAGGACTTGAAAGCGGGGCAGAATTGCAGGAAACCGATTTCAGGAGGTAGACTGGAATTGCATCGAAAGCATAGGAAAAGAGGCAGAACGTCCACAATGATGCACTTGGCCAAAAAGGGCGTATGCGTTTTTTCCTGAATATATTCAGGAAAAAACGCATACGCCCTTTTTGGCCAACCAAGCAAGCTTGCAAAGGAAATCTGCACTACAATGAAGTCTCACTTCCCCCCGGTCAAAAGGGCCATCTGCAAAAAGTGTAAAATCCAGAAAGGCAGGACAGGCCATGGAGAACTGGGAGCCTTGTTATGCTGATGGGCGGGATGTAAATTGCCAACAGACACTCGGGAGAAGTGTATGGTGTTTCCTGAAACATCTAAAAAACAAAGCAACAGAGCCTAGGGCACTTCCACTTATGGTTCTATAGCTTTGGGAAATTAAAATCAAAAAGATACAGCCACCCCAATGTTTGGGACGCCTCTGTTTACAAGAACCTCGTTTACCGTACAAGTTCAATATCACAGAAAGTGAAAAATGGATAAAGAACTTGTGGTACTTACGTACAATGCAGTATCACTCAGCAGTGAAATCTATGTCATCAGGCCCGTAGCAGCACAATGAGTGGATTCAGGTACGATGATTCTAACTGAAATAAGTCACACAGAAAAAGAAACATCATAAGATATCAGTAATACACGGAATGTAAACTTGGCTACACAGGAACTGAATTACAGAACAGAACAGGGTCTCAAATTTAGAAAACCAACTTATGCTTGTTTAAGGGGAAAGGTGAGTTGGGGTGCTGCATAAAACCAGAGATTGAAATGAGCACAGATAAAGTTCCTTAAGCCAAATATGGAATAGACAAGAGCTACTCCTTGCTCAACGAAATGGACTCAACACCGCATATTAAACGCCTAAGAATGTACCTGACTCTTAAGTATCTTAAAACCTATGGATTGCTATGTCTCCGAAAGAGAATCAAGCATGTGTACAGGGACATAAACGCAGCAGTGATAGGATTGGAGAGGTTCGGTGAGCAAATGAAGACCCTTTGAAGTCATATTGCATGGTACCCATTCCACGGGTTTCAACTACCCAGGTTTAAGGTATTCTTCCTTCAGCTAAAACATGCATGTGGAACCTAGAGTATGATCAACCATGTGATCGGGAGACGTGTTCAAATATGTCTCAGTTTTCGTACCCTGGTACTCGGTTGCAACATTCCAGACGCTTTACTAACACTCTCCCGACTTGGAGAGTCAGTCCCTTTAACCTCCTGTTTGGCCCAGTTTGCAATTTCTGCGGAAGATGAACAGGAATAGCGAGAACCAATGAGAGACTAGCTGGAGGTGTCTGGACGGGCAAATTTAACTCTCATTTCCCACCAGGAAGAGGAAATAACCAAAGGCTCAGCGTGCCGTGCCGGAACCAGATTAGGGCCTGAAGCCATCCTGCGGTGTTGCGGCCAGCTCACAAGAAAGCGAGTTGAAGAAAGGAGCTCAGGGCACTGTAATTCACAAACCTGCAGAGTTATAAATGACAACTATCGTCCAAAAATATACTGAAGTAAGGCTGCCAAGAGGACTTGAAAGCGGGGCAGAATTGCAGGAAACCGATTTCAGGAGGTAGACTGGAATTGCATTGAAAGCATAGGAAAAGAGGCAGAACGTCCACAATGATGCACTTGGCCAAAAAGGGCGTATGCGTTTTTTCCTGAATATATTCAGGAAAAAACGCATACGCCCTTTTTGGCCAACCAAGCAAGCTTGCAAAGGAAATCTGCACTACAATGAAGTCTCACTTCCCCCCGGTCAAAAGGGCCATCTGAAAAAAGTGTAAAATCCAGAAAGGCAGGACAGGCCATGGAGAACTGGGAGCCTTGTTATGCTGATGGGCGGGATGTAAATTGCCAACAGACACTCGGGAGAAGTGTATGGTGTTTCCTGAAACATCTAAAAAACAAAGCAACAGAGCCTAGGGCACTTCCACTTATGGTTCTATAGCTTTGGGAAATTAAAATCAAAAAGATACAGCCACCCCAATGTTTGGGACGCCTCTGTTTACAAGAACCTCGTTTACCGTACAAGTTCAATATCACAGAAAGTGAAAAATGGATAAAGAACTTGTGGTACTTACGTACAATGCAGTATCACTCAGCAGTGAAATCTATGTCATCAGGCCCGTAGCAGCACAATGAGTGGATTCAGGTACGATGATTCTAACTGAAATAAGTCACACAGAAAAAGAAACATCATAAGATATCAGTAATACACGGAATGTAAACTTGGCTACACAGGAACTGAATTACAGAACAGAACAGGGTCTCAAATTTAGAAAACCAACTTATGCTTGTTTAAGGGTAAAGGTGAGTTGGGGTGCTGCATAAAACCAGAGATTGAAATGAGCACAGATAAAGTTCCTTAAGCCAAATATGGAATAGACAAGAGCTACTCCTTGCTCAACGAAATGGACTCAACACCGCATATTAAACGCCTAAGAATGTACCTGACTCTTAAGTATCTTAAAACCTATGGATTGCTATGTCTCCGAAAGAGAATCAAGCATGTGTACAGGGACATAAACGCAGCAGTGATAGGATTGGAGAGGTTCGGTGAGCAAATGAAGACCCTTTGAAGTCATATTGCATGGTACCCATTCCACGGGTTTCAACTACCCAGGTTTAAGGTATTCTTCCTTCAGCTAAAACATGCATGTGGAACCTAGAGTATGACCAACCATGTGATCGGGAGACGTGTTCAAATATGTCTCAGTTTTCGTACCCTGGTACTCGGGTGCAACATTCCAGACGCTTTACTAACACTCTCCCGACTTGGAGAGTCAGTCCCTTTAACCTCCTGTTTGGCCCAGTTTGCAATTTCTGCGGAAGATGAACAGGAATAGCGAGAACCAATGAGAGACTAGCTGGAGGTGTCTGGACGGGCAAATTTAACTCTCATTTCCCACCAGGAAGAGGAAATAACCAAAGGCTCAGCGTGCTGTGCCGGAACCAGATTAGGGCCTGAAGCCATCCTGCGGTGTGCGGCCAGCTCACAAGAAAACGAGTTGAAGAAAGGAGCTCAGGGGCACTGTAATTCACAAACCTGCAGAGTTATAAATGACAGCTATCGTCCAAAAATATACTGAAGTAAGGCTGCCAAGAGGACTTGAAAGCGGGGCAGAATTGCAGGAAACCGATTTCAGGAGGTAGACTGGAATTGCATTGAAAGCATAGGAAAAGAGGCAGAACGTCCACAATGATGCACTTGGCCAAAAAGGGCGTATGCGTTTTTTCCTGAATATATTCAGGAAAAAACGCATACGCCCTTTTTGGCCAACCAAGCAAGCTTGCAAAGGAAATCTGCACTACAATGAAGTCTCACTTCCCCCCGGTCAAAAGGGCCATCTGAAAAAAGTGTAAAATCCAGAAAGGCAGGACAGGCCATGGAGAACTGGGAGCCTTGTTATGCTGATGGGCGGGATGTAAATTGCCAACAGACACTCGGGAGAAGTGTATGGTGTTTCCTGAAACGTCTAAAAAACAAAGCAACAGAGCCTAGGGCACTTCCACTTATGGTCCTATAGCTTAGGGAAATTAAAATCAAAAAGATACAGCCACCCCAATGTTTGGGACGCCTCTGTTTACAAGAACCTCGTTTACCGTACAAGTTCAATATCACAGAAAGTGAAAAATGGATAAAGAACTTGTGGTACTTACGTACAATGCAGTATCACTCAGCAGTGAAATCTATGTCATCAGGCCCGTAGCAGCACAATGAGTGGATTCAGGTACGATGATTCTAACTGAAATAAGTCACACAGAAAAAGAAACATCATAAGATATCAGTAATACACGGAATGTAAACTTGGCTACACAGGAACTGAATTACAGAACAGAACAGGGTCTCAAATTTAGAAAACCAACTTATGCTTGTTTAAGGGTAAAGGTGAGTTGGGGTGCTGCATAAAACCAGAGATTGAAATGAGCACAGATAAAGTTCCTTAAGCCAAATATGGAATAGACTAGAGCTACTCCTTGCTCAACGAAATGGACTCAACACCGCATATTAAACGCCTAAGAATGTACCTGACTCTTAAGTATCTTAAAACCTATGGATTGCTATGTCTCCGAAAGAGAATCAAGCATGTGTACAGGGACATAAACGCAGCAGTGATAGGATTGGAGAGGTTCGGTGAGCAAATGAAGACCCTTTGAAGTCATATTGCATGGTACCCATTCCACGGGTTTCAACTACCCAGGTTTAAGGTATTCTTCCTTCAGCTAAAACATGCATGTGGAACCTAGAGTATGATCAACCATGTGATCGGGAGACGTGTTCAAATATGTCTCAGTTTTCGTACCCTGGTACTCGGGTGCAACATTCCAGACGCTTTACTAACACTCTCCCGACTTGGAGAGTCAGTGCCTTTAACCTCCTGTTTGGCCCAGTTTGCAATTTCTGCGGAAGATGAACAGGAATAGCGAGAACCAATGAGAGACTAGCTGGAGGTGTCTGGACGGGCAAATTTAACTCTCATTTCCCACCAGGAAGAGGAAATAACCAAAGGCTCAGCGTGCCGTGCCGGAACCAGATTAGGGCCTGAAGCCATCCTGCGGTGTTGCGGCCAGCTCACAAGAAAGCGAGTTGAAGAAAGGAGCTCAGGGCACTGTAATTCACAAACCTGCAGAGTTATAAATGACAACTATCGTCCAAAAATATACTGAAGTAAGGCTGCCAAGAGGACTTGAAAGCGGGGCAGAATTGCAGGAAACCGATTTCAGGAGGTAGACTGGAATTGCATTGAAAGCATAGGAAAAGAGGCAGAACGTCCACAATGATGCACTTGGCCAAAAAGGGCGTATGCGTTTTTTCCTGAATATATTCAGGAAAAAACGCATACGCCCTTTTTGGCCAACCAAGCAAGCTTGCAAAGGAAATCTGCACTACAATGAAGTCTCACTTCCCCCCGGTCAAAAGGGCCATCTGCAAAAAGTGTAAAATCCAGAAAGGCAGGACAGGCCATGGAGAACTGGGAGCCTTGTTATGCTGATGGGCGGGATGTAAATTGCCAACAGACACTCGGGAGAAGTGTATGGTGTTTCCTGAAACGTCTAAAAAACAAAGCAACAGAGCCTAGGGCACTTCCACTTATGGTCCTATAGCTTAGGGAAATTAAAATCAAAAAGATACAGCCACCCCAATGTTTGGGACGCCTCTGTTTACAAGAACCTCGTTTACCGTACAAGTTCAATATCACAGAAAGTGAAAAATGGATAAAGAACTTGTGGTACTTACGTACAATGCAGTATCACTCAGCAGTGAAATCTATGTCATCAGGCCCGTAGCAGCACAATGAGTGGATTCAGGTACGATGATTCTAACTGAAATAAGTCACACAGAAAAAGAAACATCATAAGATATCAGTAATACACGGAATGTAAACTTGGCTACACAGGAACTGAATTACAGAACAGAACAGGGTCTCAAATTTAGAAAACCAACTTATGCTTGTTTAAGGGTAAAGGTGAGTTGGGGTGCTGCATAAAACCAGAGATTGAAATGAGCACAGATAAAGTTCCTTAAGCCAAATATGGAATAGACAAGAGCTACTCCTTGCTCAACGAAATGGACTCAACACCGCATATTAAACGCCTAAGAATGTACCTGACTCTTAAGTATCTTAAAACCTATGGATTGCTATGTCTCCGAAAGAGAATCAAGCATGTGTACAGGGACATAAACGCAGCAGTGATAGGATTGGAGAGGTTCGGTGAGCAAATGAAGACCCTTTGAAGTCATATTGCATGGTACCCATTCCACGGGTTTCAACTACCCAGGTTTAAGGTATTCTTCCTTCAGCTAAAACATGCATGTGGAACCTAGAGTATGATCAACCATGTGATCGGGAGACGTGTTCAAATATGTCTCAGTTTTCGTACCCTGGTACTCGGGTGCAACATTCCAGACGCTTTACTAACACTCTCCCGACTTGGAGAGTCAGTCCCTTTAACCTCCTGTTTGGCCCAGTTTGCAATTTCTGCGGAAGATGAACAGGAATAGCGAGAACCAATGAGAGACTAGCTGGAGGTGTCTGGACGGGCAAATTTAACTCTCATTTCCCACCAGGAAGAGGAAATAACCAAAGGCTCAGCGTGCCGTGCCGGAACCAGATTAGGGCCTGAAGCCATCCTGCGGTGTTGCGGCCAGCTCACAAGAAAAGGAGTTGAAGAAAGGAGCTCAGGGGCACTGTAATTCACAAACCTGCAGAGTTATAAATGACAACTATCGTCCAAAAATATACTGAAGTAAGGCTGCCAAGAGGACTTGAAAGCGGGGCAGAATTACAGGAAACCGATTTCAGGAGGTAGACTGGAATTGCATTGAAAGCATAGGAAAAGAGGCAGAACGTCCACAATGATGCACTTGGCCAAAAAGGGCGTATGCGTTTTTTCCTGAATATATTCAGGAAAAAACGCATACGCCCTTTTTGGCCAACCAAGCAAGCTTGCAAAGGAAATCTGCACTACAATGAAGTCTCACTTCCCCCCGGTCAAAAGGGCCATCTGAAAAAAGTGTAAAATCCAGAAAGGCAGGACAGGCCATGGAGAACTGGGAGCCTTGTTATACTGATGGGCGGGATGTACATTGCCAACAGACACTCGGGAGAAGTGTATGGTGTTTCCTGAAACATCTAAAAAACAAAGCAACAGAGCCTAGGGCACTTCCACTTATGGTCCTATAGCTTAGGGAAATTAAAATCAAAAAGATACAGCCACCCCAATGTTTGGGACGCCTCTGTTTACAAGAACCTCGTTTACCGTACAAGTTCAATATCACAGAAAGTGAAAAATGGATAAAGAACTTGTGGTACTTACGTACAATGCAGTATCACTCAGCAGTGAAATCTATGTCATCAGCCCCGTAGCAGCACAATGAGTGGATTCAGGTACGATGATTCTAACTGAAATAAGTCACACAGAAAAAGAAACATCATAAGATATCAGTAATACACGGAATGTAAACTTGGCTACACAGGAACTGAATTACAGAACAGAACAGGGTCTCAAATTTAGAAAACCAACTTATGCTTGTTTAAGGGTAAAGGTGAGTTGGGGTGCTGCATAAAACCAGAGATTGAAATGAGCACAGATAAAGTTCCTTAAGCCAAATATGGAATAGACAAGAGCTACTCCTTGCTCAACGAAATGGACTCAACACCGCATATTAAACGCCTAAGAATGTACCTGACTCTTAAGTATCTTAAAACCTATGGATTGCTATGTCTCCGAAAGAGAATCAAGCATGTGTACAGGGACATAAACGCAGCAGTGATAGGATTGGAGAGGTTCGGTGAGCAAATGAAGACCCTTTGAAGTCATATTGCATGGTACCCATTCCACGGGTTTCAACTACCCAGGTTTAAGGTATTCTTCCTTCAGCTAAAACATGCATGTGGAACCTAGAGTATGATCAACCATGTGATCGGGAGACGTGTTCAAATATGTCTCAGTTTTCGTACCCTGGTACTCGGGTGCAACATTCCAGACGCTTTACTAACACTCTCCCGACTTGGAGAGTCAGTCCCTTTAACCTCCTGTTTGGCCCAGTTTGCAATTTCTGCGGAAGATGAACAGGAATAGCGAGAACCAATGAGAGACTAGCTGGAGGTGTCTGGACGGGCAAATTTAACTCTCATTTCCCACCAGGAAGAGGAAATAACCAAAGGCTCAGCGTGCCGTGCCGGAACCAGATTAGGGCCTGAAGCCATCCTGCGGTGTTGCGGCCAGCTCACAAGAAAAGGAGTTGAAGAAAGGAGCTCAGGGGCACTGTAATTCACAAACCTGCAGAGTTATAAATGACAACTATCGTCCACAAATATACTGAAGTAAGGCTGCCAAGAGGACTTGAAAGCGGGGCAGAATTGCAGGAAACCGATTTCAGGAGGTAGACTGGAATTGCATTGAAAGCATAGGAAAAGAGGCAGAACGTCCACAATGATGCACTTGGCCAAAAAGGGCGTATGCGTTTTTTCCTGAATATATTCAGGAAAAAACGCATACGCCCTTTTTGGCCAACCAAGCAAGCTTGCAAAGGAAATCTGCACTACAATGAAGTCTCACTTCCCCCCGGTCAAAAGGGCCATCTGAAAAAAGTGTAAAATCCAGAAAGGCAGGACAGGCCATGGAGAACTGGGAGCCTTGTTATACTGATGGGCGGGATGTACATTGCCAACAGACACTCGGGAGAAGTGTATGGTGTTTCCTGAAACATCTAAAAAACAAAGCAACAGAGCCTAGGGCACTTCCACTTATGGTCCTATAGCTTAGGGAAATTAAAATCAAAAAGATACAGCCACCCCAATGTTTGGGACGCCTCTGTTTACAAGAACCTCGTTTACCGTACAAGTTCAATATCACAGAAAGTATAAAATGGATAAAGAACTTGTGGTACTTACGTACAATGCAGTATCACTCAGCAGTGAAATCTATGTCATCAGCCCCGTAGCAGCACAATGAGTGGATTCAGGTACGATGATTCTAACTGAAATAAGTCACACAGAAAAAGAAACATCATAAGATATCAGTAATACACGGAATGTAAACTTGGCTACACAGGAACTGAATTACAGAACAGAACAGGGTCTCAAATTTAGAAAACCAACTTATGCTTGTTTAAGGGTAAAGGTGAGTTGGGGTGCTGCATAAAACCAGAGATTGAAATGAGCACAGATAAAGTTCCTTAAGCCAAATATGGAATAGACAAGAGCTACTCCTTGCTCAACGAAATGGACTCAACACCGCATATTAAACGCCTAAGAATGTACCTGACTCTTAAGTATCTTAAAACCTATGGATTGCTATGTCTCCGAAAGAGAATCAAGCATGTGTACAGGGACATAAACGCAGCAGTGATAGGAGTGGAGAGGTTCGGTGAGCAAATGAAGACCCTTTGAAGTCATATTGCATGGTACCCATTCCACGGGTTTCAACTACCCAGGTTTAAGGTATTCTTCCTTCAGCTAAAACATGCATGTGGAACCTAGAGTATGATCAACCATGTGATCGGGAGACGTGTTCAAATATGTCTCAGTTTTCGTACCCTGGTACTCGGGTGCAACATTCCAGACGCTTTACTAACACTCTCCCGACTTGGAGAGTCAGTCCCTTTAACCTCCTGTTTGGCCCAGTTTGCAATTTCTGCGGAAGATGAACAGGAATAGCGAGAACCAATGAGAGACTAGCTGGAGGTGTCTGGACGGGCAAATTTAACTCTCATTTCCCACCAGGAAGAGGAAATAACCAAAGGCTCAGCGTGCCGTGCCGGAACCAGATTAGGGCCTGAAGCCATCCTGCGGTGTTGCGGCCAGCTCACAAGAAAACGAGTTGAAGAAAGGAGCTCAGGGGCACTGTAATTCACAAACCTGCAGAGTTATAAATGACAACTATCGTCCAAAAATATACTGAAGTAAGGCTGCCAAGAGGACTTGAAAGCGGGGCAGAATTGCAGGAAACCGATTTCAGGAGGTAGACTGGAATTGCATTGAAAGCATAGGAAAAGAGGCAGAACGTCCACAATGATGCACTTGGCCAAAAAGGGCGTATGCGTTTTTTCCTGAATATATTCAGGAAAAAACGCATACGCCCTTTTTGGCCAACCAAGCAAGCTTGCAAAGGAAATCTGCACTACAATGAAGTCTCACTTCCCCCTGGTCAAAAGGGCCATCTGAAAAAAGTGTAAAATCCAGAAAGGCAGGACAGGCCATGAAGAACTGGGAGCCTTGTTATACTGATGGGCGGGATGTACATTGCCAACAGACACTCGGGAGAAGTGTATGGTGTTTCCTGAAACATCTAAAAAACAAAGCAACAGAGCCTAGGGCACTTCCACTTATGGTCCTATAGCTTAGGGAAATTAAAATCAAAAAGATACAGCCACCCCAATGTTTGGGACGCCTCTGTTTACAAGAACCTCGTTTACCGTACAAGTTCAATATCACAGAAAGTGAAAAATGGATAAAGAACTTGTGGTACTTACGTACAATGCAGTATCACTCAGCAGTGAAATCTATGTCATCAGGCCCGTAGCAGCACAATGAGTGGATTCAGGTACGATGATTCTAACTGAAATAAGTCACACAAGAAAAGAGACATCATAAGGTATCAGTAATACACGGAATGTAAACTTGGCTACACAGGAACTGAATTACAGAACAGAACAGGGTCTCAAATTTAGAAAACCAACTTATGCTTGTTTAAGGGTAAAGGTGAGTTGGGGTGCTGCATAAAACCAGAGATTGAAATGAGCACAGATAAAGTTCCTTAAGCCAAATATGGAATAGACAAGAGCTACTCCTTGCTCAACGAAATGGACTCAACACCGCATATTAAACGCCTCAGAATGTACCTGACTCTTAAGTATCTTAAAACCTATGGATTGCTATGTCTCCGAAAGAGAATCAAGCATGTGTACAGGGACATAAACGCAGCAGTGATAGGATTGGAGAGGTTCGGTGAGCAAATGAAGACCCTTTGAAGTCATATTGCATGGTACCCATTCCACGGGTTTCAACTACCCAGGTTTAAGGTATTCTTCCTTCAGCTAAAACATGCATGTGGAACCTAGAGTATGATCAACCATGTGATCGGGAGACGTGTTCAAATATGTCTCAGTTTTCGTACCCTGGTACTCGGGTGCAACATTCCAGACGCTTTACTAACACTCTCCCGACTTGGAGAGTCAGTCCCTTTAACCTCCTGTTTGGCCCAGTTTGCAATTTCTGCGGAAGATGAACAGGAATAGCGAGAACCAATGAGAGACTAGCTGGAGGTGTCTGGACGGGCAAATTTAACTCTCATTTCCCACCAGGAAGAGGAAATAACCAAAGGCTCAGCGTGCCGTGCCGGAACCAGATTAGGGCCTGAAGCCATCCTGCGGTGTTGCGGCCAGCTCACAAAAAAGCGAGTTGAAGAAAGGAGCTCAGGGGCACTGTAATTCACAAACCTGCAGAGTTATAAATGACAACTATCGTCCAAAAATATACTGAAGTAAGGCTGCCAAGAGGACTTGAAAGCGGGGCAGAATTGCAGGAAACCGATTTCAGGAGGTAGACTGGAATTGCATTGAAAGCATAGGAAAAGAGGCAGAACGTCCACAATGATGCACTTGGCCAAAAAGGGCGTATGCGTTTTTTCCTGAATATATTCAGGAAAAAACGCATACGCCCTTTTTGGCCAACCAAGCAAGCTTGCAAAGGAAATCTGCACTACAATGAAGTCTCACTTCCCCCCGGTCAAAAGGGCCATCTGAAAAAAGTGTAAAATCCAGAAAGGCAGGACAGGCCATGGAGAACTGGGAGCCTTGTTATGCTGATGGGCGGGATGTAAATTGCCAACAGACACTCGGGAGAAGTGTATGGTGTTTCCTGAAACGTCTAAAAAACAAAGCAACAGAGCCTAGGGCACTTCCACTTATGGTCCTATAGCTTAGGGAAATTAAAATCAAAAAGATACAGCCACCCCAATGTTTGGGACGCCTCTGTTTACAAGAACCTCGTTTACCGTACAAGTTCAATATCACAGAAAGTGAAAAATGGATAAAGAACTTGTGGTACTTACGTACAATGCAGTATCACTCAGCAGTGAAATCTATGTCATCAGGCCCGTAGCAGCACAATGAGTGGATTCAGGTACGATGATTCTAACTGAAATAAGTCACACAGAAAAAGAAACATCATAAGATATCAGTAATACACGGAATGTAAACTTGGCTACACAGGAACTGAATTACAGAACAGAACAGGGTCTCAAATTTAGAAAACCACCTTATGCTTGTTTAAGGGTAAAGGTGAGTTGGGGTGCTGCATAAAACCAGAGATTGAAATGAGCACAGATAAAGTTCCTTAAGCCAAATATGGAATAGACAAGAGCTACTCCTTGCTCAACGAAATGGACTCAACACCGCATATTAAACGCCTAAGAATGTACCTGACTCTTAAGTATCTTAAAACCTATGGATTGCTATGTCTCCGAAAGAGAATCAAGCATGTGTACAGGGACATAAACGCAGCAGTGATAGGATTGGAGAGGTTCGGTGAGCAAATGAAGACCCTTTGAAGTCATATTGCATGGTACCCATTCCACGGGTTTCAACTACCCAGGTTTAAGGTATTCTTCCTTCAGCTAAAACATGCATGTGGAACCTAGAGTATGATCAACCATGTGATCGGGAGACGTGTTCAAATATGTCTCAGTTTTCGTACCCTGGTACTCGGGTGCAACATTCCAGACGCTTTACTAACACTCTCCCGACTTGGAGAGTCAGTCCCTTTAACCTCCTGTTTGGCCCAGTTTGCAATTTCTGCGGAAGATGAACAGGAATAGCGAGAACCAATGAGAGACTAGCTGGAGGTGTCTGGACGGGCAAATTTAACTCTCATTTCCCACCAGGAAGAGGAAATAACCAAAGGCTCAGCGTGCTGTGCCGGAACCAGATTAGGGCCTGAAGCCATCCTGCGGTGTGCGGCCAGCTCACAAGAAAACGAGTTGAAGAAAGGAGCTCAGGGGCACTGTAATTCACAAACCTGCAGAGTTATAAATGACAGCTATCGTCCAAAAATATACTGAAGTAAGGCTGCCAAGAGGACTTGAAAGCGGGGCAGAATTGCAGGAAACCGATTTCAGGAGGTAGACTGGAATTGCATTGAAAGCATAGGAAAAGAGGCAGAACGTCCACAATGATGCACTTGGCCAAAAAGGGCGTATGCGTTTTTTCCTGAATATATTCAGGAAAAAACGCATACGCCCTTTTTGGCCAACCAAGCAAGCTTGCAAAGGAAATCTGCACTACAATGAAGTCTCACTTCCCCCCGGTCAAAAGGGCCATCTGAAAAAAGTGTAAAATCCAGAAAGGCAGGACAGGCCATGGAGAACTGGGAGCCTTGTTATGCTGATGGGCGGGATGTAAATTGCCAACAGACACTCGGGAGAAGTGTATGGTGTTTCCTGAAACGTCTAAAAAACAAAGCAACAGAGCCTAGGGCACTTCCACTTATGGTCCTATAGCTTAGGGAAATTAAAATCAAAAAGATACAGCCACCCCAATGTTTGGGACGCCTCTGTTTACAAGAACCTCGTTTACCGTACAAGTTCAATATCACAGAAAGTGAAAAATGGATAAAGAACTTGTGGTACTTACGTACAATGCAGTATCACTCAGCAGTGAAATCTATGTCATCAGGCCCGTAGCAGCACAATGAGTGGATTCAGGTACGATGATTCTAACTGAAATAAGTCACACAGAAAAAGAAACATCATAAGATATCAGTAATACACGGAATGTAAACTTGGCTACACAGGAACTGAATTACAGAACAGAACAGGGTCTCAAATTTAGAAAACCAACTTATGCTTGTTTAAGGGTAAAGGTGAGTTGGGGTGCTGCATAAAACCAGAGATTGAAATGAGCACAGATAAAGTTCCTTAAGCCAAATATGGAATAGACTAGAGCTACTCCTTGCTCAACGAAATGGACTCAACACCGCATATTAAACGCCTAAGAATGTACCTGACTCTTAAGTATCTTAAAACCTATGGATTGCTATGTCTCCGAAAGAGAATCAAGCATGTGTACAGGGACATAAACGCAGCAGTGATAGGATTGGAGAGGTTCGGTGAGCAAATGAAGACCCTTTGAAGTCATATTGCATGGTACCCATTCCACGGGTTTCAACTACCCAGGTTTAAGGTATTCTTCCTTCAGCTAAAACATGCATGTGGAACCTAGAGTATGATCAACCATGTGATCGGGAGACGTGTTCAAATATGTCTCAGTTTTCGTACCCTGGTACTCGGGTGCAACATTCCAGACGCTTTACTAACACTCTCCCGACTTGGAGAGTCAGTGCCTTTAACCTCCTGTTTGGCCCAGTTTGCAATTTCTGCGGAAGATGAACAGGAATAGCGAGAACCAATGAGAGACTAGCTGGAGGTGTCTGGACGGGCAAATTTAACTCTCATTTCCCACCAGGAAGAGGAAATAACCAAAGGCTCAGCGTGCCGTGCCGGAACCAGATTAGGGCCTGAAGCCATCCTGCGGTGTTGCGGCCAGCTCACAAGAAAGCGAGTTGAAGAAAGGAGCTCAGGGCACTGTAATTCACAAACCTGCAGAGTTATAAATGACAACTATCGTCCAAAAATATACTGAAGTAAGGCTGCCAAGAAGACTTGAAAGCGGGGCAGAATTGCAGGAAACCGATTTCAGGAGGTAGACTGGAATTGCATTGAAAGCATAGGAAAAGAGGCAGAACGTCCACAATGATGCACTTGGCCAAAAAGGGCGTATGCGTTTTTTCCTGAATATATTCAGGAAAAAACGCATACGCCCTTTTTGGCCAACCAAGCAAGCTTGCAAAGGAAATCTGCACTACAATGAAGTCTCACTTCCCCCCGGTCAAAAGGGCCATCTGAAAAAAGTGTAAAATCCAGAAAGGCAGGACAGGCCATGGAGAACTGGGAGCCTTGTTATGCTGATGGGCGGGATGTAAATTGCCAACAGACACTCGGGAGAAGTGTATGGTGTTTCCTGAAACGTCTAAAAAACAAAGCAACAGAGCCTAGGGCACTTCCACTTATGGTCCTATAGCTTAGGGAAATTAAAATCAAAAAGATACAGCCACCCCAATGTTTGGGACGCCTCTGTTTACAAGAACCTCGTTTACCGTACAAGTTCAATATCACAGAAAGTGAAAAATGGATAAAGAACTTGTGGTACTTACGTACAATGCAGTATCACTCAGCAGTGAAATCTATGTCATCAGGCCCGTAGCAGCACAATGAGTGGATTCAGGTACGATGATTCTAACTGAAATAAGTCACACAGAAAAAGAAACATCATAAGATATCAGTAATACACGGAATGTAAACTTGGCTACACAGGAACTGAATTACAGAACAGAACAGGGTCTCAAATTTAGAAAACCACCTTATGCTTGTTTAAGGGTAAAGGTGAGTTGGGGTGCTGCATAAAACCAGAGATTGAAATGAGCACAGATAAAGTTCCTTAAGCCAAATATGGAATAGACAAGAGCTACTCCTTGCTCAACGAAATGGACTCAACACCGCATATTAAACGCCTAAGAATGTACCTGACTCTTAAGTATCTTAAAACCTATGGATTGCTATGTCTCCGAAAGAGAATCAAGCATGTGTACAGGGACATAAACGCAGCAGTGATAGGATTGGAGAGGTTCGGTGAGCAAATGAAGACCCTTTGAAGTCATATTGCATGGTACCCATTCCACGGGTTTCAACTACCCAGGTTTAAGGTATTCTTCCTTCAGCTAAAACATGCATGTGGAACCTAGAGTATGATCAACCATGTGATCGGGAGACGTGTTCAAATATGTCTCAGTTTTCGTACCCTGGTACTCGGGTGCAACATTCCAGACGCTTTACTAACACTCTCCCGACTTGGAGAGTCAGTCCCTTTAACCTCCTGTTTGGCCCAGTTTGCAATTTCTGCGGAAGATGAACAGGAATAGCGAGAACCAATGAGAGACTAGCTGGAGGTGTCTGGACGGGCAAATTTAACTCTCATTTCCCACCAGGAAGAGGAAATAACCAAAGGCTCAGCGTGCCGTGCCGGAACCAGATTAGGGCCTGAAGCCATCCTGCGGTGTTGCGGCCAGCTCACAAGAAAAGGAGTTGAAGAAAGGAGCTCAGGGGCACTGTAATTCACAAACCTGCAGAGTTATAAATGACAACTATCGTCCAAAAATATACTGAAGTAAGGCTGCCAAGAGGACTTGAAAGCGGGGCAGAATTACAGGAAACCGATTTCAGGAGGTAGACTGGAATTGCATTGAAAGCATAGGAAAAGAGGCAGAACGTCCACAATGATGCACTTGGCCAAAAAGGGCGTATGCGTTTTTTCCTGAATATATTCAGGAAAAAACGCATACGCCCTTTTTGGCCAACCAAGCAAGCTTGCAAAGGAAATCTGCACTACAATGAAGTCTCACTTCCCCCCGGTCAAAAGGGCCATCTGAAAAAAGTGTAAAATCCAGAAAGGCAGGACAGGCCATGGAGAACTGGGAGCCTTGTTATACTGATGGGCGGGATGTACATTGCCAACAGACACTCGGGAGAAGTGTATGGTGTTTCCTGAAACATCTAAAAAACAAAGCAACAGAGCCTAGGGCACTTCCACTTATGGTCCTATAGCTTAGGGAAATTAAAATCAAAAAGATACAGCCACCCCAATGTTTGGGACGCCTCTGTTTACAAGAACCTCGTTTACCGTACAAGTTCAATATCACAGAAAGTGAAAAATGGATAAAGAACTTGTGGTACTTACGTACAATGCAGTATCACTCAGCAGTGAAATCTATGTCATCAGCCCCGTAGCAGCACAATGAGTGGATTCAGGTACGATGATTCTAACTGAAATAAGTCACACAGAAAAAGAAACATCATAAGATATCAGTAATACACGGAATGTAAACTTGGCTACACAGGAACTGAATTACAGAACAGAACAGGGTCTCAAATTTAGAAAACCAACTTATGCTTGTTTAAGGGTAAAGGTGAGTTGGGGTGCTGCATAAAACCAGAGATTGAAATGAGCACAGATAAAGTTCCTTAAGCCAAATATGGAATAGACAAGAGCTACTCCTTGCTCAACGAAATGGACTCAACACCGCATATTAAACGCCTAAGAATGTACCTGACTCTTAAGTATCTTAAAACCTATGGATTGCTATGTCTCCGAAAGAGAATCAAGCATGTGTACAGGGACATAAACGCAGCAGTGATAGGATTGGAGAGGTTCGGTGAGCAAATGAAGACCCTTTGAAGTCATATTGCATGGTACCCATTCCACGGGTTTCAACTACCCAGGTTTAAGGTATTCTTCCTTCAGCTAAAACATGCATGTGGAACCTAGAGTATGATCAACCATGTGATCGGGAGACGTGTTCAAATATGTCTCAGTTTTCGTACCCTGGTACTCGGGTGCAACATTCCAGACGCTTTACTAACACTCTCCCGACTTGGAGAGTCAGTCCCTTTAACCTCCTGTTTGGCCCAGTTTGCAATTTCTGCGGAAGATGAACAGGAATAGCGAGAACCAATGAGAGACTAGCTGGAGGTGTCTGGACGGGCAAATTTAACTCTCATTTCCCACCAGGAAGAGGAAATAACCAAAGGCTCAGCGTGCCGTGCCGGAACCAGATTAGGGCCTGAAGCCATCCTGCGGTGTTGCGGCCAGCTCACAAGAAAAGGAGTTGAAGAAAGGAGCTCAGGGGCACTGTAATTCACAAACCTGCAGAGTTATAAATGACAACTATCGTCCACAAATATACTGAAGTAAGGCTGCCAAGAGGACTTGAAAGCGGGGCAGAATTGCAGGAAACCGATTTCAGGAGGTAGACTGGAATTGCATTGAAAGCATAGGAAAAGAGGCAGAACGTCCACAATGATGCACTTGGCCAAAAAGGGCGTATGCGTTTTTTCCTGAATATATTCAGGAAAAAACGCATACGCCCTTTTTGGCCAACCAAGCAAGCTTGCAAAGGAAATCTGCACTACAATGAAGTCTCACTTCCCCCCGGTCAAAAGGGCCATCTGAAAAAAGTGTAAAATCCAGAAAGGCAGGACAGGCCATGGAGAACTGGGAGCCTTGTTATACTGATGGGCGGGATGTACATTGCCAACAGACACTCGGGAGAAGTGTATGGTGTTTCCTGAAACATCTAAAAAACAAAGCAACAGAGCCTAGGGCACTTCCACTTATGGTCCTATAGCTTAGGGAAATTAAAATCAAAAAGATACAGCCACCCCAATGTTTGGGACGCCTCTGTTTACAAGAACCTCGTTTACCGTACAAGTTCAATATCACAGAAAGTATAAAATGGATAAAGAACTTGTGGTACTTACGTACAATGCAGTATCACTCAGCAGTGAAATCTATGTCATCAGCCCCGTAGCAGCACAATGAGTGGATTCAGGTACGATGATTCTAACTGAAATAAGTCACACAGAAAAAGAAACATCATAAGATATCAGTAATACACGGAATGTAAACTTGGCTACACAGGAACTGAATTACAGAACAGAACAGGGTCTCAAATTTAGAAAACCAACTTATGCTTGTTTAAGGGTAAAGGTGAGTTGGGGTGCTGCATAAAACCAGAGATTGAAATGAGCACAGATAAAGTTCCTTAAGCCAAATATGGAATAGACAAGAGCTACTCCTTGCTCAACGAAATGGACTCAACACCGCATATTAAACGCCTAAGAATGTACCTGACTCTTAAGTATCTTAAAACCTATGGATTGCTATGTCTCCGAAAGAGAATCAAGCATGTGTACAGGGACATAAACGCAGCAGTGATAGGAGTGGAGAGGTTCGGTGAGCAAATGAAGACCCTTTGAAGTCATATTGCATGGTACCCATTCCACGGGTTTCAACTACCCAGGTTTAAGGTATTCTTCCTTCAGCTAAAACATGCATGTGGAACCTAGAGTATGATCAACCATGTGATCGGGAGACGTGTTCAAATATGTCTCAGTTTTCGTACCCTGGTACTCGGGTGCAACATTCCAGACGCTTTACTAACACTCTCCCGACTTGGAGAGTCAGTCCCTTTAACCTCCTGTTTGGCCCAGTTTGCAATTTCTGCGGAAGATGAACAGGAATAGCGAGAACCAATGAGAGACTAGCTGGAGGTGTCTGGACGGGCAAATTTAACTCTCATTTCCCACCAGGAAGAGGAAATAACCAAAGGCTCAGCGTGCCGTGCCGGAACCAGATTAGGGCCTGAAGCCATCCTGCGGTGTTGCGGCCAGCTCACAAGAAAACGAGTTGAAGAAAGGAGCTCAGGGGCACTGTAATTCACAAACCTGCAGAGTTATAAATGACAACTATCGTCCAAAAATATACTGAAGTAAGGCTGCCAAGAGGACTTGAAAGCGGGGCAGAATTGCAGGAAACCGATTTCAGGAGGTAGACTGGAATTGCATTGAAAGCATAGGAAAAGAGGCAGAACGTCCACAATGATGCACTTGGCCAAAAAGGGCGTATGCGTTTTTTCCTGAATATATTCAGGAAAAAACGCATACGCCCTTTTTGGCCAACCAAGCAAGCTTGCAAAGGAAATCTGCACTACAATGAAGTCTCACTTCCCCCTGGTCAAAAGGGCCATCTGAAAAAAGTGTAAAATCCAGAAAGGCAGGACAGGCCATGAAGAACTGGGAGCCTTGTTATACTGATGGGCGGGATGTACATTGCCAACAGACACTCGGGAGAAGTGTATGGTGTTTCCTGAAACATCTAAAAAACAAAGCAACAGAGCCTAGGGCACTTCCACTTATGGTCCTATAGCTTAGGGAAATTAAAATCAAAAAGATACAGCCACCCCAATGTTTGGGACGCCTCTGTTTACAAGAACCTCGTTTACCGTACAAGTTCAATATCACAGAAAGTGAAAAATGGATAAAGAACTTGTGGTACTTACGTACAATGCAGTATCACTCAGCAGTGAAATCTATGTCATCAGGCCCGTAGCAGCACAATGAGTGGATTCAGGTACGATGATTCTAACTGAAATAAGTCACACAAGAAAAGAGACATCATAAGGTATCAGTAATACACGGAATGTAAACTTGGCTACACAGGAACTGAATTACAGAACAGAACAGGGTCTCAAATTTAGAAAACCAACTTATGCTTGTTTAAGGGTAAAGGTGAGTTGGGGTGCTGCATAAAACCAGAGATTGAAATGAGCACAGATAAAGTTCCTTAAGCCAAATATGGAATAGACAAGAGCTACTCCTTGCTCAACGAAATGGACTCAACACCGCATATTAAACGCCTCAGAATGTACCTGACTCTTAAGTATCTTAAAACCTATGGATTGCTATGTCTCCGAAAGAGAATCAAGCATGTGTACAGGGACATAAACGCAGCAGTGATAGGATTGGAGAGGTTCGGTGAGCAAATGAAGACCCTTTGAAGTCATATTGCATGGTACCCATTCCACGGGTTTCAACTACCCAGGTTTAAGGTATTCTTCCTTCAGCTAAAACATGCATGTGGAACCTAGAGTATGATCAACCATGTGATCGGGAGACGTGTTCAAATATGTCTCAGTTTTCGTACCCTGGTACTCGGGTGCAACATTCCAGACGCTTTACTAACACTCTCCCGACTTGGAGAGTCAGTCCCTTTAACCTCCTGTTTGGCCCAGTTTGCAATTTCTGCGGAAGATGAACAGGAATAGCGAGAACCAATGAGAGACTAGCTGGAGGTGTCTGGACGGGCAAATTTAACTCTCATTTCCCACCAGGAAGAGGAAATAACCAAAGGCTCAGCGTGCCGTGCCGGAACCAGATTAGGGCCTGAAGCCATCCTGCGGTGTTGCGGCCAGCTCACAAAAAAGCGAGTTGAAGAAAGGAGCTCAGGGGCACTGTAATTCACAAACCTGCAGAGTTATAAATGACAACTATCGTCCAAAAATATACTGAAGTAAGGCTGCCAAGAGGACTTGAAAGCGGGGCAGAATTGCAGGAAACCGATTTCAGGAGGTAGACTGGAATTGCATTGAAAGCATAGGAAAAGAGGCAGAACGTCCACAATGATGCACTTGGCCAAAAAGGGCGTATGCGTTTTTTCCTGAATATATTCAGGAAAAAACGCATACGCCCTTTTTGGCCAACCAAGCAAGCTTGCAAAGGAAATCTGCACTACAATGAAGTCTCACTTCCCCCCGGTCAAAAGGGCCATCTGAAAAAAGTGTAAAATCCAGAAAGGCAGGACAGGCCATGGAGAACTGGGAGCCTTGTTATGCTGATGGGCGGGATGTAAATTGCCAACAGACACTCGGGAGAAGTGTATGGTGTTTCCTGAAACGTCTAAAAAACAAAGCAACAGAGCCTAGGGCACTTCCACTTATGGTCCTATAGCTTAGGGAAATTAAAATCAAAAAGATACAGCCACCCCAATGTTTGGGACGCCTCTGTTTACAAGAACCTCGTTTACCGTACAAGTTCAATATCACAGAAAGTGAAAAATGGATAAAGAACTTGTGGTACTTACGTACAATGCAGTATCACTCAGCAGTGAAATCTATGTCATCAGGCCCGTAGCAGCACAATGAGTGGATTCAGGTACGATGATTCTAACTGAAATAAGTCACACAGAAAAAGAAACATCATAAGATATCAGTAATACACGGAATGTAAACTTGGCTACACAGGAACTGAATTACAGAACAGAACAGGGTCTCAAATTTAGAAAACCACCTTATGCTTGTTTAAGGGTAAAGGTGAGTTGGGGTGCTGCATAAAACCAGAGATTGAAATGAGCACAGATAAAGTTCCTTAAGCCAAATATGGAATAGACAAGAGCTACTCCTTGCTCAACGAAATGGACTCAACACCGCATATTAAACGCCTAAGAATGTACCTGACTCTTAAGTATCTTAAAACCTATGGATTACTATGTCTCCGAAAGAGAATCAAGCATGTGTACAGGGACATAAACGCAGCAGTGATAGGATTGGAGAGGTTCGGTGAGCAAATGAAGACCCTTTGAAGTCATATTGCATGGTACCCATTCCACGGGTTTCAACTACCCAGGTTTAAGGTATTCTTCCTTCAGCTAAAACATGCATGTGGAACCTAGAGTATGATCAACCATGTGATCGGGAGACGTGTTCAAATATGTCTCAGTTTTCGTACCCTGGTACTCGGGTGCAACATTCCAGACGCTTTACTAACACTCTCCCGACTTGGAGAGTCAGTCCCTTTAACCTCCTGTTTGGCCCAGTTTGCAATTTCTGCGGAAGATGAACCGGAATAGCGAGAACCAATGAGAGACTAGCTGGAGGTGTCTGGACGGGCAAATTTAACTCTCATTTCCCACCAGGAAGAGGAAATAACCAAAGGCTCAGCGTGCCGTGCCGGAACCAGATTAGGGCCTGAAGCCATCCTGCGGTGTTGCGGCCAGCTCACAAGAAAACGAGTTGAAGAAAGGAGCTCAGGGGCACTGTAATTCACAAACCTGCAGAGTTATAAATGACAACTATCGTCCAAAAATATACTGAAGTAAGGCTGCCAAGAGGACTTGAAAGCGGGGCAGAATTGCAGGAAACCGATTTCAGGAGGTAGACTGGAATTGCATTGAAAGCATAGGAAAAGAGGCAGAACGTCCACAATGATGCACTTGGCCAAAAAGGGCGTATGCGTTTTTTCCTGAATATATTCAGGAAAAAACGCATACGCCCTTTTTGGCCAACCAAGCAAGCTTGCAAAGGAAATCTGCACTACAATGAAGTCTCACTTCCCCCCGGTCAAAAGGGCCATCTGAAAAAAGTGTAAAATCCAGAAAGGCAGGACAGGCCATGGAGAACTGGGAGCCTTGTTATGCTGATGGGCGGGATGTAAATTGCCAACAGACACTCGGGAGAAGTGTATGGTGTTTCCTGAAACGTCTAAAAAACAAAGCAACAGAGCCTAGGGCACTTCCACTTATGGTCCTATAGCTTAGGGAAATTAAAATCAAAAAGATACAGCCACCCCAATGTTTGGGACGCCTCTGTTTACAAGAACCTCATTTACCGTACAAGTTCAATATCACAGAAAGTGAAAAATGGATAAAGAACTTGTGGTACTTACGTACAATGCAGTATCACTCAGCAGTGAAATCTATGTCATCAGGCCCGTAGCAGCACAATGAGTGGATTCAGGTACGATGATTCTAACTGAAATAAGTCACACAGAAAAAGAAACATCATAAGATATCAGTAATACACGGAATGTAAACTTGACTACACAGGAACGGAATTACAGAACAGAACAGGGTCTCAAATTTAGAAAACCAACTTATGCTTGTTTAAGGGTAAAGGTGAGTTGGGGTGCTGCATAAAACCAGAGATTGAAATGAGCACAGATAAAGTTCCTTAAGCCAAATATGGAATAGACAAGAGCTACTCCTTGCTCAACGAAATGGACTCAACACCGCATATTAAACGCCTAAGAATGTACCTGACTCTTAAGTATCTTAAAACCTATGGATTGCTATGTCTCCGAAAGAGAATCAAGCATGTGTACAGGGACATAACCGCAGCAGTGATAGGATTGGAGAGGTTCGGTGAGCAAATGAAGACCCTTTGAAGTCATATTGCATGGTACCCATTCCACGGGTTTCAACTACCCAGGTTTAAGGTATTCTTCCTTCAGCTAAAACATGCATGTGGAACCTAGAGTATGATCAACCATGTGATCGGGAGACGTGTTCAAATATGTCTCAGTTTTCGTACCCTGGTACTCGGGTGCAACATTCCAGACGCTTTACTAACACTCTCCCGACTTGGAGAGTCAGTCCCTTTAACCTCCTGTTTGGCCCAGTTTGCAATTTCTGCGGAAGATGAACAGGAATAGCGAGAACCAATGAGAGACTAGCTGGAGGTGTCTGGACGGGCAAATTTAACTCTCATTTCCCACCAGGAAGAGGAAATAACCAAAGGCTCAGCGTGCCGTGCCGGAACCAGATTAGGGCCTGAAGCCATCCTGCGGTGTTGCGGCCAGCTCACAAGAAAACGAGTTGAAGAAAGGAGCTCAGGGGCACTGTAATTCACAAACCTGAAGAGTTATAAATGACAACTATCGTCCAAAAATATACTGAAGTAAGGCTGCCAAGAGGACTTGAAAGCGGGGCAGAATTGCAGGAAACCGATTTCAGGAGGTAGACTGGAATTGCATTGAAAGCATAGGAAAAGAGGCAGAACGTCCACAATGATGCACTTGGCCAAAAAGGGCGTATGCGTTTTTTCCTGAATATATTCAGGAAAAAACGCATACGCCCTTTTTGGCCAACCAAGCAAGCTTGCAAAGGAAATCTGCACTACAATGAAGTCTCACTTCCCCCCGGTCAAAAGGGCCATCTGAAAAAAGTGTAAAATCCAGAAAGGCAGGACAGGACATGGAGAACTGGGAGCCTTGTTATGCTGATGGGCGGGATGTAAATTGCCAACAGACACTCAGGAGAAGTGTATGGTGTTTCCTGAAACGTCTAAAAAACAAAGCAACAGAGCCTAGGGCACTTCCACTTATGGTCCTATAGCTTAGGGAAATTAAAATCAAAAAGATACAGCCACCCCAATGTTTGGGACGCCTCTGTTTACAAGAACCTCGTTTACCGTACAAGTTCAATATCACAGAAAGTGAAAAATGGATAAAGAACTTGTGGTACTTACGTACAATGCAGTATCACTCAGCAGTGAAATCTATGTCATCAGGCCCGTAGCAGCACAATGAGTGGATTCAGGTACGATGATTCTAACTGAAATAAGTCACACAGAAAAAGAAACATCATAAGATATCAGTAATACACGGAATGTAAACTTGGCTACACAGGAACTGAATTACAGAACAGAACAGGGTCTCAAATTTAGAAAACCAACTTATGCTTGTTTAAGGGTAAAGGTGAGTTGGGGTGCTGCATAAAACCAGAGATTGAAATGAGCACAGATAAAGTTCCTTAAGCCAAATATGGAATAGACAAGAGCTACTCCTTGCTCAACGAAATGGACTCAACACCGCATATTAAACGCCTAAGAATGTACCTGACTCTTAAGTATCTTAAAACCTATGGATTGCTATGTCTCCGAAAGAGAATCAAGCATGTGTACAGGGACATAAACGCAGCAGTGATAGGATTGGAGAGGTTCGGTGAGCAAATGAAGACCCTTTGAAGTCATATTGCATGGTACCCATTCCACGGGTTTCAACTACCCAGGTTTAAGGTATTCTTCCTTCAGCTAAAACATGCATGTGGAACCTAGAGTATGATCAACCATGTGATCGGGAGACGTGTTCAAATATGTCTCAGTTTTCGTACCCTGGTACTCGGGTGCAACATTCCAGACGCTTTACTAACACTCTCCCGACTTGGAGAGTCAGTCCCTTTAACCTCCTGTTTGGCCCAGTTTGCAATTTCTGCGGAAGATGAACAGGAATAGCGAGAACCAATGAGAGACTAGCTGGAGGTGTCTGGACGGGCAAATTTAACTCTCATTTCCCACCAGGAAGAGGAAATAACCAAAGGCTCAGCGTGCCGTGCCGGAACCAGATTAGGGCCTGAAGCCATCCTGCGGTGTTGCAGCCAGCTCACAAGAAAACGAGTTGAAGAAAGGAGCTCAGGGGCACTGTAATTCACAAACCTGCAGAGTTATAAATGACAACTATCATCCAAAAATATACTGAAGTAAGGCTGCCAAGAGGACTTGAAAGCGGGGCAGAATTGCAGGAAACCGATTTCAGGAGGTAGACTGGAATTGCATTGAAAGCATAGGAAAAGAGGCACAACGTCCACAATGATGCACTTGGCCAAAAAGGGCATATGCGTTTTTTCCTGAATATATTCAGGAAAAAACGCATACGCCCTTTTTGGCCAACCAAGCAAGCTTGCAAAGGAAATCTGCACTACAATGAAGTCTCACTTCCCCCCGGTCAAAAGGGCCATCTGAAAAAAGTGTAAAATCCAGAAAGGCAGGACAGGCCATGGAGAACTGGGAGCCTTGTTATGCTGATGGGCGGGATGTAAATTGCCAACAGACACTCGGGAGAAGTGTATGGTGTTTCCTGAAACGTCTAAAAAACAAAGCAACAGAGCCTAGGGCACTTCCACTTATGGTCCTATAGCTTAGGGAAATTAAAATCAAAAAGATACAGCCACCCCAATGTTTGGGACGCCTCTGTTTACAAGAACCTCGTTTACCGTACAAGTTCAATATCACAGAAAGTGAAAAATGGATAAAGAACTTGTGGTACTTACGTACAATGCAGTATCACTCAGCAGTGAAATCTATGTCATCAGGCCCGTAGCAGCACAATGAGTGGATTCAGG
Source organism: Globicephala melas (assembly GCF_963455315.2). Classification (NCBI taxonomy): domain Eukaryota; kingdom Metazoa; phylum Chordata; class Mammalia; order Artiodactyla; family Delphinidae; genus Globicephala; species Globicephala melas. The sequence continues at coordinate 233,834 of NW_027207325.1, forward strand.
TACGATGATTCTAACTGAAATAAGTCACACAGAAAAAGAAACATCATAAGATATCAGTAATACACGGAATGTAAACTTGGCTACACAGGAACTGAATTACAGAACAGAACAGGGTCTCAAATTTAGAAAACCAACTTATGCTTGTTTAAGGGTAAAGGTGAGTTGGGGTGCTGCATAAAACCAGAGATTGAAATGAGCACAGATAAAGTTCCTTAAGCCAAATATGGAATAGACAAGAGCTACTCCTTGCTCAACGAAATGGACTCAACACCGCATATTAAACGCCTAAGAATGTACCTGACTCTTAAGTATCTTAAAACCTATGGATTGCTATGTCTCCGAAAGAGAATCAAGCATGTGTACAGGGACATAAACGCAGCAGTGATAGGATTGGAGAGGTTCGGTGAGCAAATGAAGACCCTTTGAAGTCATATTGCATGGTACCCATTCCACGGGTTTCAACTACCCAGGTTTAAGGTATTCTTCCTTCAGCTAAAACATGCATGTGGAACCTAGAGTATGATCAACCATGTGATCGGGAGACGTGTTCAAATATGTCTCAGTTTTCGTACCCTGGTACTCGGGTGCAACATTCCAGACGCTTTACTAACACTCTCCCGACTTGGAGAGTCAGTCCCTTTAACCTCCTGTTTGGCCCAGTTTGCAATTTCTGCGGAAGATGAACAGGAATAGCGAGAACCAATGAGAGACTAGCTGGAGGTGTCTGGACGGGCAAATTTAACTCTCATTTCCCACCAGGAAGAGGAAATAACCAAAGGCTCAGCGTGCCGTGCCGGAACCAGATTAGGGCCTGAAGCCATCCTGCGGTGTTGCGGCCAGCTCACAAGAAAACGAGTTGAAGAAAGGAGCTCAGGGGCACTGTAATTCACAAACCTGCAGAGTTATAAATGACAACTATCGTCCAAAAATATACTGAAGTAAGGCTGCCAAGAGGACTTGAAAGCGGGGCAGAATTGCAGGAAACCGATTTCAGGAGGTAGACTGGAATTGCATTGAAAGCATAGGAAAAGAGGCAGAACGTCCACAATGATGCACTTGGCCAAAAAGGGCGTATGCGTTTTTTCCTGAATATATTCAGGAAAAAACGCATACGCCCTTTTTGGCCAACCAAGCAAGCTTGCAAAGGAAATCTGCACTACAATGAAGTCTCACTTCCCCCCGGTCAAAAGGGCCATCTGAAAAAAGTGTAAAATCCAGAAAGGCAGGACAGGCCATGGAGAACTGGGAGCCTTGTTATGCTGATGGGCGGGATGTAAATTGCCAACAGACACTTGGGAGAAGTGTATGGTGTTTCCTGAAACATCTAAAAAACAAAGCAACAGAGCCTAGGGCACTTCCACTTATGGTCCTATAGCTTAGGGAAATTAAAATCAAAATATACAGCCACCCCAATGTTTGGGACGCCTCTGTTTACAAGAACCTCGTTTACCGTACAAGTTCAATATCACAGAAAGTGAAAAATGGATAAAGAACTTGTGGTACTTACGTACAATGCAGTATCACTCAGCAGTGAAATCTATGTCATCAGGCCCGTAGCAGCACAATGAGTGGATTCAGGTACGATGATTCTAACTGAAATAAGTCACACAGAAAAAGAAACATCATAAGATATCAGTAATACACGGAATGTAAACTTGGCTACACAGGAACTGAATTACAGAACAGAACAGGGTCTCAAATTTAGAAAACCAACTTATGCTTGTTTAAGGGTAAAGGTGAGTTGGGGTGCTGCATAAAACCAGAGATTGAAATGAGCACAGATAAAGTTCCTTAAGCCAAATATGGAATAGACAAGAGCTACTCCTTGCTCAACGAAATGGACTCAACACCGCATATTAAACGCCTAAGAATGTACCTGACTCTTAAGTATCTTAAAACCTATGGATTGCTATGTCTCCGAAAGAGAATCAAGCATGTGTACAGGGACATAAACGCAGCAGTGATAGGATTGGAGAGGTTCGGTGAGCAAATGAAGACCCTTTGAAGTCATATTGCATGGTACCCATTCCACGGGTTTCAACTACCCAGGTTTAAGGTATTCTTCCTTCAGCTAAAACATGCATGTGGAACCTAGAGTATGATCAACCATGTGATCGGGAGACGTGTTCAAATATGTCTCAGTTTTCGTACCCTGGTACTCGGGTGCAACATTCCAGACGCTTTACTAACACTCTCCCGACTTGGAGAGTCAGTCCCTTTAACCTCCTGTTTGGCCCAGTTTGCAATTTCTGCGGAAGATGAACAGGAATAGCGAGAACCAATGAGAGACTAGCTGGAGGTGTCTGGACGGGCAAATTTAACTCTCATTTCCCACCAGGAAGAGGAAATAACCAAAGGCTCAGCGTGCCGTGCCGGAACCAGATTAGGGCCTGAAGCCATCCTGCGGTGTGCGGCCAGCTCACAAGAAAACGAGTTGAAGAAAGGAGCTCAGGGGCACTGTAATTCACAAACCTGCAGAGTTATAAATGACAACTATCGTCCAAAAATATACTGAAGTAAGGCTGCCAAGAGGACTTGAAAGCGGGGCAGAATTACAGGAAACCGATTTCAGGAGGTAGACTGGAATTGCATTGAAAGCATAGGAAAAGAGGCAGAACGTCCACAATGATGCACTTGGCCAAAAAGGGCGTATGCGTTTTTTCCTGAATATATTCAGGAAAAAACGCATACGCCCTTTTTGGCCAACCAAGCAAGCTTGCAAAGGAAATCTGCACTACAATGAAGTCTCACTTCCCCCCGGTCAAAAGGGCCATCTGAAAAAAGTGTAAAATCCAGAAAGGCAGGACAGGCCATGGAGAACTGGGAGCCTTGTTATGCTGATGGGCGGGATGTAAATTGCCAACAGACACTCGGGAGAAGTGTATGGTGTTTCCTGAAACGTCTAAAAAACAAAGCAACAGAGCCTAGGGCACTTCCACTTATGGTCCTATAGCTTACGGAAATTAAAATCAAAAAGATACAGCCACTCCAATGTTTGGGACGCCTCTGTTTACAAGAACCTCATTTACCGTACAAGTTCAATAACACAGAAAGTGAAAAATGGATAAAGAACTTGTGGTACTTACGTACAATGCAGTATAACTCAGCAGTGAAATCTATGTCATCAGGCCCGTAGCAGCACAATGAGTGGATTCAGGTACGATGATTCTAACTGAAATAAGTCACACAGAAAAAGAAACATCATAAGATATCAGTAATACACGGAATGTAAAGTTGGCTCTACAGGAACTGAATTACAGAACAGAACAGGGTCTCAAATTTAGAAAACCAACTTATGCTTGTTTAAGGGTAAAGGTGAGTTGGGGTGCTGCATAAAACCAGAGATTGAAATGAGCACAGATAAAGTTCCTTAAGCCAAATATGGAGTAGACAAGAGCTACTCCTTGCTCAACGAAATGGACTCAACACCGCATATTAAACGCCTAAGAATGTACCTGACTCTTAAGTATCTTAAAACCTATGGATTGCTATGTCTCCGAAAGAGAATCAAGCGTGTGTACAGGGACATAAACGCAGCAGTGATAGGATTGGAGAGGTTCGGTGAGCAAATGAAGACCCTTTGAAGTCATATTGCATGGTACCCATTCCACGGGTTTCAACTACCCAGGTTTAAGGTATTCTTCCTTCAGCTAAAACATGCATGTGGAACCTAGAGTATGACCAACCATGTGATCGGGAGACGTGTTCAAATATGTCTCAGTTTTCGTACCCTGGTACTCGGGTGCAACATTCCAGACGCTTTACTAACACTCTCCCGACTTGGAGAGTCAGTCCCTTTAACCTCCTGTTTGGCCCAGTTTGCAATTTCTGCGGAAGATGAACAGGAATAGCGAGAACCAATGAGAGACTAGCTGGAGGTGTCTGGACGGGCAAATTTAACTCTCATTTCCCACCAGGAAGAGGAAATAACCAAAGGCTCAGCGTGCCGTGCCGGAACCAGATTAGGGCCTGAAGCCATCCTGCGGTGTTGCGGCCAGCTCACAAGAAAACGAGTTGAAGAAAGGAGCTCAGGGGCACTGTAATTCACAAACCTGCAGAGTTATAAATGACAACTATCGTCCAAAAATATACTGAAGTAAGGCTGCCAAGAGGACTTGAAAGCGGGGCAGAATTGCAGGAAACCGATTTCAGGAGGTAGACTGGAATTGCATTGAAAGCATAGGAAAAGAGGCAGAACGTCCACAATGATGCACTTGGCCAAAAAGGGCGTATGCGTTTTTTCCTGAATATATTCAGGAAAAAACGCATACGCCCTTTTTGGCCAACCAAGCAAGCTTGCAAAGGAAATCTGCACTACAATGAAGTCTCACTTCCCCCCGGTCAAAAGGGCCATCTGAAAAAAGTGTAAAATCCAGAAAGGCAGGACAGGCCATGGAGAACTGGGAGCCTTGTTATGCTGATGGGCGGGATGTAAATTGCCAACAGACACTCGGGAGAAGTGTATGGTGTTTCCTGAAACGTCTAAAAAACAAAGCAACAGAGCCTAGGGCACTTCCACTTATGGTCCTATAGCTTAGGGAAATTAAAATCAAAAAGATACAGCCACCCCAATGTTTGGGACGCCTCTGTTTACAAGAACCTCGTTTACCGTACAAGTTCAATATCACAGAAAGTGAAAAATGGATAAAGAACTTGTGGTACTTACGTACAATGCAGTATCACTCAGCAGTGAAATCTATGTCATCAGGCCCGTAGCAGCACAATGAGTGGATTCAGGTACGATGATTCTAACTAAAATAAGTCACACAGAAAAAGAAACATCATAAGATATCAGTAATACACGGAATGTAAACTTGGCTACACAGGAACTGAATTACAGAACAGAACAGGGTCTCAAATTTAGAAAACCAACTTATGCTTGTTTAAGGGTAAAGGTGAGTTGGGGTGCTGCATAAAACCAGAGATTGAAATGAGCACAGATAAAGTTCCTTAAGCCAAATATGGAATAGACAAGAGCTACTCCTTGCTCAACGAAATGGACTCAACACCGCATATTAAACGCCTAAGAATGTACCTGACTCTTAAGTATCTTAAAACCTATGGATTGCTATGTCTCCGAAAGAGAATCAAGCATGTGTACAGGGACATAAACGCAGCAGTGATAGGATTGGAGAGGTTCGGTGAGCAAATGAAGACCCTTTGAAGTCATATTGCATGGTACCCATTCCACGGGTTTCAACTACCCAGGTTTAAGGTATTCTTCCTTCAGCTAAAACATGCATGTGGAACCTAGAGTATGATCAACCATGTGATCGGGAGACGTGTTCAAATATGTCTCAGTTTTCGTACCCTGGTACTCGGGTGCAACATTCCAGACGCTTTACTAACACTCTCCCGACTTGGAGAGTCAGTCCCTTTAACCTCCTGTTTGGCCCAGTTTGCAATTTCTGCGGAAGATGAACAGGAATAGCGAGAACCAATGAGAGACTAGCTGGAGGTGTCTGGACGGGCAAATTTAACTCTCATTTCCCACCAGGAAGAGGAAATAACCAAAGGCTCAGCGTGCCGTGCCGGAACCAGATTAGGGCCTGAAGCCATCCTGCGGTGTTGCGGCCAGCTCACAAGAAAACGAGTTGAAGAAAGGAGCTCAGGGGCACTGTAATTCACAAACCTGCAGAGTTATAAATGACAACTATCGTCCAAAAATATACTGAAGTAAGGCTGCCAAGAGGACTTGAAAGCGGGGCAGAATTGCAGGAAACCGATTTCAGGAGGTAGACTGGAATTGCATTGAAAGCATAGGAAAAGAGGCAGAACGTCCACAATGATGCACTTGGCCAAAAAGGGCATATGCGTTTTTTCCTGAATATATTCAGGAAAAAACGCATACGCCCTTTTTGGCCAACCAAGCAAGCTTGCAAAGGAAATCTGCACTACAATGAAGTCTCACTTCCCCCCGGTCAAAAGGGCCATCTGAAAAAAGTGTAAAATCCAGAAAGGCAGGACAGGCCATGGAGAACTGGGAGCCTTGTTATGCTGATGGGCGGGATGTAAATTGCCAACAGACACTCGGGAGAAGTGTATGGTGTTTCCTGAAACGTCTAAAAAACAAAGCAACAGAGCCTAGGGCACTTCCACTTATGGTCCTATAGCTTAGGGAAATTAAAATCAAAAAGATACAGCCACCCCAATGTTTGGGACGCCTCTGTTTACAAGAACCTCGTTTACCGTACAAGTTCAATATCACAGAAAGTGAAAAATGGATAAAGAACTTGTGGTACTTACGTACAATGCAGTATCACTCAGCAGTGAAATCTATGTCATCAGGCCCGTAGCAGCACAATGAGTGGATTCAGGTACGATGATTCTAACTGAAATAAGTCACACAGAAAAAGAAACATCATAAGATATCAGTAATACACGGAATGTAAACTTGGCTACACAGGAACTGAATTACAGAACAGAACAGGGTCTCAAATTTAGAAAACCAACTTATGCTTGTTTAAGGGTAAAGGTGAGTTGGGGTGCTGCATAAAACCAGAGATTGAAATGAGCACAGATAAAGTTCCTTAAGCCAAATATGGAATAGACAAGAGCTACTCCTTGCTCAACGAAATGGACTCAACACCCCATATTAAACGCCTAAGAATGTACCTGACTCTTAAGTATCTTAAAACCTATGGATTGCTATGTCTCCGAAAGAGAATCAAGCATGTGTACAGGGACATAAACGCAGCAGTGATAGGATTGGAGAGGTTCGGTGAGCAAATGAAGACCCTTTGAAGTCATATTGCATGGTACCCATTCCACGGGTTTCAACTACCCAGGTTTAAGGTATTCTTCCTTCAGCTAAAACATGCATGTGGAACCTAGAGTATGATCAACCATGTGATCGGGAGACGTGTTCAAATATGTCTCAGTTTTCGTACCCTGGTACTCGGGTGCAACATTCCAGACGCTTTACTAACACTCTCCCGACTTGGAGAGTCAGTCCCTTTAACCTCCTGTTTGGCCCAGTTTGCAATTTCTGCGGAAGATGAACAGGAATAGCGAGAACCAATGAGAGACTAGCTGGAGGTGTCTGGACGGGCAAATTTAACTCTCATTTCCCACCAGGAAGAGGAAATAACCAAAGGCTCAGCGTGCCGTGCCGGAACCAGATTAGGGCCTGAAGCCATCCTGCGGTGTTGCGGCCAGCTCACAAGAAAACGAGTTGAAGAAAGGAGCTCAGGGGCACTGTAATTCACAAACCTGCAGAGTTATAAATGACAACTATCGTCCAAAAATATACTGAAGTAAGGCTGCCAAGAGGACTTGAAAGCGGGGCAGAATTGCAGGAAACCGATTTCAGGAGGTACACTGGAATTGCATTGAAAGCATAGGAAAAGAGGCAGAACGTCCACAATGATGCACTTGGCCAAAAAGGGCGTATGCGTTTTTTCCTGAATATATTCAGGAAAAAACGCATACGCCCTTTTTGGCCAACCAAGCAAGCTTGCAAAGGAAATCTGCACTACAATGAAGTCTCACTTCCCCCCAGTCAAAAGGGCCATCTGAAAAAAGTGTAAAATCCAGAAAGGCAGGACAGGCCATGGAGAACTGGGAGCCTTGTTATGCTGATGGGCGGGATGTAAATTGCCAACAGACACTCGGGAGAAGTGTATGGTGTTTCCTGAAACGTCTAAAAAACAAAGCAACAGAGCCTAGGGCACTTCCACTTATGGTCCTATAGCTTAGGGAAATTAAAATCCAAAAGATACAGCCACCCCAATGTTTGGGACGCCTCTGTTTACAAGAACCTCGTTTACTGTACAAGTTCAATATCACAGAAAGTGAAAAATGGATAAAGAACTTGTGGTACTTACGTACAATGCAGTATCACTCAGCAGTGAAATCTATGTCATCAGGCCCGTAGCAGCACAATGAGTGGATTCAGGTACGATGATTCTAACTGAAATAAGTCACACAGAAAAAGAAACATCATAAGATATCAGTAATACACGGAATGTAAACTTGGCTACACAGGAACTGAATTACAGAACAGAACAGGGTCTCAAATTTAGACAACCAACTTATGCTTGTTTAAGGGTAAAGGTGAGTTGGGGTGCTGCATAAAACCAGAGATTGAAATGAGCACAGATAAAGTTCCTTAAGCCAAATATGGAATAGACAAGAGCTACTCCTTGCTCAACGAAATGGACTCAACACCGCATATTAAACGCCTAAGAATGTACCTGACACTTAAGTATCTTAAAACCTATGGATTGCTATGTCTCCGAAAGAGAATCAAGCATGTGTACAGGGACATAAACGCAGCAGTGATAGGATTGGAGAGGTTCGGTGAGCAAATGAAGACCCTTTGAAGTCATATTGCATGGTACCCATTCCACGGGTTTCAACTACCCAGGTTTAAGGTATTCTTCCTTCAGCTAAAACATGCATGTGGAACCTAGAGTATGATCAACCATGTGATCGGGAGACGTGTTCAAATATGTCTCAGTTTTCGTAACCTGGTACTCGGGTGCAACATTCCAGACACTTTACTAACACTCTCCCGACTTGGAGAGTCAGTCCCTTTAACCTCCTGTTTGGCCCAGTTTGCAATTTCTGCGGAAGATGAACAGGAATAGCGAGAACCAATGAGAGACTAGCTGGAGGTGTCTGGACGGGCAAATTTAACTCTCATTTCCCACCAGGAAGAGGAAATAACCAAAGGCTCAGCGTGCCGTGCCGGAACAAGATTAGGGCCTGAAGCCATCCTGCGGTGTGCGGCCAGCTCACAAGAAAACGAGTTGAAGAAAGGAGCTCAGGGGCACTGTAATTCACAAACCTGCAGAGTTATAAATGACAACTATCGTCCAAAAATATACTGAAGTAAGGCTGCCAAGAGGACTTGAAAGCGGGGCAGAATTGCAGGAAACCGATTTCAGGAGGTAGACTGGAATTGCATTGAAAGCATAGGAAAAGAGGCAGAACGTCCACAATGATGCACTTGGCCAAAAAGGGCGTATGCGTTTTTTCCTGAATATATTCAGGAAAAAACGCATACGCCCTTTTTGGCCAACCAAGCAAGCTTGCAAAGGAAATGTGCACTACAATGAAGTCTCACTTCCCCCCGGTCAAAAGGGCCATCTGAAAAAAGTGTAAAATCCAGAAAGGCAGGACAGGCCACGGAGAACTGGGAGCCTTGTTATTCTGATGGGCGGGATGTAAATTGCCAACAGACACTCGGGAGAAGTGTATGGTGTTTCCTGAAACGTCTAAAAAACAAAGCAACAGAGCCTAGGGCACTTCCACTTATGGTCCTATAGCTTAGGGAAATTAAGATCAAAAAGATACAGCCACCCCAATGTTTGGGACGCCTCTGTTTACAAGAACCTCGTTTACCGTACAAGTTCAATATCACAGAAAGTGAAAAATGGATAAAGAACTTGTGGTACTTACGTACAATGCAGTATCACTCAGCAGTGAAATCTATGTCATCAGGCCCGTAGCAGCACAATGAGTGGATTCAGGTACGATGATTCTAACTGAAATAAGTCACACAGAAAAAGAAACATCATAAGATATCAGTAATACACGGAATGTAAACTTGGCTACACAGGAACTGAATTACAGAACAGAACAGGGTCTCAAATTTAGAAAACCAACTTATGCTTGTTTAAGGGTAAAGGTGAGTTGGGGTGCTGCATAAAACCAGAGATTGAAATGAGCACAGATAAAGTTCCTTAAGCCAAATATGGAATAGACAAGAGCTACTCCTTGCTCAACGAAATGGACTCAACACCCCATATTAAACGCCTAAGAATTTACCTGACTCTTAAGTATCTTAAAACCTATGGATTGCTATGTCTCCGAAAGAGAATCAAGCATGTGTACAGGGACATAAACGCAGCAGTGATAGGATTGGAGAGGTTCGGTGAGCAAATGAAGACCCTTTGAAGTCATATTGCATGGTACCCATTCCACGGGTTTCAACTACCCAGGTTTAAGGTATTCTTCCTTCAGCTAAAACATGCATGTGGAACCTAGAGTATGATCAACCATGTGATCGGGAGACGTGTTCAAATATGTCTCAGTTTTCGTACCCTGGTACTCGGGTGCAACATTCCAGACGCTTTACTAACACTCTCCCGACTTGGAGAGTCAGTCCCTTTAACCTCCTGTTTGGCCCAGTTTGCAATTTCTGCGGAAGATGAACAGGAATAGCGAGAACCAATGAGAGACTAGCTGGAGGTGTCTGGACGGGCAAATTTAACTCTCATTTCCCACCAGGAAGAGGAAATAACCAAAGGCTCAGCGTGCCGTGCCGGAACCAGATTAGGGCCTGAAGCCATCCTGCGGTGTTGCGGCCAGCTCACAAGAAAACGAGTTGAAGAAAGGAGCTCAGGGGCACTGTAATTCACAAACCTGCAGAGTTATAAATGACAACTATCGTCCAAAAATATACTGAAGTAAGGCTGCCAAGAGGACTTGAAAGCGGGGCAGAATTGCAGGAAACCGATTTCAGGAGGTAGACTGGAATTGCATTGAAAGCATAGGAAAAGAGGCAGAACGTCCACAATGATGCACTTGGCCAAAAAGGGCGTATGCGTTTTTTCCTGAATATATTCAGGAAAAAACGCATACGCCCTTTTTGGCCAACCAAGCAAGCTTGCAAAGGAAATCTGCACTACAATGAAGTCTCACTTCCCCCCGGTCAAAAGGGCCATCTGAAAAAAGTGTAAAATCCAGAAAGGCAGGACAGGCCATGGAGAACTGGGAGCCTTGTTATACTGATGGGCGGGATGTACACTGCCAACAGACACTCGGGAGAAGTGTATGGTGTTTCCTGAAACATCTAATAAACAAAGCAACAGAGCCTAGGGCACTTCCACTTATGGTCCTATAGCTTAGGGAAATTAAAATCAAAAAGATACAGCCACCCCAATGTTTGGGACGCCTCTGTTTACAAGAACCTCGTTTACTGTACAAGTTCAATATCACAGAAAGTGAAAAATGGATAAAGAACTTGTGGTACTTACGTACAATGCAGTATCACTCAGCAGTGAAATCTATGTCATCAGGCCCGTAGCAGCACAATGAGTGGATTCAGGTACGATGATTCTAACTGAAATAAGTCACACAGAAAAAGAAACATCATAAGATATCAGTAATACACGGAATGTAAACTTGGCTACACAGGAACTGAATTACAGAACAGAACAGGGTCTCAAATTTAGAAAACCAACTTATGCTTGTTTAAGGGTAAAGGTGAGTTGGGGTGCTGCATAAAACCAGAGATTGAAATGAGCACAGATAAAGTTCCTTAAGCCAAATATGGAATAGACAAGAGCTACTCCTTGCTCAACGAAATGGACTCAACACCGCATATTAAACGCCTCAGAATGTACCTGACTCTTAAGTATCTTAAAACCTATGGATTGCTATGTCTCCGAAAGAGAATCAAGCATGTGTACAGGGACATAAACGCAGCAGTGATAGGATTGGAGAGGTTCGGTGAGCAAATGAAGACCCTTTGAAGTCATATTGCATGGTACCCATTCCACGGGTTTCAACTACCCAGGTTTAAGGTATTCTTCCTTCAGCTAAAACATGCATGTGGAACCTAGAGTATGATCAACCATGTGATCGGGAGACGTGTTCAAATATGTCTCAGTTTTCGTACCCTGGTACTCGGGTGCAACATTCCAGACGCTTTACTAACACTCTCCCGACTTGGAGAGTCAGTCCCTTTAACCTCCTGTTTGGCCCAGTTTGCAATTTCTGCGGAAGATGAACAGGAATAGCGAGAACCAATGAGAGACTAGCTGGAGGTGTCTGGACGGGCAAATTTAACTCTCATTTCCCACCAGGAAGAGGAAATAACCAAAGGCTCAGCGTGCCGTGCCGGAACCAGATTAGGGCCTGAAGCCATCCTGCGGTGTTGCGGCCAGCTCACAAAAAAGCGAGTTGAAGAAAGGAGCTCAGGGGCACTGTAATTCACAAACCTGCAGAGTTATAAATGACAACTATCGTCCAAAAATATACTGAAGTAAGGCTGCCAAGAGGACTTGAAAGCGGGGCAGAATTGCAGGAAACCGATTTCAGGAGGTAGACTGGAATTGCATTGAAAGCATAGGAAAAGAGGCAGAACGTCCACAATGATGCACTTGGCCAAAAAGGGCGTATGCGTTTTTTCCTGAATATATTCAGGAAAAAACGCATACGCCCTTTTTGGCCAACCAAGCAAGCTTGCAAAGGAAATCTGCACTACAATGAAGTCTCACTTCCCCCCGGTCAAAAGGGCCATCTGAAAAAAGTGTAAAATCCAGAAAGGCAGGACAGGCCATGGAGAACTGGGAGCCTTGTTATGCTGATGGGCGGGATGTAAATTGCCAACAGACACTCGGGAGAAGTGTATGGTGTTTCCTGAAACGTCTAAAAAACAAAGCAACAGAGCCTAGGGCACTTCCACTTATGGTCCTATAGCTTAGGGAAATTAAAATCAAAAAGGTACAGCCACCCCAATGTTTGGGACGCCTCTGTTTACAAGAACCTCGTTTACCGTACAAGTTCAATATCACAGAAAGTGAAAAATGGATAAAGAACTTGTGGTACTTACGTACAATGCAGTATCACTCAGCAGTGAAATCTATGTCATCAGGCCCGTAGCAGCACAATGAGTGGATTCAGGTACGATGATTCTAACTGAAATAAGTCACACAGAAAAAGAAACATCATAAGATATCAGTAATACACGGAATGTAAACTTGGCTACACAGGAACTGAATTACAGAACAGAACAGGGTCTCAAATTTAGAAAACCAACTTATGCTTGTTTAAGGGTAAAGGTGAGTTGGGGTGCTGCATAAAACCAGAGATTGAAATGAGCACAGATAAAGTTCCTTAAGCCAAATATGGAATAGACAAGAGCTACTCCTTGCTCAACGAAATGGACTCAACACCGCATATTAAACGCCTCAGAATGTACCTGACTCTTAAGTATCTTAAAACCTATGGATTGCTATGTCTCCGAAAGAGAATCAAGCATGTGTACAGGGACATAAACGCAGCAGTGATAGGATTGGAGAGGTTCGGTGAGCAAATGAAGACCCTTTGAAGTCATATTGCATGGTACCCATTCCACGGGTTTCAACTACCCAGGTTTAAGGTATTCTTCCTTCAGCTAAAACATGCATGTGGAACCTAGAGTATGATCAACCATGTGATCGGGAGACGTGTTCAAATATGTCTCAGTTTTCGTACCCTGGTACTCGGGTGCAACATTCCAGACGCTTTACTAACACTCTCCCGACTTGGAGAGTCAGTCCCTTTAACCTCCTGTTTGGCCCAGTTTGCAATTTCTGCGGAAGATGAACAGGAATAGCGAGAACCAATGAGAGACTAGCTGGAGGTGTCTGGACGGGCAAATTTAACTCTCATTTCCCACCAGGAAGAGGAAATAACCAAAGGCTCAGCGTGCCGTGCCGGAACCAGATTAGGGCCTGAAGCCATCCTGCGGTGTTGCGGCCAGCTCACAAGAAAACGAGTTGAAGAAAGGAGCTCAGGGGCACTGTAATTCACAAACCTGCAGAGTTATAAATGACAACTATCGTCCAAAAATATACTGAAGTAAGGCTGCCAAGAGGACTTGAAAGCGGGGCAGAATTGCAGGAAACCGATTTCAGGAGGTAGACTGGAATTGCATTGAAAGCATAGGAAAAGAGGCAGAACGTCCACAATGATGCACTTGGCCAAAAAGGGCGTATGCGTTTTTTCCTGAATATATTCAGGAAAAAACGCATACGCCCTTTTTGGCCAACCAAGCAAGCTTGCAAAGGAAATCTGCACTACAATGAAGTCTCACTTCCCCCCGGTCAAAAGGGTCATCTGAAAAAAGTGTAAAATCCAGAAAGGCAGGACAGGCCACGGAGAACTGGGAGCCTTGTTATGCTGATGGGCGGGATGTAAATTGCCAACAGACACTCGGGAGAAGTGTATGGTGTTTCCTGAAACGTCTAAAAAACAAAGCAACAGAGCCTAGGGCACTTCCACTTATGGTCCTATAGCTTAGGGAAATTAAAATCAAAAAGATACAGCCACCCCAATGTTTGGGACGCCTCTGTTTACAAGAACCTCGTTTACCGTACAAGTTCAATATCACAGAAAGTGAAAAATGGATAAAGAACTTGTGGTACTTACGTACAATGCAGTATCACTCAGCAGTGAAATCTATGTCATCAGGCCCGTAGCAGCACAATGAGTGGATTCAGGTACGATGATTCTAACTGAAATAAGTCACACAGAAAAAGAAACATCATAAGATATCAGTAATACACGGAATGTAAACTTGGCTACACAGGAACTGAATTACAGAACAGAACAGGGTCTCAAATTTAGAAAACCAACTTATGCTTGTTTAAGGGTAAAGGTGAGTTGGGGTGCTGCATAAAACCAGAGATTGAAATGAGCACAGATAAAGTTCCTTAAGCCAAATATGGAATAGACAAGAGCTACTCCTTGCTCAACGAAATGGACTCAACACCGCATATTAAACGCCTAAGAATGTACCTGACTCTTAAGTATCTTAAAACCTATGGATTGCTATGTCTCCGAAAGAGAATCAAGCATGTGTACAGGGACATAAACGCAGCAGTGATAGGATTGGAGAGGTTCGGTGAGCAAATGAAGACCCTTTGAAGTCATATTGCATGGTACCCATTCCACGGGTTTCAACTACCCAGGTTTAAGGTATTCTTCCTTCAGCTAAAACATGCATGTGGAACCTAGAGTATGATCAACCATGTGATCGGGAGACGTGTTCAAATATGTCTCAGTTTTCGTACCCTGGTACTCGGGTGCAACATTCCAGACGCTTTACTAACACTCTCCCGACTTGGAGAGTCAGTCCCTTTAACCTCCTGTTTGGCCCAGTTTGCAATTTCTGCGGAAGATGAACAGGAATAGCGAGAACCAATGAGAGACTAGCTGGAGGTGTCTGGACGGGCAAATTTAACTCTCATTTCCCACCAGGAAGAGGAAATAACCAAAGGCTCAGCGTGCCGTGCCGGAACCAGATTAGGGCCTGAAGCCATCCTGCGGTGTTGCGGCCAGCTCACAAGAAAACGAGTTGAAGAAAGGAGCTCAGGGGCACTGTAATTCACAAACCTGCAGAGTTATAAATGACAACTATCGTCCAAAAATATACTGAAGTAAGGCTGCCAAGAGGACTTGAAAGCGGGGCAGAATTGCAGGAAACCGATTTCAGGAGGTAGACTGGAATTGCATTGAAAGCATAGGAAAAGAGGCAGAACGTCCACAATGATGCACTTGGCCAAAAAGGGCGTATGCGTTTTTTCCTGAATATATTCAGGAAAAAACGCATACGCCCTTTTTGGCCAACCAAGCAAGCTTGCAAAGGAAATCTGCACTACAATGAAGTCTCACTTCCCCCCGGTCAAAAGGGCCATCTGAAAAAAGTGTAAAATCCAGAAAGGCAGGACAGGCCATGGAGAACTGGGAGCCTTGTTATGCTGATGGGCGGGATGTAAATTGCCAACAGACACTCGGGAGAAGTGTATGGTGTTTCCTGAAACGTCTAAAAAACAAAGCAACAGAGCCTAGGGCACTTCCACTTATGGTCCTATAGCTTAGGGAAATTAAAATCAAAAAGATACAGCCACCCCAATGTTTGGGACGCCTCTGTTTACAAGAACCTCGTTTACCGTACAAGTTCAATATCACAGAAAGTGAAAAATGGATAAAGAACTTGTGGTACTTACGTACAATGCAGTATCACTCAGCAGTGAAATCTATGTCATCAGGCCCGTAGCAGCACAATGAGTGGATTCAGGTACGATGATTCTAACTGAAATAAGTCACACAGAAAAAGAAACATCATAAGATATCAGTAATACACGGAATGTAAACTTGGCTACACAGGAACTGAATTACAGAACAGAACAGGGTCTCAAATTTAGAAAACCAACTTATGCTTGTTTAAGGGTAAAGGTGAGTTGGGGTGCTGCATAAAACCAGAGATTGAAATGAGCACAGATAAAGTTCCTTAAGCCAAATATGGAATAGACAAGAGCTACTCCTTGCTCAACGAAATGGACTCAACACCGCATATTAAACGCCTAAGAATGTACCTGACTCTTAAGTATCTTAAAACCTATGGATTGCTATGTCTCCGAAAGAGAATCAAGCATGTGTACAGGGACATAAACGCAGCAGTGATAGGATTGGAGAGGTTCGGTGAGCAAATGAAGACCCTTTGAAGTCATATTGCATGGTACCCATTCCACGGGTTTCAACTACCCAGGTTTAAGGTATTCTTCCTTCAGCTAAAACATGCATGTGGAACCTAGAGTATGACCAACCATGTGATCGGGAGACGTGTTCAAATATGTCTCAGTTTTCGTACCCTGGTACTCGGGTGCAACATTCCAGACGCTTTACTAACACTCTCCCGACTTGGAGAGTCAGTCCCTTTAACCTCCTGTTTGGCCCAGTTTGCAATTTCTGCGGAAGATGAACAGGAATAGCGAGAACCAATGAGAGACTAGCTGGAGGTGTCTGGACGGGCAAATTTAACTCTCATTTCCCACCAGGAAGAGGAATTAACCAAAGGCTCAGCGTGCCGTGCCGGAACCAGATTAGGGCCTGAAGCAATCCTGCGGTGTTGCGGCCAGCTCACAAGAAAGCGAGTTGAAGAAAGGAGCTCATGGGCACTGTAATTCACAAACCTGCAGAGTTATAAATGACAGCTATCGTCCAAAAATATACTGAAGTAAGGCTGCCAAGAGGACTTGAAAGCGGGGCAGAATTGCAGGAAACCGATTTCAGGAGGTAGACTGGAATTGCATTTAAAGCATAGGAAAGGAGGCAGAACGTCCACAATGATGCACTTGGCCAAAAAGGGCGTATGCGTTTTTTCCTGAATATATTCAGGAAAAAACGCATACGCCCTTTTTGGCCAACCAAGCAAGCTTGCAAAGGAAATCTGCACTACAATGAAGTCTCACTTCCCCCCCGGTCAAAAGGGCCATCTGAAAAAAGTGTAAAATCCAGAAAGGCAGGACAGGCCATGGAGAATTGGGAGCCTTGTTATGATGATGGGCGGGATGTAAATTGCCAACAGCCACTCGGGAGAAGTGTATGGTGTTTCCTGAAACATCTAAAAAACAAAGCAACAGAGCCTAGGTCACTTCCACTTATGGTCCTATAGCTTAGGGAAATGAAAATCAAAAAGACACAGCCACCCCAAACTTTGGGACGGCTCTGTTTACAAGAACCTCGTTTACGGTACAAGTTCAATATCGTAGAAAGTGAAAAATGGATGAAGAAGTTGTGGTACTTACGTACAATGCAATATCACTCAGCAATGACATCTATGTCATCAGGCCCGTAGCAGCATAATGAGTGGATTCAGGTATGATGATTCTAACTGAAGTAAGTCCCACAGAAAAAGAAACATCATAAGATATCACTAATACACGGAATGTAAACTTGGCTACACAGGAACTGGATTAAAAAAGAGAACAGGGTCTCAAATTTAGAAAACAAACTTATGCTTGCTTAAGGGGAAAGGTGAGTTGGGGTGCTGCATAAAACCAGAGATTGAAATGAGCACAGATAAAGTTCCTTGAGCCAAATATGGAATAGACAAGAGCTACTCCTTGCTCAATGAAATGGACTCAACACCCCATATTAAACGCCTAAGAATGTACCTGACTAGTAAGTATCTTAAAACCTATGGATTGCTATGTCTCCGAAAGAGAATCAAGCATGTGTACAGGGGCATAAACGCAGCAGTGATAGGATTGGAGAGGTTCGGTGAGCAAATGAAGATACTTTGAAGTCATATTGCATGGTACCCATTCCACGTGTCTCAATTCTCCGGGTGTAAGGGATTCTTCCTTCAGCTAAAACATGCATGTGGAACCCAGAGTATGATCAAACATGTGATCGGGAGACGTGTTCAAATATGTCTCCGTTCTCGTCCCCTGGTACTCGGGTGCAACATTCCAGATGCTTTACTAACACTCTCCTGACTTGGAGAGTCAATGCCTTTAACATCCTGTTTGGCCCAGTTTGCAATTTCTGCGGAAGATGAACAGGAATAGGGAGAACCAATGAGAGACTAGCTGGAGGTGTCTGGACGGGCAAATTTAACTCTCATTTCCCACCAGGAAGAGGAATTAACCAAAGGCTCAGCGTGCCGTGCCGGAACCAGATTAGGGCCTGAAGCAATCCTGCGGTGTTGCGGCCAGCTCACAAGAAAGCGAGTTGAAGAAAGGAGCTCAGGGGCACTGTAATTCACAAACCTGCAGAGTTATAAATGACAGCTATCGTCCAAAAATATACTGAAGTAAGGCTGCCAAGAGGACTTGAAAGCGGGGCAGAATTGCAGGAAACCGATTTCAGGAGGTAGACTGGAATTGCATTTAAAGCATAGGAAATGAGGCAGAACGTCCACAATGATGCACTTGGCCAAAAAGGGCGTATGCGTTTTTTCCTGAATATATTCAGGAAAAAACGCATACGCCCTTTTTGGCCAACCAAGCAAGCTTGCAAAGGAAATCTGCACTACAATGAAGTCTCACTTCCCCCCGGTCAAAAGGGCCATCTGAAAAAAGTGTAAAATCCAGAAAGGCAGGACAGGCCATGGAGAACTGGGAGCCTTGTTATGCTGATGGGCGGGATGTAAATTGCCAACAGACACTCGGGAGAAGTGTATGGTGTTTCCTGAAACGTCTAAAAAACAAAGCAACAGAGCCTAGGGCACTTCCACTTATGGTCCTATAGCTTAGGGAAATTAAAATCAAAAAGATACAGCCACTCCAATGTTTGGGACGCCTCTGTTTACAAGAACCTCGTTTACCGTACAAGTTCAATATCACAGAAAGTGAAAAATGGATAAAGAACTTGTGGTACTTACGTACAATGCAGTATCACTCAGCAGTGAAATCTATGTCATCAGGCCCGTAGCAGCACAATGAGTGGATTCAGGTACGATGATTCTAACTGAAATAAGTCACACAGAAAAAGAAACATCATAAGATATCAGTAATACACGGAATGTAAACTTGGCTACACAGGAACTGAATTACAGAACAGAACAGGGTCTCAAATTTAGAAAACCAACTTATGCTTGTTTAAGGGGAAAGGTGAGTTGGGGTGCTGCATAAAACCAGAGATTGAAATGAGCACAGATAAAGTTCCTTAAGCCAAATATGGAATAGACAAGAGCTACTCCTTGCTCAACGAAATGAACTCAACACCGCATATTAAACGCCTAAGAATGTACCTGACTCTTAAGTATCTTAAAACCTATGGATTGCTATGTCTCCGAAAGAGAATCAAGCATGTGTACAGGGACATAAACGCAGCAGTGATAGGATTGGAGAGGTTCGGTGAGCAAATGAAGACCCTTTGAAGTCATATTGCATGGTACCCATTCCACGGGTTTCAACTACCCAGGTTTAAGGTATTCTTCCTTCAGCTAAAACATGCATGTGGAACCTAGAGTATGACCAACCATGTGATCGGGAGACGTGTTCAAATATGTCTCAGTTTTCGTACCCTGGTACTCGGGTGCAACATTCCAGACGCTTTACTAACACTCTCCCGACTTGGAGAGTCAGTCCCTTTAACCTCCTGTTTGGCCCAGTTTGCAATTTCTGCGGAAGATGAACAGGAATAGCGAGAACCAATGAGAGACTAGCTGGAGGTGTCTGGACGGGCAAATTTAACTCTCATTTCCCACCAGGAAGAGGAAATAACCAAAGGCTCAGCGTGCCGTGCCGGAACCAGATTAGGGCCTGAAGCCATCCTGCGGTGTGCGGCCAGCTCACAAGAAAACGAGTTGAAGAAAGGAGCTCAGGGGCACTGTAATTCACAGACCTGCAGAGTTATAAATGACAACTATCGTCCAAAAATATACTGAAGTAAGGGTGCCAAGAGGACTTGAAAGCGGGGCAGAATTGCAGGAAACCGATTTCAGGAGGTAGACTGGAATTGCATTGAAAGCATAGGAAAAGAGGCAGAACGTCCACAATGATGCACTTGGCCAAAAAGGGCGTATGCGTTTTTTCCTGAATATATTCAGGAAAAAACGCATACGCCCTTTTTGGCCAACCAAGCAAGCTTGCAAAGGAAATCTGCACTACAATGAAGTCTCACTTCCCCCCGGTCAAAAGGGCCATCTGAAAAAAGTGTAAAATCCAGAAAGGCAGGACAGGCCATGGAGAACTGGGAGCCTTGTTATGCTGATGGGCGGGATGTAAATTGCCAACAGACACTCGGGAGAAGTGTATGGTGTTTCCTGAAACGTCTAAAAAACAAAGCAACAGAGCCTAGGGCACTTCCACTTATGGTCCTATAGCTTAGGGAAATTAAAATCAAAAAAATACAGCCACTCCAATGTTTGGGACGCCTCTGTTTACAAGAACCTCGTTTACCGTACAAGTTCAATATCACAGAAAGTGAAAAATGGATAAAGAACTTGTGGTACTTACGTACAATGCAGTATCACTCAGCAGTGAAATCTATGTCATCAGGCCCGTAGCAGCACAATGAGTGGATTCAGGTACGATGATTCTAACTGAAATAAGTCACACAGAAAAAGAAACATCATAAGATATCAGTAATACACGGAATGTAAACTTGGCTACACAGGAACTGAATTACAGAACAGAACAGGGTCTCAAATTTAGAAAACCAACTTATGCTTGTTTAAGGGTAAAGGTGAGTTGGGGTGCTGCATAAAACCAGAGATTGAAATGAGCACAGATAAAGTTCCTTAAGCCAAATATGGAATAGACAAGAGCTACTCCTTGCTCAACGAAATGGACTCAACACCGCATATTAAACGCCTAAGAATGTACCTGACTCTTAAGTATCTTAAAACCTATGGATTGCTATGTCTCCGAAAGAGAATCAAGCATGTGTACAGGGACATAAACGCAGCAGTGATAGGATTGGAGAGGTTCGGTGAGCAAATGAAGACCCTTTGAAGTCATATTGCATGGTACCCATTCCACGGGTTTCAACTACCCAGGTTTAAGGTATTCTTCCTTCAGCTAAAACATGCATGTGGAACCTAGAGTATGACCAACCATGTGATCGGGAGACGTGTTCAAATATGTCTCAGTTTTCGTACCCTGGTACTCGGGTGCAACATTCCAGACGCTTTACTAACACTCTCCCGACTTGGAGAGTCAGTCCCTTTAACCTCCTGTTTGGCCCAGTTTGCAATTTCTGCGGAAGATGAACAGGAATAGCGAGAACCAATGAGAGACTAGCTGGAGGTGTCTGGACGGGCAAATTTAACTCTCATTTCCCACCAGGAAGAGGAATTAACCAAAGGCTCAGCGTGCCGTGCCGGAACCAGATTAGGGCCTGAAGCAATCCTGCGGTGTTGCGGCCAGCTCACAAGAAAGCGAGTTGAAGAAAGGAGCTCATGGGCACTGTAATTCACAAACCTGCAGAGTTATAAATGACAGCTATCGTCCAAAAATATACTGAAGTAAGGCTGCCAAGAGGACTTGAAAGCGGGGCAGAATTGCAGGAAACCGATTTCAGGAGGTAGACTGGAATTGCATTTAAAGCATAGGAAAGGAGGCAGAACGTCCACAATGATGCACTTGGCCAAAAAGGGCGTATGCGTTTTTTCCTGAATATATTCAGGAAAAAACGCATACGCCCTTTTTGGCCAACCAAGCAAGCTTGCAAAGGAAATCTGCACTACAATGAAGTCTCACTTCCCCCCCGGTCAAAAGGGCCATCTGAAAAAAGTGTAAAATCCAGAAAGGCAGGACAGGCCATGGAGAATTGGGAGCCTTGTTATGATGATGGGCGGGATGTAAATTGCCAACAGCCACTCGGGAGAAGTGTATGGTGTTTCCTGAAACATCTAAAAAACAAAGCAACAGAGCCTAGGTCACTTCCACTTATGGTCCTATAGCTTAGGGAAATGAAAATCAAAAAGACACAGCCACCCCAAACTTTGGGACGGCTCTGTTTACAAGAACCTCGTTTACGGTACAAGTTCAATATCGTAGAAAGTGAAAAATGGATGAAGAAGTTGTGGTACTTACGTACAATGCAATATCACTCAGCAATGACATCTATGTCATCAGGCCCGTAGCAGCATAATGAGTGGATTCAGGTATGATGATTCTAACTGAAATAAGTCCCACAGAAAAAGAAACATCATAAGATATCACTAATACACGGAATGTAAACTTGGCTACACAGGAACTGGATTAAAAAAGAGAACAGGGTCTCAAATTTAGAAAACAAACTTATGCTTGCTTAAGGGGAAAGGTGAGTTGGGGTGCTGCATAAAACCAGAGATTGAAATGAGCACAGATAAAGTTCCTTGAGCCAAATATGGAATAGACAAGAGCTACTCCTTGCTCAATGAAATGGACTCAACACCCCATATTAAACGCCTAAGAATGTACCTGACTAGTAAGTATCTTAAAACCTATGGATTGCTATGTCTCCGAAAGAGAATCAAGCATGTGTACAGGGGCATAAACGCAGCAGTGATAGGATTGGAGAGGTTCGGTGAGCAAATGAAGATACTTTGAAGTCATATTGCATGGTACCCATTCCACGTGTCTCAATTCTCCGGGTGTAAGGGATTCTTCCTTCAGCTAAAACATGCATGTGGAACCCAGAGTATGATCAAACATGTGATCGGGAGACGTGTTCAAATATGTCTCCGTTCTCGTCCCCTGGTACTCGGGTGCAACATTCCAGATGCTTTACTAACACTCTCCTGACTTGGAGAGTCAATGCCTTTAACATCCTGTTTGGCCCAGTTTGCAATTTCTGCGGAAGATGAACAGGAATAGGGAGAACCAATGAGAGACTAGCTGGAGGTGTCTGGACGGGCAAATTTAACTCTCATTTCCCACCAGGAAGAGGAATTAACCAAAGGCTCAGCGTGCCGTGCCGGAACCAGATTAGGGCCTGAAGCAATCCTGCGGTGTTGCGGCCAGCTCACAAGAAAGCGAGTTGAAGAAAGGAGCTCAGGGGCACTGTAATTCACAAACCTGCAGAGTTATAAATGACAGCTATCGTCCAAAAATATACTGAAGTAAGGCTGCCAAGAGGACTTGAAAGCGGGGCAGAATTGCAGGAAACCGATTTCAGGAGGTAGACTGGAATTGCATTTAAAGCATAGGAAATGAGGCAGAACGTCCACAATGATGCACTTGGCCAAAAAGGGCGTATGCGTTTTTTCCTGAATATATTCAGGAAAAAACGCATACGCCCTTTTTGGCCAACCAAGCAAGCTTGCAAAGGAAATCTGCACTACAATGAAGTCTCACTTCCCCCCGGTCAAAAGGGCCATCTGAAAAAAGTGTAAAATCCAGAAAGGCAGGACAGGCCATGGAGAACTGGGAGCCTTGTTATGCTGATGGGCGGGATGTAAATTGCCAACAGACACTCGGGAGAAGTGTATGGTGTTTCCTGAAACGTCTAAAAAACAAAGCAACAGAGCCTAGGGCACTTCCACTTATGGTCCTATAGCTTAGGGAAATTAAAATCAAAAAGATACAGCCACTCCAATGTTTGGGACGCCTCTGTTTACAAGAACCTCGTTTACCGTACAAGTTCAATATCACAGAAAGTGAAAAATGGATAAAGAACTTGTGGTACTTACGTACAATGCAGTATCACTCAGCAGTGAAATCTATGTCATCAGGCCCGTAGCAGCACAATGAGTGGATTCAGGTACGATGATTCTAACTGAAATAAGTCACACAGAAAAAGAAACATCATAAGATATCAGTAATACACGGAATGTAAACTTGGCTACACAGGAACTGAATTACAGAACAGAACAGGGTCTCAAATTTAGAAAACCAACTTATGCTTGTTTAAGGGGAAAGGTGAGTTGGGGTGCTGCATAAAACCAGAGATTGAAATGAGCACAGATAAAGTTCCTTAAGCCAAATATGGAATAGACAAGAGCTACTCCTTGCTCAACGAAATGGACTCAACACCGCATATTAAACGCCTAAGAATGTACCTGACTCTTAAGTATCTTAAAACCTATGGATTGCTATGTCTCCGAAAGAGAATCAAGCATGTGTACAGGGACATAAACGCAGCAGTGATAGGATTGGAGAGGTTCGGTGAGCAAATGAAGACCCTTTGAAGTCATATTGCATGGTACCCATTCCACGGGTTTCAACTACCCAGGTTTAAGGTATTCTTCCTTCAGCTAAAACATGCATGTGGAACCTAGAGTATGACCAACCATGTGATCGGGAGACGTGTTCAAATATGTCTCAGTTTTCGTACCCTGGTACTCGGGTGCAACATTCCAGACGCTTTACTAACACTCTCCCGACTTGGAGAGTCAGTCCCTTTAACCTCCTGTTTGGCCCAGTTTGCAATTTCTGCGGAAGATGAACAGGAATAGCGAGAACCAATGAGAGACTAGCTGGAGGTGTCTGGACGGGCAAATTTAACTCTCATTTCCCACCAGGAAGAGGAAATAACCAAAGGCTCAGCGTGCCGTGCCGGAACCAGATTAGGGCCTGAAGCCATCCTGCGGTGTTGCGGCCAGCTCACAAGAAAACGAGTTGAAGAAAGGAGCTCAGGGGCACTGTAATTCACAAACCTGCAGAGTTATAAATGACAACTATCATCCAAAAATATACTGAAGTAAGGCTGCCAAGAGGACTTGAAAGCGGGACAGAATTGCAGGAAACCGATTTCAGGAGGTAGACTGGAATTGCATTGAAAGCATAGGAAAAGAGGCAGAACGTCCACAATGATGCACTTGGCCAAAAAGGGCGTATGCGTTTTTTCCTGAATATATTCAGGAAAAAACGCATACGCCCTTTTTGGCCAACCAAGCAAGCTTGCAAAGGAAATCTGCACTACAATGAAGTCTCACTTCCCCCCGGTCAAAAGGGCCATCTGAAAAAAGTGTAAAATCCAGAAAGGCAGGACAGGCCATGGAGAACTGGGAGCCTTGTTATGCTGATGGGCGGGATGTAAATTGCCAACAGACACTCGGGAGAAGTGTATGGTGTTTCCTGAAACGTCTAAAAAACAAAGCAACAGAGCCTAGGGCACTTCCACTTATGGTCCTATAGCTTAGGGAAATTAAAATCAAAAAGATACAGCCACCCCAATGTTTGGGACGCCTCTGTTTACAAGAACCTCGTTTACCATACAAGTTCAATATCACAGAAAGTGAAAAATGGATAAAGAACTTGTGGTACTTACGTACAATGCAGTATCACTCAGCAGTGAAATCTATGTCATCAGGCCCGTAGCAGCACAATGAGTGGATTCAGGTACGATGATTCTAACTGAAATAAGTCACACAGAAAAAGAAACATCATAAGATATCAGTAATACACGGAATGTAAACTTGGCTACACAGGAACTGAATTACAGAACAGAACAGGGTCTCAAATTTAGAAAACCAACTTATGCTTGTTTAAGGGTAAAGGTGAGTTGGGGTGCTGCATAAAACCAGAGATTGAAATGAGCACAGATAAAGTTCCTTAAGCCAAATATGGAATAGACAAGAGCTACTCCTTGCTCAACGAAATGGACTCAACACCGCATATTAAACGCCTAAGAATGTACCTGACTCTTAAGTATCTTAAAACCTATGGATTGCTATGTCTCCGAAAGAGAATCAAGCATGTGTACAGGGACATAAACGCAGCAGTGATAGGATTGGAGAGGTTCGGTGAGCAAATGAAGACCCTTTGAAGTCATATTGCATGGTACCCATTCCACGGGTTTCAACTACCCAGGTTTAAGGTATTCTTCCTTCAGCTAAAACATGCATGTGGAACCTAGAGTATGATCAACCATGTGATCGGGAGACGTGTTCAAATATGTCTCAGTTTTCGTACCCTGGTACTCGGGTGCAACATTCCAGACGCTTTACTAACACTCTCCCGACTTGGAGAGTCAGTCCCTTTAACCTCCTGTTTGGCCCAGTTTGCAATTTCTGCGGAAGATGAACAGGAATAGCGAGAACCAATGAGAGACTAGCTGGAGGTGTCTGGACGGGCAAATTTAACTCTCATTTCCCACCAGGAAGAGGAAATAACCAAAGGCTCAGCGTGCCGTGCCGGAACCAGATTAGGGCCTGAAGCCATCCTGCGGTGTTGCGGCCAGCTCACAAGAAAACGAGTTGAAGAAAGGAGCTCAGGGGCACTGTAATTCACAAACCTGCAGAGTTATAAATGACAACTATCGTCCAAAAATATACTGAAGTAAGGCTGCCAAGAGGACTTGAAAGCGGGGCAGAATTGCAGGAAACCGATTTCAGGAGGTAGACTGGAATTGCATTGAAAGCATAGGAAAAGAGGCAGAACGTCCACAATGATGCACTTGGCCAAAAAGGGCGTATGCGTTTTTTCCTGAATATATTCAGGAAAAAACGCATACGCCCTTTTTGGCCAACCAAGCAAGCTTGCAAAGGAAATCTGCACTACAATGAAGTCTCACTTCCCCCCGGTCAAAAGGGCCATCTGAAAAAAGTGTAAAATCCAGAAAGGCAGGACAGGCCATGGAGAACTGGGAGCCTTGTTATGCTGATGGGCGGGATGTAAATTGCCAACAGACACTCGGGAGAAGTGTATGGTGTTTCCTGAAACATCTAAAAAACAAAGCAACAGAGCCTAGGGCACTTCCACTTATGGTCCTATAGCTTAGGGAAATTAAAATCAAAAAGATACAGCCACCCCAATGTTTGGGACGCCTCTGTTTACAAGAACCTCGTTTACCGTACAAGTTCAATATCACAGAAAGTGAAAAATGGATAAAGAACTTGTGGTACTTACGTACAATGCAGTATCACTCAGCAGTGAAATCTATGTCATCAGGCCCGTAGCAGCACAATGAGTGGATTCAGGTACGATGATTCTAACTGAAATAAGTCACACAGAAAAAGAAACATCATAAGATATCAGTAATACACGGAATGTAAACTTGGCTACACAGGAACTCAATTACAGAACAGAACAGGGTCTCAAATTTAGAAAACCAACTTATGCTTGTTGAAGGGTAAAGGTGAGTTGGGGTGCTGCATAAAACCAGAGATTGAAATGAGCACAGATAAAGTTCCTTAAGCCAAATATGGAATAGACAAGAGCTACTCCTTGCTCAACGAAATGGACTCAACACCGCATATTAAACGCCTAAGAATGTACCTGACTCTTAAGTATCTTAAAACCTATGGATTGCTATGTCTCCGAAAGAGAATCAAGCATGTGTACAGGGACATAAACGCAGCAGTGATAGGATTGGAGAGGTTCGGTGAGCAAATGAAGACCCTTTGAAGTCATATTGCATGGTACCCATTCCACGGGTTTCAACTACCCAGGTTTAAGGTATTCTTCCTTCAGCTAAAACATGCATGTGGAACCTAGAGTATGATCAACCATGTGATCGGGAGACGTGTTCAAATATGTCTCAGTTTTCGTACCCTGGTACTCGGGTGCAACATTCCAGACGCTTTACTAACACTCTCCCGACTTGGAGAGTCAGTCCCTTTAACCTCCTGTTTGGCCCAGTTTGCAATTTCTGCGGAAGATGAACCGGAATAGCGAGAACCAATGAGAGACTAGCTGGAGGTGTCTGGACGGGCAAATTTAACTCTCATTTCCCACCAGGAAGAGGAAATAACCAAAGGCTCAGCGTGCCGTGCCGGAACCAGATTAGGGCCTGAAGCCATCCTGCGGTGTTGCGGCCAGCTCACAAGAAAACGAGTTGAAGAAAGGAGCTCAGGGGCACTGTAATTCACAAACCTGCAGAGTTATAAATGACAACTATCGTCCAAAAATATACTGAAGTAAGGCTGCCAAGAGGACTTGAAAGCGGGGCAGAATTGCAGGAAACCGATTTCAGGAGGTAGACTGGAATTGCATTGAAAGCATAGGAAAAGAGGCAGAACGTCCACAATGATGCACTTGGCCAAAAAGGGCGTATGCGTTTTTTCCTGAATATATTCAGGAAAAAACGCATACGCCCTTTTTGGCCAACCAAGCAAGCTTGCAAAGGAAATCTGCACTACAATGAAGTCTCACTTCCCCCCGGTCAAAAGGGCCATCTGAAAAAAGTGTAAAATCCAGAAAGGCAGGACAGGCCATGGAGAACTGGGAGCCTTGTTATGCTGATGGGCGGGATGTAAATTGCCAACAGACACTCGGGAGAAGTGTATGGTGTTTCCTGAAACATCTAAAAAACAAAGCAACAGAGCCTAGGGCACTTCCACTTATGGTCCTATAGCTTAGGGAAATTAAAATCAAAAAGATACAGCCACCCCAATGTTTGGGACGCCTCTGTTTACAAGAACCTCGTTTACCGTAGAAGTTCAATATCACAGAAAGTGAAAAATGGATAAAGAACTTGTGGTACTTACGTACAATGCAGTATCACTCAGCAGTGAAATCTATGTCATCAGGCCCGTAGCAGCACAATGAGTGGATTCAGGTACGATGATTCTAACTGAAATAAGTCACACAGAAAAAGAAACATCATAAGATATCAGTAATACACGGAATGTAAACTTGGCTACACAGGAACTGAATTACAGAACAGAACAGGGTCTCAAATTTAGAAAACCAACTTATGCTTGTTTAAGGGTAAAGGTGAGTTGGGGTGCTGCATAAAACCAGAGATTGAAATGAGCACAGATAAAGTTCCTTAAGCCAAATATGGAATAGACAAGAGCTACTCCTTGCTCAACGAAATGGACTCAACACCGCATATTAAACGCCTAAGAATGTACCTGACTCTTAAGTATCTTAAAACCTATGGATTGCTATGTCTCCGAAAGAGAATCAAGCATGTGTACAGGGACATAACCGCAGCAGTGATAGGATTGGAGAGGTTCGGTGAGCAAATGAAGACCCTTTGAAGTCATATTGCATGGTACCCATTCCACGGGTTTCAACTACCCAGGTTTAAGGTATTCTTCCTTCAGCTAAAACATGCATGTGGAACCTAGAGTATGATCAACCATGTGATCGGGAGACGTGTTCAAATATGTCTCAGTTTTCGTACCCTGGTACTCAGGTGCAACATTCCAGACGCTTTACTAACACTCTCCCGACTTGGAGAGTCAGTCCCTTTAACCTCCTGTTTGGCCCAGTTTGCAATTTCTGCGGAAGATGAACAGGAATAGCGAGAACCAATGAGAGACTAGCTGGAGGTGTCTGGACGGGCAAATTTAACTCTCATTTCCCACCAGGAAGAGGAAATAACCAAAGGCTCAGCGTGCCGTGCCGGAACCAGATTAGGGCCTGAAGCCATCCTGTGGTGTTGCGGCCAGCTCACAAGAAAACGAGTTGAAGAAAGGAGCTCAGGGGCACTGTAATTCACAAACCTGCAGAGTTATAAATGACAACTATCGTCCAAAAATATACTGAAGTAAGGCTGCCAAGAGGACTTGAAAGCGGGGCAGAATTGCAGGAAACCGATTTCAGGAGGTAGACTGGAATTGCATTGAAAGCATAGGAAAAGAGGCAGAACGTCCACAATGATGCACTTGGCCAAAAAGGGCGTATGCGTTTTTTCCTGAATATATTCAGGAAAAAACGCATACGCCCTTTTTGGCCAACCAAGCACGCTTGCAAAGGAAATCTGCACTACAATGAAGTCTCACTTCCCCCCGGTCAAAAGGGCCATCTGAAAAAAGTGTAAAATCCAGAAAGGCAGGACAGGCCATGGAGAACTGGGAGCCTTGTTATGCTGATGGGCGGGATGTAAATTGCCAACAGACACTCGGGAGAAGTGTATGGTGTTTCCTGAAACATCTAAAAAACAAAGCAACAGAGCCTAGGGCACTTCCACTTATGGTCCTATAGCTTAGGGAAATTAAAATCAAAAAGATACAGCCACCCCAATGTTTGGGACGCCTCTGTTTACAAGAACCTCGTTTACCGTAGAAGTTCAATATCACAGAAAGTGAAAAATGGATAAAGAACTTGTGGTACTTACGTACAATGCAGTATCACTCAGCAGTGAAATCTATGTCATCAGGCCCGTAGCAGCACAATGAGTGGATTCAGGTACGATGATTCTAACTGAAATAAGTCACACAGAAAAAGAAACATCATAAGATATCAGTAATACACGGAATGTAAACTTGGCTACACAGGAACTGAATTACAGAACAGAACAGGGTCTCAAATTTAGAAAACCAACTTATGCTTGTTTAAGGGGAAAGGAGAGTTGGGGTGCTGCATAAAACCAGAGATTGAAATGAGCACAGATAAAGTTCCTTAAGCCAAATATGGAATAGACAAGAGCTACTCCTTGCTCAACGAAATGGACTCAACACCGCATATTAAACGCCTAAGAATGTACCTGACTCTTAAGTATCTTAAAACCTATGGATTGCTATGTCTCCGAAAGAGAATCAAGCATGTGTACAGGGACATAAACGCAGCAGTGATAGGATTGGAGAGGTTCGGTGAGCAAATGAAGACCCTTTGAAGTCATATTGCATGGTACCCATTCCACGGGTTTCAACTACCCAGGTTTAAGGTATTCTTCCTTCAGCTAAAACATGCATGTGGAACCTAGAGTATGATCAACCATGTGATCGGGAGACGTGTTCAAATATGTCTCAGTTTTCGTACCCTGGTACTCGGGTGCAACATTCCAGACGCTTTACTAACACTCTCCCGACTTGGAGAGTCAGTCCCTTTAACCTCCTGTTTGGCCCAGTTTGCAATTTCTGCGGAAGATGAACAGGAATAGCGAGAACCAATGAGAGACTAGCTGGAGGTGTCTGGACGGGCAAATTTAACTCTCATTTCCCACCAGGAAGAGGAAATAACCAAAGGCTCAGCGTGCCGTGCCGGAACCACATTAGGGCCTGAAGCCATCCTGCGGTGTTGCGGCCAGCTCACAAGAAAACGAGTTGAAGAAAGGAGCTCAGGGGCACTGTAATTCACAAACCTGCAGAGTTATAAATGACAACTATCGTCCAAAAATATACTGAAGTAAGGCTGCCAAGAGGACTTGAAAGCGGGGCAGAATTGCAGGAAACCGATTTCAGGAGGTAGACTGGAATTGCATTGAAAGCATAGGAAAAGAGGCAGAACGTCCACAATGATGCACTTGGCCAAAAAGGGCGTATGCGTTTTCTCCTGAATATATTCAGGAAAAAACGCATACGCCCTTTTTGGCCAACCAAGCAAGCTTGCAAAGGAAATCTGCACTACAATGAAGTCTCACTTCCCCCCGGTCAAAAGGGCCATCTGAAAAAAGTGTAAAATCCAGAAAGGCAGGACAGGCCATGGAGAACTGGGAGCCTTGTTATGCTGATGGGCGGGATGTAAATTGCCAACAGACACTTGGGAGAAGTGTATGGTGTTTCCTGAAACGTCTAAAAAACAAAGCAACAGAGCCTAGGGCACTTCCACTTATGGTCCTATAGCTTAGGGAAATTAAAATCAAAAAGATACAGCCACCCCAATATTTGGGACGCCTCTGTTTACAAGAACCTCGTTTACCGTACAAGTTCAATATCACAGAAAGTGAAAAATGGATAAAGAACTTGTGGTACTTACGTACAATGCAGTATCACTCAGCAGTGAAATCTATGTCATCAGGCCCGTAGCAGCACAATGAGTGGATTCAGGTACGATGATTCTAACTGAAATAAGTCACACAGAAAAAGAAACATCATAAGATA
Organism: Globicephala melas; assembly: GCF_963455315.2. Classification (NCBI taxonomy): domain Eukaryota; kingdom Metazoa; phylum Chordata; class Mammalia; order Artiodactyla; family Delphinidae; genus Globicephala; species Globicephala melas. The sequence continues at coordinate 265,485 of NW_027207325.1, forward strand.
TCAGTAATACACGGAATGTAAACTTGGCTACACAGGAACTGAATTACAGAACAGAACAGGGTCTCAAATTTAGAAAACCAACTTATGCTTGTTTAAGGGTAAAGGTGAGTTGGGGTGCTGCATAAAACCAGAGATTGAAATGAGCACAGATAAAGTTCCTTAAGCCAAATATGGAATAGACAAGAGCTACTCCTTGCTCAACGAAATGGACTCAACACCGCATATTAAACGCCTAAGAATGTACCTGACTCTTAAGTATCTTAAAACCTATGGATTGCTATGTCTCCGAAAGAGAATCAAGCATGTGTACAGGGACATAAACGCAGCAGTGATAGGATTGGAGAGGTTCGGTGAGCAAATGAAGACCCTTTGAAGTCATATTGCATGGTACCCATTCCACGGGTTTCAACTACCCAGGTTTAAGGTATTCTTCCTTCAGCTAAAACATGCATGTGGAACCTAGAGTATGATCAACCATGTGATCGGGAGACGTGTTCAAATATGTCTCAGTTTTCGTACCCTGGTACTCGGGTGCAACATTCCAGACGCTTTACTAACACTCTCCCGACTTGGAGAGTCAGTCCCTTTAACCTCCTGTTTGGCCCAGTTTGCAATTTCTGCGGAAGATGAACAGGAATAGCGAGAACCAATGAGAGACTAGCTGGAGGTGTCTGGACGGGCAAATTTAACTCTCATTTCCCACCAGGAAGAGGAAATAACCAAAGGCTCAGCGTGCCGTGCCGGAACCAGATTAGGGCCTGAAGCCATCCTGCGGTGTTGCGGCCAGCTCACAAGAAAACGAGTTGAAGAAAGGAGCTCAGGGGCACTGTAATTCACAAACCTGCAGAGTTATAAATGACAACTATCGTCCAAAAATATACTGAAGTAAGGCTGCCAAGAGGACTTGAAAGCGGGGCAGAATTGCAGGAAACCGATTTCAGGAGGTAGACTGGAATTGCATTGAAAGCATAGGAAAAGAGGCAGAACGTCCACAATGATGCACTTGGCCAAAAAGGGCGTATGCGTTTTTTCCTGAATATATTCAGGAAAAAACGCATACGCCCTTTTTGGCCAACCAAGCAAGCTTGCAAAGGAAATCTGCACTACAATGAAGTCTCACTTCCCCCCGGTCAAAAGGGCCATCTGAAAAAAGTGTAAAATCCAGAAAGGCAGGACAGGCCATGGAGAACTGGGAGCCTTGTTATGCTGATGGGCGGGATGTAAATTGCCAACAGACACTTGGGAGAAGTGTATGGTGTTTCCTGAAACATCTAAAAAACAAAGCAACAGAGCCTAGGGCACTTCCACTTATGGTCCTATAGCTTAGGGAAATTAAAATCAAAATATACAGCCACCCCAATGTTTGGGACGCCTCTGTTTACAAGAACCTCGTTTACCGTACAAGTTCAATATCACAGAAAGTGAAAAATGGATAAAGAACTTGTGGTACTTACGTACAATGCAGTATCACTCAGCAGTGAAATCTATGTCATCAGGCCCGTAGCAGCACAATGAGTGGATTCAGGTACGATGATTCTAACTGAAATAAGTCACACAGAAAAAGAAACATCATAAGATATCAGTAATACACGGAATGTAAACTTGGCTACACAGGAACTGAATTACAGAACAGAACAGGGTCTCAAATTTAGAAAACCAACTTATGCTTGTTTAAGGGTAAAGGTGAGTTGGGGTGCTGCATAAAACCAGAGATTGAAATGAGCACAGATAAAGTTCCTTAAGCCAAATATGGAATAGACAAGAGCTACTCCTTGCTCAACGAAATGGACTCAACACCGCATATTAAACGCCTAAGAATGTACCTGACTCTTAAGTATCTTAAAACCTATGGATTGCTATGTCTCCGAAAGAGAATCAAGCATGTGTACAGGGACATAAACGCAGCAGTGATAGGATTGGAGAGGTTCGGTGAGCAAATGAAGACCCTTTGAAGTCATATTGCATGGTACCCATTCCACGGGTTTCAACTACCCAGGTTTAAGGTATTCTTCCTTCAGCTAAAACATGCATGTGGAACCTAGAGTATGATCAACCATGTGATCGGGAGACGTGTTCAAATATGTCTCAGTTTTCGTACCCTGGTACTCGGGTGCAACATTCCAGACGCTTTACTAACACTCTCCCGACTTGGAGAGTCAGTCCCTTTAACCTCCTGTTTGGCCCAGTTTGCAATTTCTGCGGAAGATGAACAGGAATAGCGAGAACCAATGAGAGACTAGCTGGAGGTGTCTGGACGGGCAAATTTAACTCTCATTTCCCACCAGGAAGAGGAAATAACCAAAGGCTCAGCGTGCCGTGCCGGAACCAGATTAGGGCCTGAAGCCATCCTGCGGTGTGCGGCCAGCTCACAAGAAAACGAGTTGAAGAAAGGAGCTCAGGGGCACTGTAATTCACAAACCTGCAGAGTTATAAATGACAACTATCGTCCAAAAATATACTGAAGTAAGGGTGCCAAGAGGACTTGAAAGCGGGGCAGAATTGCAGGAAACCGATTTCAGGAGGTAGACTGGAATTGCATTGAAAGCATAGGAAAAGAGGCAGAACGTCCACAATGATGCACTTGGCCAAAAAGGGCGTATGCGTTTTTTCCTGAATATATTCAGGAAAAAACGCATACGCCCTTTTTGGCCAACCAAGCAAGCTTGCAAAGGAAATCTGCACTACAATGAAGTCTCACTTCCCCCCGGTCAAAAGGGCCATCTGAAAAAAGTGTAAAATCCAGAAAGGCAGGACAGGCCATGGAGAACTGGGAGCCTTGTTATGCTGATGGGCGGGATGTAAATTGCCAACAGACACTCGGGAGAAGTGTATGGTGTTTCCTGAAACGTCTAAAAAACAAAGCAACAGAGCCTAGGGCACTTCCACTTATGGTCCTATAGCTTACGGAAATTAAAATCAAAAAGATACAGCCACTCCAATGTTTGGGACGCCTCTGTTTACAAGAACCTCATTTACCGTACAAGTTCAATAACACAGAAAGTGAAAAATGGATAAAGAACTTGTGGTACTTACGTACAATGCAGTATCACTCAGCAGTGAAATCTATGTCATCAGGCCCGTAGCAGCACAATGAGTGGATTCAGGTACGATGATTCTAACTGAAATAAGTCACACAGAAAAAGAAACATCATAAGATATCAGTAATACACGGAATGTAAAGTTGGCTCTACAGGAACTGAATTACAGAACAGAACAGGGTCTCAAATTTAGAAAACCAACTTATGCTTGTTTAAGGGTAAAGGTGAGTTGGGGTGCTGCATAAAACCAGAGATTGAAATGAGCACAGATAAAGTTCCTTAAGCCAAATATGGAGTAGACAAGAGCTACTCCTTGCTCAACGAAATGGACTCAACACCGCATATTAAACGCCTAAGAATGTACCTGACTCTTAAGTATCTTAAAACCTATGGATTGCTATGTCTCCGAAAGAGAATCAAGCGTGTGTACAGGGACATAAACGCAGCAGTGATAGGATTGGAGAGGTTCGGTGAGCAAATGAAGACCCTTTGAAGTCATATTGCATGGTACCCATTCCACGGGTTTCAACTACCCAGGTTTAAGGTATTCTTCCTTCAGCTAAAACATGCATGTGGAACCTAGAGTATGACCAACCATGTGATCGGGAGACGTGTTCAAATATGTCTCAGTTTTCGTACCCTGGTACTCGGGTGCAACATTCCAGACGCTTTACTAACACTCTCCCGACTTGGAGAGTCAGTCCCTTTAACCTCCTGTTTGGCCCAGTTTGCAATTTCTGCGGAAGATGAACAGGAATAGCGAGAACCAATGAGAGACTAGCTGGAGGTGTCTGGACGGGCAAATTTAACTCTCATTTCCCACCAGGAAGAGGAAATAACCAAAGGCTCAGCGTGCCGTGCCGGAACCAGATTAGGGCCTGAAGCCATCCTGCGGTGTTGCGGCCAGCTCACAAGAAAACGAGTTGAAGAAAGGAGCTCAGGGGCACTGTAATTCACAAACCTGCAGAGTTATAAATGACAACTATCGTCCAAAAATATACTGAAGTAAGGCTGCCAAGAGGACTTGAAAGCGGGGCAGAATTGCAGGAAACCGATTTCAGGAGGTAGACTGGAATTGCATTGAAAGCATAGGAAAAGAGGCAGAACGTCCACAATGATGCACTTGGCCAAAAAGGGCGTATGCGTTTTTTCCTGAATATATTCAGGAAAAAACGCATACGCCCTTTTTGGCCAACCAAGCAAGCTTGCAAAGGAAATCTGCACTACAATGAAGTCTCACTTCCCCCCGGTCAAAAGGGCCATCTGAAAAAAGTGTAAAATCCAGAAAGGCAGGACAGGCCATGGAGAACTGGGAGCCTTGTTATGCTGATGGGCGGGATGTAAATTGCCAACAGACACTCGGGAGAAGTGTATGGTGTTTCCTGAAACGTCTAAAAAACAAAGCAACAGAGCCTAGGGCACTTCCACTTATGGTCCTATAGCTTAGGGAAATTAAAATCAAAAAGATACAGCCACCCCAATGTTTGGGACGCCTCTGTTTACAAGAACCTCGTTTACCGTACAAGTTCAATATCACAGAAAGTGAAAAATGGATAAAGAACTTGTGGTACTTACGTACAATGCAGTATCACTCAGCAGTGAAATCTATGTCATCAGACCCGTAGCAGCACAATGAGTGGATTCAGGTACGATGATTCTAACTAAAATAAGTCACACAGAAAAAGAAACATCATAAGATATCAGTAATACACGGAATGTAAACTTGGCTACACAGGAACTGAATTACAGAACAGAACAGGGTCTCAAATTTAGAAAACCAACTTATGCTTGTTTAAGGGTAAAGGTGAGTTGGGGTGCTGCATAAAACCAGAGATTGAAATGAGCACAGATAAAGTTCCTTAAGCCAAATATGGAATAGACAAGAGCTACTCCTTGCTCAACGAAATGGACTCAACACCCCATATTAAACGCCTAAGAATGTACCTGACTCTTAAGTATCTTAAAACCTATGGATTGCTATGTCTCCGAAAGAGAATCAAGCATGTGTACAGGGACATAAACGCAGCAGTGATAGGATTGGAGAGGTTCGGTGAGCAAATGAAGACCCTTTGAAGTCATATTGCATGGTACCCATTCCACGGGTTTCAACTACCCAGGTTTAAGGTATTCTTCCTTCAGCTAAAACATGCATGTGGAACCTAGAGTATGATCAACCATGTGATCGGGAGACGTGTTCAAATATGTCTCAGTTTTCGTACCCTGGTACTCGGGTGCAACATTCCAGACGCTTTACTAACACTCTCCCGACTTGGAGAGTCAGTCCCTTTAACCTCCTGTTTGGCCCAGTTTGCAATTTCTGCGGAAGATGAACAGGAATAGCGAGAACCAATGAGAGACTAGCTGGAGGTGTCTGGACGGGCAAATTTAACTCTCATTTCCCACCAGGAAGAGGAAATAACCAAAGGCTCAGCGTGCCGTGCCGGAACCAGATTAGGGCCTGAAGCCATCCTGCGGTGTTGCGGCCAGCTCACAAGAAAACGAGTTGAAGAAAGGAGCTCAGGGGCACTGTAATTCACAAACCTGCAGAGTTATAAATGACAACTATCGTCCAAAAATATACTGAAGTAAGGCTGCCAAGAGGACTTGAAAGCGGGGCAGAATTGCAGGAAACCGATTTCAGGAGGTAGACTGGAATTGCATTGAAAGCATAGGAAAAGAGGCAGAACGTCCACAATGATGCACTTGGCCAAAAAGGGCATATGCGTTTTTTCCTGAATATATTCAGGAAAAAACGCATACGCCCTTTTTGGCCAACCAAGCAAGCTTGCAAAGGAAATCTGCACTACAATGAAGTCTCACTTCCCCCCGGTCAAAAGGGCCATCTGAAAAAAGTGTAAAATCCAGAAAGGCAGGACAGGCCATGGAGAACTGGGAGCCTTGTTATGCTGATGGGCGGGATGTAAATTGCCAACAGACACTCGGGAGAAGTGTATGGTGTTTCCTGAAACGTCTAAAAAACAAAGCAACAGAGCCTAGGGCACTTCCACTTATGGTCCTATAGCTTAGGGAAATTAAAATCAAAAAGATACAGCCACCCCAATGTTTGGGACGCCTCTGTTTACAAGAACCTCGTTTACCGTACAAGTTCAATATCACAGAAAGTGAAAAATGGATAAAGAACTTGTGGTACTTACGTACAATGCAGTATCACTCAGCAGTGAAATCTATGTCATCAGGCCCGTAGCAGCACAATGAGTGGATTCAGGTACGATGATTCTAACTGAAATAAGTCACACAGAAAAAGAAACATCATAAGATATCAGTAATACACGGAATGTAAACTTGGCTACACAGGAACTGAATTACAGAACAGAACAGGGTCTCAAATTTAGAAAACCAACTTATGCTTGTTTAAGGGTAAAGGTGAGTTGGGGTGCTGCATAAAACCAGAGATTGAAATGAGCACAGATAAAGTTCCTTAAGCCAAATATGGAATAGACAAGAGCTACTCCTTGCTCAACGAAATGGACTCAACACCCCATATTAAACGCCTAAGAATGTACCTGACTCTTAAGTATCTTAAAACCTATGGATTGCTATGTCTCCGAAAGAGAATCAAGCATGTGTACAGGGACATAAACGCAGCAGTGATAGGATTGGAGAGGTTCGGTGAGCAAATGAAGACCCTTTGAAGTCATATTGCATGGTACCCATTCCACGGGTTTCAACTACCCAGGTTTAAGGTATTCTTCCTTCAGCTAAAACATGCATGTGGAACCTAGAGTATGATCAACCATGTGATCGGGAGACGTGTTCAAATATGTCTCAGTTTTCGTACCCTGGTACTCGGGTGCAACATTCCAGACGCTTTACTAACACTCTCCCGACTTGGAGAGTCAGTCCCTTTAACCTCCTGTTTGGCCCAGTTTGCAATTTCTGCGGAAGATGAACAGGAATAGCGAGAACCAATGAGAGACTAGCTGGAGGTGTCTGGACGGGCAAATTTAACTCTCATTTCCCACCAGGAAGAGGAAATAACCAAAGGCTCAGCGTGCCGTGCCGGAACCAGATTAGGGCCTGAAGCCATCCTGCGGTGTTGCGGCCAGCTCACAAGAAAACGAGTTGAAGAAAGGAGCTCAGGGGCACTGTAATTCACAAACCTGCAGAGTTATAAATGACAACTATCGTCCAAAAATATACTGAAGTAAGGCTGCCAAGAGGACTTGAAAGCGGGGCAGAATTGCAGGAAACCGATTTCAGGAGGTACACTGGAATTGCATTGAAAGCATAGGAAAAGAGGCAGAACGTCCACAATGATGCACTTGGCCAAAAAGGGCGTATGCGTTTTTTCCTGAATATATTCAGGAAAAAACGCATACGCCCTTTTTGGCCAACCAAGCAAGCTTGCAAAGGAAATCTGCACTACAATGAAGTCTCACTTCCCCCCAGTCAAAAGGGCCATCTGAAAAAAGTGTAAAATCCAGAAAGGCAGGACAGGCCATGGAGAACTGGGAGCCTTGTTATGCTGATGGGCGGGATGTAAATTGCCAACAGACACTCGGGAGAAGTGTATGGTGTTTCCTGAAACGTCTAAAAAACAAAGCAACAGAGCCTAGGGCACTTCCACTTATGGTCCTATAGCTTAGGGAAATTAAAATCCAAAAGATACAGCCACCCCAATGTTTGGGACGCCTCTGTTTACAAGAACCTCGTTTACTGTACAAGTTCAATATCACAGAAAGTGAAAAATGGATAAAGAACTTGTGGTACTTACGTACAATGCAGTATCACTCAGCAGTGAAATCTATGTCATCAGGCCCGTAGCAGCACAATGAGTGGATTCAGGTACGATGATTCTAACTGAAATAAGTCACACAGAAAAAGAAACATCATAAGATATCAGTAATACACGGAATGTAAACTTGGCTACACAGGAACTGAATTACAGAACAGAACAGGGTCTCAAATTTAGACAACCAACTTATGCTTGTTTAAGGGTAAAGGTGAGTTGGGGTGCTGCATAAAACCAGAGATTGAAATGAGCACAGATAAAGTTCCTTAAGCCAAATATGGAATAGACAAGAGCTACTCCTTGCTCAACGAAATGGACTCAACACCGCATATTAAACGCCTAAGAATGTACCTGACACTTAAGTATCTTAAAACCTATGGATTGCTATGTCTCCGAAAGAGAATCAAGCATGTGTACAGGGACATAAACGCAGCAGTGATAGGATTGGAGAGGTTCGGTGAGCAAATGAAGACCCTTTGAAGTCATATTGCATGGTACCCATTCCACGGGTTTCAACTACCCAGGTTTAAGGTATTCTTCCTTCAGCTAAAACATGCATGTGGAACCTAGAGTATGATCAACCATGTGATCGGGAGACGTGTTCAAATATGTCTCAGTTTTCGTAACCTGGTACTCGGGTGCAACATTCCAGACACTTTACTAACACTCTCTCGACTTGGAGAGTCAGTCCCTTTAACCTCCTGTTTGGCCCAGTTTGCAATTTCTGCGGAAGATGAACAGGAATAGCGAGAACCAATGAGAGACTAGCTGGAGGTGTCTGGACGGGCAAATTTAACTCTCATTTCCCACCAGGAAGAGGAAATAACCAAAGGCTCAGCGTGCCGTGCCGGAACAAGATTAGGGCCTGAAGCCATCCTGCGGTGTGCGGCCAGCTCACAAGAAAACGAGTTGAAGAAAGGAGCTCAGGGGCACTGTAATTCACAAACCTGCAGAGTTATAAATGACAACTATCGTCCAAAAATATACTGAAGTAAGGCTGCCAAGAGGACTTGAAAGCGGGGCAGAATTGCAGGAAACCGATTTCAGGAGGTAGACTGGAATTGCATTGAAAGCATAGGAAAAGAGGCAGAACGTCCACAATGATGCACTTGGCCAAAAAGGGCGTATGCGTTTTTTCCTGAATATATTCAGGAAAAAACGCATACGCCCTTTTTGGCCAACCAAGCAAGCTTGCAAAGGAAATGTGCACTACAATGAAGTCTCACTTCCCCCCGGTCAAAAGGGCCATCTGAAAAAAGTGTAAAATCCAGAAAGGCAGGACAGGCCACGGAGAACTGGGAGCCTTGTTATGCTGATGGGCGGGATGTAAATTGCCAACAGACACTCGGGAGAAGTGTATGGTGTTTCCTGAAACGTCTAAAAAACAAAGCAACAGAGCCTAGGGCACTTCCACTTATGGTCCTATAGCTTAGGGAAATAAGATCAAAAAGATACAGCCACCCCAATGTTTGGGACGCCTCTGTTTACAAGAACCTCGTTTACCGTACAAGTTCAATATCACAGAAAGTGAAAAATGGATAAAGAACTTGTGGTACTTACGTACAATGCAGTATCACTCAGCAGTGAAATCTATGTCATCAGGCCCGTAGCAGCACAATGAGTGGATTCAGGTACGATGATTCTAACTGAAATAAGTCACACAGAAAAAGAAACATCATAAGATATCAGTAATACACGGAATGTAAACTTGGCTACACAGGAACTGAATTACAGAACAGAACAGGGTCTCAAATTTAGAAAACCAACTTATGCTTGTTTAAGGGTAAAGGTGAGTTGGGGTGCTGCATAAAACCAGAGATTGAAATGAGCACAGATAAAGTTCCTTAAGCCAAATATGGAATAGACAAGAGCTACTCCTTGCTCAACGAAATGGACTCAACACCGCATATTAAACGCCTAAGAATGTACCTGACTCTTAAGTATCTTAAAACCTATGGATTGCTATGTCTCCGAAAGAGAATCAAGCATGTGTACAGGGACATAAACGCAGCAGTGATAGGATTGGAGAGGTTCGGTGAGCAAATGAAGACCCTTTGAAGTCATATTGCATGGTACCCATTCCACGGGTTTCAACTACCCAGGTTTAAGGTATTCTTCCTTCAGCTAAAACATGCATGTGGAACCTAGAGTATGATCAACCATGTGATCGGGAGACGTGTTCAAATATGTCTCAGTTTTCGTACCCTGGTACTCGGGTGCAACATTCCAGACGCTTTACTAACACTCTCCCGACTTGGAGAGTCAGTCCCTTTAACCTCCTGTTTGGCCCAGTTTGCAATTTCTGCGGAAGATGAACAGGAATAGCGAGAACCAATGAGAGACTAGCTGGAGGTGTCTGGACGGGCAAATTTAACTCTCATTTCCCACCAGGAAGAGGAAATAACCAAAGGCTCAGCGTGCCGTGCCGGAACCAGATTAGGGCCTGAAGCCATCCTGCGGTGTTGCGGCCAGCTCACAAGAAAAGGAGTTGAAGAAAGGAGCTCAGGGGCACTGTAATTCACAAACCTGCAGAGTTATAAATGACAACTATCGTCCAAAAATATACTGAAGTAAGGCTGCCAAGAGGACTTGAAAGCGGGGCAGAATTGCAGGAAACCGATTTCAGGAGGTAGACTGGAATTGCATTGAAAGCATAGGAAAAGAGGCAGAACGTCCACAATGATGCACTTGGCCAAAAAGGGCGTATGCGTTTTTTCCTGAATATATTCAGGAAAAAACGCATACGCCCTTTTTGGCCAACCAAGCAAGCTTGCAAAGGAAATCTGCACTACAATGAAGTCTCACTTCCCCCCGGTCAAAAGGGCCATCTGAAAAAAGTGTAAAATCCAGAAAGGCAGGACAGGCCATGGAGAACTGGGAGCCTTGTTATGCTGATGGGCGGGATGTAAATTGCCAACAGACACTCGGGAGAAGTGTATGGTGTTTCCTGAAACGTCTAAAAAACAAAGCAACAGAGCCTAGGGCACTTCCACTTATGGTCCTATAGCTTAGGGAAATTAAAATCAAAAAGATACAGCCACCCCAATGTTTGGGACGCCTCTGTTTACAAGAACCTCGTTTACCGTACAAGTTCAATATCACAGAAAGTGAAAAATGGATAAAGAACTTGTGGTACTTACGTACAATGCAGTATCACTCAGCAGTGAAATCTATGTCATCAGGCCCGTAGCAGCACAATGAGTGGATTCAGGTACGATGATTCTAACTAAAATAAGTCACACAGAAAAAGAAACATCATAAGATATCAGTAATACACGGAATGTAAACTTGGCTACACAGGAACTGAATTACAGAACAGAACAGGGTCTCAAATTTAGAAAACCAACTTATGCTTGTTTAAGGGTAAAGGTGAGTTGGGGTGCTGCATAAAACCAGAGATTGAAATGAGCACAGATAAAGTTCCTTAAGCCAAATATGGAATAGACAAGAGCTACTCCTTGCTCAACGAAATGGACTCAACACCCCATATTAAACGCCTAAGAATGTACCTGACTCTTAAGTATCTTAAAACCTATGGATTGCTATGTCTCCGAAAGAGAATCAAGCATGTGTACAGGGACATAAACGCAGCAGTGATAGGATTGGAGAGGTTCGGTGAGCAAATGAAGACCCTTTGAAGTCATATTGCATGGTACCCATTCCACGGGTTTCAACTACCCAGGTTTAAGGTATTCTTCCTTCAGCTAAAACATGCATGTGGAACCTAGAGTATGATCAACCATGTGATCGGGAGACGTGTTCAAATATGTCTCAGTTTTCGTACCCTGGTACTCGGGTGCAACATTCCAGACGCTTTACTAACACTCTCCCGACTTGGAGAGTCAGTCCCTTTAACCTCCTGTTTGGCCCAGTTTGCAATTTCTGCGGAAGATGAACAGGAATAGCGAGAACCAATGAGAGACTAGCTGGAGGTGTCTGGACGGGCAAATTTAACTCTCATTTCCCACCAGGAAGAGGAAATAACCAAAGGCTCAGCGTGCCGTGCCGGAACCAGATTAGGGCCTGAAGCCATCCTGCGGTGTTGCGGCCAGCTCACAAGAAAACGAGTTGAAGAAAGGAGCTCAGGGGCACTGTAATTCACAAACCTGCAGAGTTATAAATGACAACTATCGTCCAAAAATATACTGAAGTAAGGCTGCCAAGAGGACTTGAAAGCGGGGCAGAATTGCAGGAAACCGATTTCAGGAGGTAGACTGGAATTGCATTGAAAGCATAGGAAAAGAGGCAGAACGTCCACAATGATGCACTTGGCCAAAAAGGGCATATGCGTTTTTTCCTGAATATATTCAGGAAAAAACGCATACGCCCTTTTTGGCCAACCAAGCAAGCTTGCAAAGGAAATCTGCACTACAATGAAGTCTCACTTCCCCCCGGTCAAAAGGGCCATCTGAAAAAAGTGTAAAATCCAGAAAGGCAGGACAGGCCATGGAGAACTGGGAGCCTTGTTATGCTGATGGGCGGGATGTAAATTGCCAACAGACACTCGGGAGAAGTGTATGGTGTTTCCTGAAACGTCTAAAAAACAAAGCAACAGAGCCTAGGGCACTTCCACTTATGGTCCTATAGCTTAGGGAAATTAAAATCAAAAAGATACAGCCACCCCAATGTTTGGGACGCCTCTGTTTACAAGAACCTCGTTTACCGTACAAGTTCAATATCACAGAAAGTGAAAAATGGATAAAGAACTTGTGGTACTTACGTACAATGCAGTATCACTCAGCAGTGAAATCTATGTCATCAGGCCCGTAGCAGCACAATGAGTGGATTCAGGTACGATGATTCTAACTGAAATAAGTCACACAGAAAAAGAAACATCATAAGATATCAGTAATACACGGAATGTAAACTTGGCTACACAGGAACTGAATTACAGAACAGAACAGGGTCTCAAATTTAGAAAACCAACTTATGCTTGTTTAAGGGTAAAGGTGAGTTGGGGTGCTGCATAAAACCAGAGATTGAAATGAGCACAGATAAAGTTCCTTAAGCCAAATATGGAATAGACAAGAGCTACTCCTTGCTCAACGAAATGGACTCAACACCCCATATTAAACGCCTAAGAATGTACCTGACTCTTAAGTATCTTAAAACCTATGGATTGCTATGTCTCCGAAAGAGAATCAAGCATGTGTACAGGGACATAAACGCAGCAGTGATAGGATTGGAGAGGTTCGGTGAGCAAATGAAGACCCTTTGAAGTCATATTGCATGGTACCCATTCCACGGGTTTCAACTACCCAGGTTTAAGGTATTCTTCCTTCAGCTAAAACATGCATGTGGAACCTAGAGTATGATCAACCATGTGATCGGGAGACGTGTTCAAATATGTCTCAGTTTTCGTACCCTGGTACTCGGGTGCAACATTCCAGACGCTTTACTAACACTCTCCCGACTTGGAGAGTCAGTCCCTTTAACCTCCTGTTTGGCCCAGTTTGCAATTTCTGCGGAAGATGAACAGGAATAGCGAGAACCAATGAGAGACTAGCTGGAGGTGTCTGGACGGGCAAATTTAACTCTCATTTCCCACCAGGAAGAGGAAATAACCAAAGGCTCAGCGTGCCGTGCCGGAACCAGATTAGGGCCTGAAGCCATCCTGCGGTGTTGCGGCCAGCTCACAAGAAAACGAGTTGAAGAAAGGAGCTCAGGGGCACTGTAATTCACAAACCTGCAGAGTTATAAATGACAACTATCGTCCAAAAATATACTGAAGTAAGGCTGCCAAGAGGACTTGAAAGCGGGGCAGAATTGCAGGAAACCGATTTCAGGAGGTACACTGGAATTGCATTGAAAGCATAGGAAAAGAGGCAGAACGTCCACAATGATGCACTTGGCCAAAAAGGGCGTATGCGTTTTTTCCTGAATATATTCAGGAAAAAACGCATACGCCCTTTTTGGCCAACCAAGCAAGCTTGCAAAGGAAATCTGCACTACAATGAAGTCTCACTTCCCCCCAGTCAAAAGGGCCATCTGAAAAAAGTGTAAAATCCAGAAAGGCAGGACAGGCCATGGAGAACTGGGAGCCTTGTTATGCTGATGGGCGGGATGTAAATTGCCAACAGACACTCGGGAGAAGTGTATGGTGTTTCCTGAAACGTCTAAAAAACAAAGCAACAGAGCCTAGGGCACTTCCACTTATGGTCCTATAGCTTAGGGAAATTAAAATCCAAAAGATACAGCCACCCCAATGTTTGGGACGCCTCTGTTTACAAGAACCTCGTTTACTGTACAAGTTCAATATCACAGAAAGTGAAAAATGGATAAAGAACTTGTGGTACTTACGTACAATGCAGTATCACTCAGCAGTGAAATCTATGTCATCAGGCCCGTAGCAGCACAATGAGTGGATTCAGGTACGATGATTCTAACTGAAATAAGTCACACAGAAAAAGAAACATCATAAGATATCAGTAATACACGGAATGTAAACTTGGCTACACAGGAACTGAATTACAGAACAGAACAGGGTCTCAAATTTAGACAACCAACTTATGCTTGTTTAAGGGTAAAGGTGAGTTGGGGTGCTGCATAAAACCAGAGATTGAAATGAGCACAGATAAAGTTCCTTAAGCCAAATATGGAATAGACAAGAGCTACTCCTTGCTCAACGAAATGGACTCAACACCGCATATTAAACGCCTAAGAATGTACCTGACACTTAAGTATCTTAAAACCTATGGATTGCTATGTCTCCGAAAGAGAATCAAGCATGTGTACAGGGACATAAACGCAGCAGTGATAGGATTGGAGAGGTTCGGTGAGCAAATGAAGACCCTTTGAAGTCATATTGCATGGTACCCATTCCATGGGTTTCAACTACCCAGGTTTAAGGTATTCTTCCTTCAGCTAAAACATGCATGTGGAACCTAGAGTATGATCAACCATGTGATCGGGAGACGTGTTCAAATATGTCTCAGTTTTCGTAACCTGGTACTCGGGTGCAACATTCCAGACACTTTACTAACACTCTCCCGACTTGGAGAGTCAGTCCCTTTAACCTCCTGTTTGGCCCAGTTTGCAATTTCTGCGGAAGATGAACAGGAATAGCGAGAACCAATGAGAGACTAGCTGGAGGTGTCTGGACGGGCAAATTTAACTCTCATTTCCCACCAGGAAGAGGAAATAACCAAAGGCTCAGCGTGCCGTGCCGGAACAAGATTAGGGCCTGAAGCCATCCTGCGGTGTGCGGCCAGCTCACAAGAAAACGAGTTGAAGAAAGGAGCTCAGGGGCACTGTAATTCACAAACCTGCAGAGTTATAAATGACAACTATCGTCCAAAAATATACTGAAGTAAGGCTGCCAAGAGGACTTGAAAGCGGGGCAGAATTGCAGGAAACCGATTTCAGGAGGTAGACTGGAATTGCATTGAAAGCATAGGAAAAGAGGCAGAACGTCCACAATGATGCACTTGGCCAAAAAGGGCGTATGCGTTTTTTCCTGAATATATTCAGGAAAAAACGCATACGCCCTTTTTGGCCAACCAAGCAAGCTTGCAAAGGAAATGTGCACTACAATGAAGTCTCACTTCCCCCCGGTCAAAAGGGCCATCTGAAAAAAGTGTAAAATCCAGAAAGGCAGGACAGGCCACGGAGAACTGGGAGCCTTGTTATGCTGATGGGCGGGATGTAAATTGCCAACAGACACTCGGGAGAAGTGTATGGTGTTTCCTGAAACGTCTAAAAAACAAAGCAACAGAGCCTAGGGCACTTCCACTTATGGTCCTATAGCTTAGGGAAATTAAGATCAAAAAGATACAGCCACCCCAATGTTTGGGACGCCTCTGTTTACAAGAACCTCGTTTACCGTACAAGTTCAATATCACAGAAAGTGAAAAATGGATAAAGAACTTGTGGTACTTACGTACAATGCAGTATCACTCAGCAGTGAAATCTATGTCATCAGGCCCGTAGCAGCACAATGAGTGGATTCAGGTACGATGATTCTAACTGAAATAAGTCACACAGAAAAAGAAACATCATAAGATATCAGTAATACACGGAATGTAAACTTGGCTACACAGGAACTGAATTACAGAACAGAACAGGGTCTCAAATTTAGAAAACCAACTTATGCTTGTTTAAGGGTAAAGGTGAGTTGGGGTGCTGCATAAAACCAGAGATTGAAATGAGCACAGATAAAGTTCCTTAAGCCAAATATGGAATAGACAAGAGCTACTCCTTGCTCAACGAAATGGACTCAACACCCCATATTAAACGCCTAAGAATGTACCTGACTCTTAAGTATCTTAAAACCTATGGATTGCTATGTCTCCGAAAGAGAATCAAGCATGTGTACAGGGACATAAACGCAGCAGTGATAGGATTGGAGAGGTTCGGTGAGCAAATGAAGACCCTTTGAAGTCATATTGCATGGTACCCATTCCACGGGTTTCAACTACCCAGGTTTAAGGTATTCTTCCTTCAGCTAAAACATGCATGTGGAACCTAGAGTATGATCAACCATGTGATCGGGAGACGTGTTCAAATATGTCTCAGTTTTCGTACCCTGGTACTCGGGTGCAACATTCCAGACGCTTTACTAACACTCTCCCGACTTGGAGAGTCAGTCCCTTTAACCTCCTGTTTGGCCCAGTTTGCAATTTCTGCGGAAGATGAACAGGAATAGCGAGAACCAATGAGAGACTAGCTGGAGGTGTCTGGACGGGCAAATTTAACTCTCATTTCCCACCAGGAAGAGGAAATAACCAAAGGCTCAGCGTGCCGTGCCGGAACCAGATTAGGGCCTGAAGCCATCCTGCGGTGTTGCGGCCAGCTCACAAGAAAACGAGTTGAAGAAAGGAGCTCAGGGGCACTGTAATTCACAAACCTGCAGAGTTATAAATGACAACTATCGTCCAAAAATATACTGAAGTAAGGCTGCCAAGAGGACTTGAAAGCGGGGCAGAATTGCAGGAAACCGATTTCAGGAGGTAGACTGGAATTGCATTGAAAGCATAGGAAAAGAGGCAGAACGTCCACAATGATGCACTTGGCCAAAAAGGGCGTATGCGTTTTTTCCTGAATATATTCAGGAAAAAACGCATACGCCCTTTTTGGCCAACCAAGCAAGCTTGCAAAGGAAATCTGCACTACAATGAAGTCTCACTTCCCCCCGGTCAAAAGGGCCATCTGAAAAAAGTGTAAAATCCAGAAAGGCAGGACAGGCCATGGAGAACTGGGAGCCTTGTTATACTGATGGGCGGGATGTACACTGCCAACAGACACTCGGGAGAAGTGTATGGTGTTTCCTGAAACATCTAATAAACAAAGCAACAGAGCCTAGGGCACTTCCACTTATGGTCCTATAGCTTAGGGAAATTAAAATCAAAAAGATACAGCCACCCCAATGTTTGGGACGCCTCTGTTTACAAGAACCTCGTTTACCGTACAAGTTCAATATCACAGAAAGTGAAAAATGGATAAAGAACTTGTGGTACTTACGTACAATGCAGTATCACTCAGCAGTGAAATCTATGTCATCAGGCCCGTAGCAGCACAATGAGTGGATTCAGGTACGATGATTCTAACTGAAATAAGTCACACAGAAAAAGAAACATCATAAGATATCAGTAATACACGGAATGTAAACTTGGCTACACAGGAACTGAATTACAGAACAGAACAGGGTCTCAAATTTAGAAAACCAACTTATGCTTGTTTAAGGGTAAAGGTGAGTTGGGGTGCTGCATAAAACCAGAGATTGAAATGAGCACAGATAAAGTTCCTTAAGCCAAATATGGAATAGACAAGAGCTACTCCTTGCTCAACGAAATGGACTCAACACCGCATATTAAACGCCTCAGAATGTACCTGACTCTTAAGTATCTTAAAACCTATGGATTGCTATGTCTCCGAAAGAGAATCAAGCATGTGTACAGGGACATAAACGCAGCAGTGATAGGATTGGAGAGGTTCGGTGAGCAAATGAAGACCCTTTGAAGTCATATTGCATGGTACCCATTCCACGGGTTTCAACTACCCAGGTTTAAGGTATTCTTCCTTCAGCTAAAACATGCATGTGGAACCTAGAGTATGATCAACCATGTGATCGGGAGACGTGTTCAAATATGTCTCAGTTTTCGTACCCTGGTACTCGGGTGCAACATTCCAGACGCTTTACTAACACTCTCCCGACTTGGAGAGTCAGTCCCTTTAACCTCCTGTTTGGCCCAGTTTGCAATTTCTGCGGAAGATGAACAGGAATAGCGAGAACCAATGAGAGACTAGCTGGAGGTGTCTGGACGGGCAAATTTAACTCTCATTTCCCACCAGGAAGAGGAAATAACCAAAGGCTCAGCGTGCCGTGCCGGAACCAGATTAGGGCCTGAAGCCATCCTGCGGTGTTGCGGCCAGCTCACAAGAAAACGAGTTGAAGAAAGGAGCTCAGGGGCACTGTAATTCACAAACCTGCAGAGTTATAAATGACAACTATCGTCCAAAAATATACTGAAGTAAGGCTGCCAAGAGGACTTGAAAGCGGGGCAGAATTGCAGGAAACCGATTTCAGGAGGTAGACTGGAATTGCATTGAAAGCATAGGAAAAGAGGCAGAACGTCCACAATGATGCACTTGGCCAAAAAGGGCGTATGCGTTTTTTCCTGAATATATTCAGGAAAAAACGCATACGCCCTTTTTGGCCAACCAAGCAAGCTTGCAAAGGAAATCTGCACTACAATGAAGTCTCACTTCCCCCCGGTCAAAAGGGTCATCTGAAAAAAGTGTAAAATCCAGAAAGGCAGGACAGGCCACGGAGAACTGGGAGCCTTGTTATGCTGATGGGCGGGATGTAAATTGCCAACAGACACTCGGGAGAAGTGTATGGTGTTTCCTGAAACGTCTAAAAAACAAAGCAACAGAGCCTAGGGCACTTCCACTTATGGTCCTATAGCTTAGGGAAATTAAAATCAAAAAGATACAGCCACCCCAATGTTTGGGACGCCTCTGTTTACAAGAACCTCGTTTACCGTACAAGTTCAATATCACAGAAAGTGAAAAATGGATAAAGAACTTGTGGTACTTACGTACAATGCAGTATCACTCAGCAGTGAAATCTATGTCATCAGGCCCGTAGCAGCACAATGAGTGGATTCAGGTACGATGATTCTAACTGAAATAAGTCACACAGAAAAAGAAACATCATAAGATATCAGTAATACACGGAATGTAAACTTGGCTACACAGGAACTGAATTACAGAACAGAACAGGGTCTCAAATTTAGAAAACCAACTTATGCTTGTTTAAGGGTAAAGGTGAGTTGGGGTGCTGCATAAAACCAGAGATTGAAATGAGCACAGATAAAGTTCCTTAAGCCAAATATGGAATAGACAAGAGCTACTCCTTGCTCAACGAAATGGACTCAACACCGCATATTAAACGCCTAAGAATGTACCTGACTCTTAAGTATCTTAAAACCTATGGATTGCTATGTCTCCGAAAGAGAATCAAGCATGTGTACAGGGACATAAACGCAGCAGTGATAGGATTGGAGAGGTTCGGTGAGCAAATGAAGACCCTTTGAAGTCATATTGCATGGTACCCATTCCACGGGTTTCAACTACCCAGGTTTAAGGTATTCTTCCTTCAGCTAAAACATGCATGTGGAACCTAGAGTATGATCAACCATGTGATCGGGAGACGTGTTCAAATATGTCTCAGTTTTCGTACCCTGGTACTCGGGTGCAACATTCCAGACGCTTTACTAACACTCTCCCGACTTGGAGAGTCAGTCCCTTTAACCTCCTGTTTGGCCCAGTTTGCAATTTCTGCGGAAGATGAACAGGAATAGCGAGAACCAATGAGAGACTAGCTGGAGGTGTCTGGACGGGCAAATTTAACTCTCATTTCCCACCAGGAAGAGGAAATAACCAAAGGCTCAGCGTGCCGTGCCGGAACCAGATTAGGGCCTGAAGCCATCCTGCGGTGTTGCGGCCAGCTCACAAGAAAACGAGTTGAAGAAAGGAGCTCAGGGGCACTGTAATTCACAAACCTGCAGAGTTATAAATGACAACTATCGTCCAAAAATATACTGAAGTAAGGCTGCCAAGAGGACTTGAAAGCGGGGCAGAATTGCAGGAAACCGATTTCAGGAGGTAGACTGGAATTGCATTGAAAGCATAGGAAAAGAGGCAGAACGTCCACAATGATGCACTTGGCCAAAAAGGGCGTATGCGTTTTTTCCTGAATATATTCAGGAAAAAACGCATACGCCCTTTTTGGCCAACCAAGCAAGCTTGCAAAGGAAATCTGCACTACAATGAAGTCTCACTTCCCCCCGGTCAAAAGGGCCATCTGAAAAAAGTGTAAAATCCAGAAAGGCAGGACAGGCCATGGAGAACTGGGAGCCTTGTTATGCTGATGGGCGGGATGTAAATTGCCAACAGACACTCGGGAGAAGTGTATGGTGTTTCCTGAAACGTCTAAAAAACAAAGCAACAGAGCCTAGGGCACTTCCACTTATGGTCCTATAGCTTAGGGAAATTAAAATCAAAAAGGTACAGCCACCCCAATGTTTGGGACGCCTCTGTTTACAAGAACCTCGTTTACCGTACAAGTTCAATATCACAGAAAGTGAAAAATGGATAAAGAACTTGTGGTACTTACGTACAATGCAGTATCACTCAGCAGTGAAATCTATGTCATCAGGCCCGTAGCAGCACAATGAGTGGATTCAGGTACGATGATTCTAACTGAAATAAGTCACACAGAAAAAGAAACATCATAAGATATCAGTAATACACGGAATGTAAACTTGGCTACACAGGAACTGAATTACAGAACAGAACAGGGTCTCAAATTTAGAAAACCAACTTATGCTTGTTTAAGGGTAAAGGTGAGTTGGGGTGCTGCATAAAACCAGAGATTGAAATGAGCACAGATAAAGTTCCTTAAGCCAAATATGGAATAGACAAGAGCTACTCCTTGCTCAACGAAATGGACTCAACACCGCATATTAAACGCCTCAGAATGTACCTGACTCTTAAGTATCTTAAAACCTATGGATTGCTATGTCTCCGAAAGAGAATCAAGCATGTGTACAGGGACATAAACGCAGCAGTGATAGGATTGGAGAGGTTCGGTGAGCAAATGAAGACCCTTTGAAGTCATATTGCATGGTACCCATTCCACGGGTTTCAACTACCCAGGTTTAAGGTATTCTTCCTTCAGCTAAAACATGCATGTGGAACCTAGAGTATGATCAACCATGTGATCGGGAGACGTGTTCAAATATGTCTCAGTTTTCGTACCCTGGTACTCGGGTGCAACATTCCAGACGCTTTACTAACACTCTCCCGACTTGGAGAGTCAGTCCCTTTAACCTCCTGTTTGGCCCAGTTTGCAATTTCTGCGGAAGATGAACAGGAATAGCGAGAACCAATGAGAGACTAGCTGGAGGTGTCTGGACGGGCAAATTTAACTCTCATTTCCCACCAGGAAGAGGAAATAACCAAAGGCTCAGCGTGCCGTGCCGGAACCAGATTAGGGCCTGAAGCCATCCTGCGGTGTTGCGGCCAGCTCACAAGAAAACGAGTTGAAGAAAGGAGCTCAGGGGCACTGTAATTCACAAACCTGCAGAGTTATAAATGACAACTATCGTCCAAAAATATACTGAAGTAAGGCTGCCAAGAGGACTTGAAAGCGGGGCAGAATTGCAGGAAACCGATTTCAGGAGGTAGACTGGAATTGCATTGAAAGCATAGGAAAAGAGGCAGAACGTCCACAATGATGCACTTGGCCAAAAAGGGCGTATGCGTTTTTTCCTGAATATATTCAGGAAAAAACGCATACGCCCTTTTTGGCCAACCAAGCAAGCTTGCAAAGGAAATCTGCACTACAATGAAGTCTCACTTCCCCCCGGTCAAAAGGGTCATCTGAAAAAAGTGTAAAATCCAGAAAGGCAGGACAGGCCACGGAGAACTGGGAGCCTTGTTATGCTGATGGGCGGGATGTAAATTGCCAACAGACACTCGGGAGAAGTGTATGGTGTTTCCTGAAACGTCTAAAAAACAAAGCAACAGAGCCTAGGGCACTTCCACTTATGGTCCTATAGCTTAGGGAAATTAAAATCAAAAAGATACAGCCACCCCAATGTTTGGGACGCCTCTGTTTACAAGAACCTCGTTTACCGTACAAGTTCAATATCACAGAAAGTGAAAAATGGATAAAGAACTTGTGGTACTTACGTACAATGCAGTATCACTCAGCAGTGAAATCTATGTCATCAGGCCCGTAGCAGCACAATGAGTGGATTCAGGTACGATGATTCTAACTGAAATAAGTCACACAGAAAAAGAAACATCATAAGATATCAGTAATACACGGAATGTAAACTTGGCTACACAGGAACTGAATTACAGAACAGAACAGGGTCTCAAATTTAGAAAACCAACTTATGCTTGTTTAAGGTAAAGGTGAGTTGGGGTGCTGCATAAAACCAGAGATTGAAATGAGCACAGATAAAGTTCCTTAAGCCAAATATGGAATAGACAAGAGCTACTCCTTGCTCAACGAAATGGACTCAACACCGCATATTAAACGCCTAAGAATGTACCTGACTCTTAAGTATCTTAAAACCTATGGATTGCTATGTCTCCGAAAGAGAATCAAGCATGTGTACAGGGACATAAACGCAGCAGTGATAGGATTGGAGAGGTTCGGTGAGCAAATGAAGACCCTTTGAAGTCATATTGCATGGTACCCATTCCACGGGTTTCAACTACCCAGGTTTAAGGTATTCTTCCTTCAGCTAAAACATGCATGTGGAACCTAGAGTATGATCAACCATGTGATCGGGAGACGTGTTCAAATATGTCTCAGTTTTCGTACCCTGGTACTCGGGTGCAACATTCCAGACGCTTTACTAACACTCTCCCGACTTGGAGAGTCAGTCCCTTTAACCTCCTGTTTGGCCCAGTTTGCAATTTCTGCGGAAGATGAACAGGAATAGCGAGAACCAATGAGAGACTAGCTGGAGGTGTCTGGACGGGCAAATTTAACTCTCATTTCCCACCAGGAAGAGGAAATAACCAAAGGCTCAGCGTGCCGTGCCGGAACCAGATTAGGGCCTGAAGCCATCCTGCGGTGTGCGGCCAGCTCACAAGAAAACGAGTTGAAGAAAGGAGCTCAGGGGCACTGTAATTCACAGACCTGCAGAGTTATAAATGACAACTATCGTCCAAAAATATACTGAAGTAAGGGTGCCAAGAGGACTTGAAAGCGGGGCAGAATTGCAGGAAACCGATTTCAGGAGGTAGACTGGAATTGCATTGAAAGCATAGGAAAAGAGGCAGAACGTCCACAATGATGCACTTGGCCAAAAAGGGCGTATGCGTTTTTTCCTGAATATATTCAGGAAAAAACGCATACGCCCTTTTTGGCCAACCAAGCAAGCTTGCAAAGGAAATCTGCACTACAATGAAGTCTCACTTCCCCCCGGTCAAAAGGGCCATCTGAAAAAAGTGTAAAATCCAGAAAGGCAGGACAGGCCATGGAGAACTGGGAGCCTTGTTATGCTGATGGGCGGGATGTAAATTGCCAACAGACACTCGGGAGAAGTGTATGGTGTTTCCTGAAACATCTAAAAAACAAAGCAACAGAGCCTAGGTCACTTCCACTTATGGTCCTATAGCTTAGGGAAATGAAAATCAAAAAGACACAGCCACCCCAAACTTTGGGACGGCTCTGTTTACAAGAACCTCGTTTACGGTACAAGTTCAATATCGTAGAAAGTGAAAAATGGATGAAGAAGTTGTGGTACTTACGTACAATGCAATATCACTCAGCAATGACATCTATGTCATCAGGCCCGTAGCAGCATAATGAGTGGATTCAGGTATGATGATTCTAACTGAAATAAGTCCCACAGAAAAAGAAACATCATAAGATATCACTAATACACGGAATGTAAACTTGGCTACACAGGAACTGGATTAAAAAAGAGAACAGGGTCTCAAATTTAGAAAACAAACTTATGCTTGCTTAAGGGGAAAGGTGAGTTGGGGTGCTGCATAAAACCAGAGATTGAAATGAGCACAGATAAAGTTCCTTGAGCCAAATATGGAATAGACAAGAGCTACTCCTTGCTCAATGAAATGGACTCAACACCCCATATTAAACGCCTAAGAATGTACCTGACTAGTAAGTATCTTAAAACCTATGGATTGCTATGTCTCCGAAAGAGAATCAAGCATGTGTACAGGGGCATAAACGCAGCAGTGATAGGATTGGAGAGGTTCGGTGAGCAAATGAAGATACTTTGAAGTCATATTGCATGGTACCCATTCCACGTGTCTCAATTCTCCGGGTGTAAGGGATTCTTCCTTCAGCTAAAACATGCATGTGGAACCCAGAGTATGATCAAACATGTGATCGGGAGACGTGTTCAAATATGTCTCCGTTCTCGTCCCCTGGTACTCGGGTGCAACATTCCAGATGCTTTACTAACACTCTCCTGACTTGGAGAGTCAATGCCTTTAACATCCTGTTTGGCCCAGTTTGCAATTTCTGCGGAAGATGAACAGGAATAGGGAGAACCAATGAGAGACTAGCTGGAGGTGTCTGGACGGGCAAATTTAACTCTCATTTCCCACCAGGAAGAGGAATTAACCAAAGGCTCAGCGTGCCGTGCCGGAACCAGATTAGGGCCTGAAGCAATCCTGCGGTGTTGCGGCCAGCTCACAAGAAAGCGAGTTGAAGAAAGGAGCTCAGGGGCACTGTAATTCACAAACCTGCAGAGTTATAAATGACAGCTATCGTCCAAAAATATACTGAAGTAAGGCTGCCAAGAGGACTTGAAAGCGGGGCAGAATTGCAGGAAACCGATTTCAGGAGGTAGACTGGAATTGCATTTAAAGCATAGGAAATGAGGCAGAACGTCCACAATGATGCACTTGGCCAAAAAGGGCGTATGCGTTTTTTCCTGAATATATTCAGGAAAAAACGCATACGCCCTTTTTGGCCAACCAAGCAAGCTTGCAAAGGAAATCTGCACTACAATGAAGTCTCACTTCCCCCCGGTCAAAAGGGCCATCTGAAAAAAGTGTAAAATCCAGAAAGGCAGGACAGGCCATGGAGAACTGGGAGCCTTGTTATGCTGATGGGCGGGATGTAAATTGCCAACAGACACTCGGGAGAAGTGTATGGTGTTTCCTGAAACGTCTAAAAAACAAAGCAACAGAGCCTAGGGCACTTCCACTTATGGTCCTATAGCTTAGGGAAATTAAAATCAAAAAGATACAGCCACTCCAATGTTTGGGACGCCTCTGTTTACAAGAACCTCGTTTACCGTACAAGTTCAATATCACAGAAAGTGAAAAATGGATAAAGAACTTGTGGTACTTACGTACAATGCAGTATCACTCAGCAGTGAAATCTATGTCATCAGGCCCGTAGCAGCACAATGAGTGGATTCAGGTACGATGATTCTAACTGAAATAAGTCACACAGAAAAAGAAACATCATAAGATATCAGTAATACACGGAATGTAAACTTGGCTACACAGGAACTGAATTACAGAACAGAACAGGGTCTCAAATTTAGAAAACCAACTTATGCTTGTTTAAGGGGAAAGGTGAGTTGGGGTGCTGCATAAAACCAGAGATTGAAATGAGCACAGATAAAGTTCCTTAAGCCAAATATGGAATAGACAAGAGCTACTCCTTGCTCAACGAAATGAACTCAACACCGCATATTAAACGCCTAAGAATGTACCTGACTCTTAAGTATCTTAAAACCTATGGATTGCTATGTCTCCGAAAGAGAATCAAGCATGTGTACAGGGACATAAACGCAGCAGTGATAGGATTGGAGAGGTTCGGTGAGCAAATGAAGACCCTTTGAAGTCATATTGCATGGTACCCATTCCACGGGTTTCAACTACCCAGGTTTAAGGTATTCTTCCTTCAGCTAAAACATGCATGTGGAACCTAGAGTATGACCAACCATGTGATCGGGAGACGTGTTCAAATATGTCTCAGTTTTCGTACCCTGGTACTCGGGTGCAACATTCCAGACGCTTTACTAACACTCTCCCGACTTGGAGAGTCAGTCCCTTTAACCTCCTGTTTGGCCCAGTTTGCAATTTCTGCGGAAGATGAACAGGAATAGCGAGAACCAATGAGAGACTAGCTGGAGGTGTCTGGACGGGCAAATTTAACTCTCATTTCCCACCAGGAAGAGGAAATAACCAAAGGCTCAGCGTGCCGTGCCGGAACCAGATTAGGGCCTGAAGCCATCCTGCGGTGTGCGGCCAGCTCACAAGAAAACGAGTTGAAGAAAGGAGCTCAGGGGCACTGTAATTCACAGACCTGCAGAGTTATAAATGACAACTATCGTCCAAAAATATACTGAAGTAAGGGTGCCAAGAGGACTTGAAAGCGGGGCAGAATTGCAGGAAACCGATTTCAGGAGGTAGACTGGAATTGCATTGAAAGCATAGGAAAAGAGGCAGAACGTCCACAATGATGCACTTGGCCAAAAAGGGTGTATGCGTTTTTTCCTGAATATATTCAGGAAAAAACGCATACGCCCTTTTTGGCCAACCAAGCAAGCTTGCAAAGGAAATCTGCACTACAATGAAGTCTCACTTCCCCCCGGTCAAAAGGGCCATCTGAAAAAAGTGTAAAATCCAGAAAGGCAGGACAGGCCATGGAGAACTGGGAGCCTTGTTATGCTGATGGGCGGGATGTAAATTGCCAACAGACACTCGGGAGAAGTGTATGGTGTTTCCTGAAACGTCTAAAAAACAAAGCAACAGAGCCTAGGGCACTTCCACTTATGGTCCTATAGCTTAGGGAAATTAAAATCAAAAAGATACAGCCACTCCAATGTTTGGGACGCCTCTGTTTACAAGAACCTCGTTTACCGTACAAGTTCAATATCACAGAAAGTGAAAAATGGATAAAGAACTTGTGGTACTTACGTACAATGCAGTATCACTCAGCAGTGAAATCTATGTCATCAGGCCCGTAGCAGCACAATGAGTGGATTCAGGTACGATGATTCTAACTGAAATAAGTCACACAGAAAAAGAAACATCATAAGATATCAGTAATACACGGAATGTAAACTTGGCTACACAGGAACTGAATTACAGAACAGAACAGGGTCTCAAATTTAGAAAACCAACTTATGCTTGTTTAAGGGTAAAGGTGAGTTGGGGTGCTGCATAAAACCAGAGATTGAAATGAGCACAGATAAAGTTCCTTAAGCCAAATATGGAATAGACAAGAGCTACTCCTTGCTCAACGAAATGGACTCAACACCGCAT
The DNA here is from genome assembly GCF_963455315.2 of Globicephala melas. Classification (NCBI taxonomy): domain Eukaryota; kingdom Metazoa; phylum Chordata; class Mammalia; order Artiodactyla; family Delphinidae; genus Globicephala; species Globicephala melas. Next base: position 292,560 of record NW_027207325.1, read on the forward strand.
ATTAAACGCCTAAGAATGTACCTGACTCTTAAGTATCTTAAAACCTATGGATTGCTATGTCTCCGAAAGAGAATCAAGCATGTGTACAGGGACATAAACGCAGCAGTGATAGGATTGGAGAGGTTCGGTGAGCAAATGAAGACCCTTTGAAGTCATATTGCATGGTACCCATTCCACGGGTTTCAACTACCCAGGTTTAAGGTATTCTTCCTTCAGCTAAAACATGCATGTGGAACCTAGAGTATGACCAACCATGTGATCGGGAGACGTGTTCAAATATGTCTCAGTTTTCGTACCCTGGTACTCGGGTGCAACATTCCAGATGCTTTACTAACACTCTCCCGACTTGGAGAGTCAGTCCCTTTAACCTCCTGTTTGGCCCAGTTTGCAATTTCTGCGGAAGATGAACAGGAATAGCGAGAACCAATGAGAGACTAGCTGGAGGTGTCTGGACGGGCAAATTTAACTCTCATTTCCCACCAGGAAGAGGAATTAACCAAAGGCTCAGCGTGCCGTGCCGGAACCAGATTAGGGCCTGAAGCAATCCTGCGGTGTTGCGGCCAGCTCACAAGAAAGCGAGTTGAAGAAAGGAGCTCATGGGCACTGTAATTCACAAACCTGCAGAGTTATAAATGACAGCTATCGTCCAAAAATATACTGAAGTAAGGCTGCCAAGAGGACTTGAAAGCGGGGCAGAATTGCAGGAAACCGATTTCAGGAGGTAGACTGGAATTGCATTTAAAGCATAGGAAAGGAGGCAGAACGTCCACAATGATGCACTTGGCCAAAAAGGGCGTATGCGTTTTTTCCTGAATATATTCAGGAAAAAACGCATACGCCCTTTTTGGCCAACCAAGCAAGCTTGCAAAGGAAATCTGCACTACAATGAAGTCTCACTTCCCCCCCGGTCAAAAGGGCCATCTGAAAAAAGTGTAAAATCCAGAAAGGCAGGACAGGCCATGGAGAATTGGGAGCCTTGTTATGATGATGGGCGGGATGTAAATTGCCAACAGCCACTCGGGAGAAGTGTATGGTGTTTCCTGAAACATCTAAAAAACAAAGCAACAGAGCCTAGGTCACTTCCACTTATGGTCCTATAGCTTAGGGAAATGAAAATCAAAAAGACACAGCCACCCCAAACTTTGGGACGGCTCTGTTTACAAGAACCTCGTTTACGGTACAAGTTCAATATCGTAGAAAGTGAAAAATGGATGAAGAAGTTGTGGTACTTACGTACAATGCAATATCACTCAGCAATGACATCTATGTCATCAGGCCCGTAGCAGCATAATGAGTGGATTCAGGTATGATGATTCTAACTGAAATAAGTCCCACAGAAAAAGAAACATCATAAGATATCACTAATACACGGAATGTAAACTTGGCTACACAGGAACTGGATTAAAAAAGAGAACAGGGTCTCAAATTTAGAAAACAAACTTATGCTTGCTTAAGGGGAAAGGTGAGTTGGGGTGCTGCATAAAACCAGAGATTGAAATGAGCACAGATAAAGTTCCTTGAGCCAAATATGGAATAGACAAGAGCTACTCCTTGCTCAATGAAATGGACTCAACACCCCATATTAAACGCCTAAGAATGTACCTGACTAGTAAGTATCTTAAAACCTATGGATTGCTATGTCTCCGAAAGAGAATCAAGCATGTGTACAGGGGCATAAACGCAGCAGTGATAGGATTGGAGAGGTTCGGTGAGCAAATGAAGATACTTTGAAGTCATATTGCATGGTACCCATTCCACGTGTCTCAATTCTCCGGGTGTAAGGGATTCTTCCTTCAGCTAAAACATGCATGTGGAACCCAGAGTATGATCAAACATGTGATCGGGAGACGTGTTCAAATATGTCTCCGTTCTCGTCCCCTGGTACTCGGGTGCAACATTCCAGATGCTTTACTAACACTCTCCTGACTTGGAGAGTCAATGCCTTTAACATCCTGTTTGGCCCAGTTTGCAATTTCTGCGGAAGATGAACAGGAATAGGGAGAACCAATGAGAGACTAGCTGGAGGTGTCTGGACGGGCAAATTTAACTCTCATTTCCCACCAGGAAGAGGAATTAACCAAAGGCTCAGCGTGCCGTGCCGGAACCAGATTAGGGCCTGAAGCAATCCTGCGGTGTTGCGGCCAGCTCACAAGAAAGCGAGTTGAAGAAAGGAGCTCAGGGGCACTGTAATTCACAAACCTGCAGAGTTATAAATGACAGCTATCGTCCAAAAATATACTGAAGTAAGGCTGCCAAGAGGACTTGAAAGCGGGGCAGAATTGCAGGAAACCGATTTCAGGAGGTAGACTGGAATTGCATTTAAAGCATAGGAAATGAGGCAGAACGTCCACAATGATGCACTTGGCCAAAAAGGGCGTATGCGTTTTTTCCTGAATATATTCAGGAAAAAACGCATACGCCCTTTTTGGCCAACCAAGCAAGCTTGCAAAGGAAATCTGCACTACAATGAAGTCTCACTTCCCCCCGGTCAAAAGGGCCATCTGAAAAAAGTGTAAAATCCAGAAAGGCAGGACAGGCCATGGAGAACTGGGAGCCTTGTTATGCTGATGGGCGGGATGTAAATTGCCAACAGACACTCGGGAGAAGTGTATGGTGTTTCCTGAAACGTCTAAAAAACAAAGCAACAGAGCCTAGGGCACTTCCACTTATGGTCCTATAGCTTAGGGAAATTAAAATCAAAAAGATACAGCCACTCCAATGTTTGGGACGCCTCTGTTTACAAGAACCTCGTTTACCGTACAAGTTCAATATCACAGAAAGTGAAAAATGGATAAAGAACTTGTGGTACTTACGTACAATGCAGTATCACTCAGCAGTGAAATCTATGTCATCAGGCCCGTAGCAGCACAATGAGTGGATTCAGGTACGATGATTCTAACTGAAATAAGTCACACAGAAAAAGAAACATCATAAGATATCAGTAATACACGGAATGTAAACTTGGCTACACAGGAACTGAATTACAGAACAGAACAGGGTCTCAAATTTAGAAAACCAACTTATGCTTGTTTAAGGGGAAAGGTGAGTTGGGGTGCTGCATAAAACCAGAGATTGAAATGAGCACAGATAAAGTTCCTTAAGCCAAATATGGAATAGACAAGAGCTACTCCTTGCTCAACGAAATGGACTCAACACCGCATATTAAACGCCTAAGAATGTACCTGACTCTTAAGTATCTTAAAACCTATGGATTGCTATGTCTCCGAAAGAGAATCAAGCATGTGTACAGGGACATAAACGCAGCAGTGATAGGATTGGAGAGGTTCGGTGAGCAAATGAAGACCCTTTGAAGTCATATTGCATGGTACCCATTCCACGGGTTTCAACTACCCAGGTTTAAGGTATTCTTCCTTCAGCTAAAACATGCATGTGGAACCTAGAGTATGACCAACCATGTGATCGGGAGACGTGTTCAAATATGTCTCAGTTTTCGTACCCTGGTACTCGGGTGCAACATTCCAGACGCTTTACTAACACTCTCCCGACTTGGAGAGTCAGTCCCTTTAACCTCCTGTTTGGCCCAGTTTGCAATTTCTGCGGAAGATGAACAGGAATAGCGAGAACCAATGAGAGACTAGCTGGAGGTGTCTGGACGGGAAAATTTAACTCTCATTTCCCACCAGGAAGAGGAAATAACCAAAGGCTCAGCGTGCCGTGCCGGAACCAGATTAGGGCCTGAAGCCATCCTGCGGTGTTGCGGCCAGCTCACAAGAAAACGAGTTGAAGAAAGGAGCTCAGGGGCACTGTAATTCACAAACCTGCAGAGTTATAAATGACAACTATCATCCAAAAATATACTGAAGTAAGGCTGCCAAGAGGACTTGAAAGCGGGGCAGAATTGCAGGAAACCGATTTCAGGAGGTAGACTGGAATTGCATTGAAAGCATAGGAAAAGAGGCAGAACGTCCACAATGATGCACTTGGCCAAAAAGGGCGTATGCGTTTTTTCCTGAATATATTCAGGAAAAAACGCATACGCCCTTTTTGGCCAACCAAGCAAGCTTGCAAAGGAAATCTGCACTACAATGAAGTCTCACTTCCCCCCGGTCAAAAGGGCCATCTGAAAAAAGTGTAAAATCCAGAAAGGCAGGACAGGCCATGGAGAACTGGGAGCCTTGTTATGCTGATGGGCGGGATGTAAATTGCCAACAGACACTCGGGAGAAGTGTATGGTGTTTCCTGAAACGTCTAAAAAACAAAGCAACAGAGCCTAGGGCACTTCCACTTATGGTCCTATAGCTTAGGGAAATTAAAATCAAAAAGATACAGCCACCCCAATGTTTGGGACGCCTCTGTTTACAAGAACCTCGTTTACCGTACAAGTTCAATATCACAGAAAGTGAAAAATGGATAAAGAACTTGTGGTACTTACGTACAATGCAGTATCACTCAGCAGTGAAATCTATGTCATCAGGCCCGTAGCAGCACAATGAGTGGATTCAGGTACGATGATTCTAACTAAAATAAGTCACACAGAAAAAGAAACATCATAAGATATCAGTAATACACGGAATGTAAACTTGGCTACACAGGAACTGAATTACAGAACAGAACAGGGTCTCAAATTTAGAAAACCAACTTATGCTTGTTTAAGGGTAAAGGTGAGTTGGGGTGCTGCATAAAACCAGAGATTGAAATGAGCACAGATAAAGTTCCTTAAGCCAAATATGGAATAGACAAGAGCTACTCCTTGCTCAACGAAATGGACTCAACACCGCATATTAAACGCCTAAGAATGTACCTGACTCTTAAGTATCTTAAAACCTATGGATTGCTATGTCTCCGAAAGAGAATCAAGCATGTGTACAGGGACATAAACGCAGCAGTGATAGGATTGGAGAGGTTCGGTGAGCAAATGAAGACCCTTTGAAGTCATATTGCATGGTACCCATTCCACGGGTTTCAACTACCCAGGTTTAAGGTATTCTTCCTTCAGCTAAAACATGCATGTGGAACCTAGAGTATGATCAACCATGTGATCGGGAGACGTGTTCAAATATGTCTCAGTTTTCGTACCCTGGTACTCGGGTGCAACATTCCAGACGCTTTACTAACACTCTCCCGACTTGGAGAGTCAGTCCCTTTAACCTCCTGTTTGGCCCAGTTTGCAATTTCTGCGGAAGATGAACAGGAATAGCGAGAACCAATGAGAGACTAGCTGGAGGTGTCTGGACGGGCAAATTTAACTCTCATTTCCCACCAGGAAGAGGAAATAACCAAAGGCTCAGCGTGCCGTGCCGGAACCAGATTAGGGCCTGAAGCCATCCTGCGGTGTTGCGGCCAGCTCACAAGAAAACGAGTTGAAGAAAGGAGCTCAGGGGCACTGTAATTCACAAACCTGCAGAGTTATAAATGACAACTATCGTCCAAAAATATACTGAAGTAAGGCTGCCAAGAGGACTTGAAAGCGGGGCAGAATTGCAGGAAACCGATTTCAGGAGGTAGACTGGAATTGCATTGAAAGCATAGGAAAAGAGGCAGAACGTCCACAATGATGCACTTGGCCAAAAAGGGCGTATGCGTTTTTTCCTGAATATATTCAGGAAAAAACGCATACGCCCTTTTTGGCCAACCAAGCAAGCTTGCAAAGGAAATCTGCACTACAATGAAGTCTCACTTCCCCCCGGTCAAAAGGGCCATCTGAAAAAAGTGTAAAATCCAGAAAGGCAGGACAGGCCATGGAGAACTGGGAGCCTTGTTATGCTGATGGGCGGGATGTAAATTGCCAACAGACACTCGGGAGAAGTGTATGGTGTTTCCTGAAACATCTAAAAAACAAAGCAACAGAGCCTAGGGCACTTCCACTTATGGTCCTATAGCTTAGGGAAATTAAAATCAAAAAGATACAGCCACCCCAATGTTTGGGACGCCTCTGTTTACAAGAACCTCGTTTACCGTACAAGTTCAATATCACAGAAAGTGAAAAATGGATAAAGAACTTGTGGTACTTACGTACAATGCAGTATCACTCAGCAGTGAAATCTATGTCATCAGGCCCGTAGCAGCACAATGAGTGGATTCAGGTACGATGATTCTAACTGAAATAAGTCACACAGAAAAAGAAACATCATAAGATATCAGTAATACACGGAATGTAAACTTGGCTACACAGGAACTGAATTACAGAACAGAACAGGGTCTCAAATTTAGAAAACCAACTTATGCTTGTTTAAGGGTAAAGGTGAGTTGGGGTGCTGCATAAAACCAGAGATTGAAATGAGCACAGATAAAGTTCCTTAAGCCAAATATGGAATAGACAAGAGCTACTCCTTGCTCAACGAAATGGACTCAACACCGCATATTAAACGCCTAAGAATGTACCTGACTCTTAAGTATCTTAAAACCTATGGATTGCTATGTCTCCGAAAGAGAATCAAGCATGTGTACAGGGACATAAACGCAGCAGTGATAGGATTGGAGAGGTTCGGTGAGCAAATGAAGACCCTTTGAAGTCATATTGCATGGTACCCATTCCACGGGTTTCAACTACCCAGGTTTAAGGTATTCTTCCTTCAGCTAAAACATGCATGTGGAACCTAGAGTATGATCAACCATGTGATCGGGAGACGTGTTCAAATATGTCTCAGTTTTCGTACCCTGGTACTCGGGTGCAACATTCCAGACGCTTTACTAACACTCTCCCGACTTGGAGAGTCAGTCCCTTTAACCTCCTGTTTGGCCCAGTTTGCAATTTCTGCGGAAGATGAACAGGAATAGCGAGAACCAATGAGAGACTAGCTGGAGGTGTCTGGACGGGCAAATTTAACTCTCATTTCCCACCAGGAAGAGGAAATAACCAAAGGCTCAGCGTGCCGTGCCGGAACCAGATTAGGGCCTGAAGCCATCCTGCGGTGTTGCGGCCAGCTCACAAGAAAACGAGTTGAAGAAAGGAGCTCAGGGGCACTGTAATTCACAAACCTGCAGAGTTATAAATGACAACTATCATCCAAAAATATACTGAAGTAAGGCTGCCAAGAGGACTTGAAAGCGGGGCAGAATTGCAGGAAACCGATTTCAGGAGGTAGACTGGAATTGCATTGAAAGCATAGGAAAAGAGGCAGAACGTCCACAATGATGCACTTGGCCAAAAAGGGCGTATGCGTTTTTTCCTGAATATATTCAGGAAAAAACGCATACGCCCTTTTTGGCCAACCAAGCAAGCTTGCAAAGGAAATCTGCACTACAATGAAGTCTCACTTCCCCCCGGTCAAAAGGGCCATCTGAAAAAAGTGTAAAATCCAGAAAGGCAGGACAGGCCATGGAGAACTGGGAGCCTTGTTATGCTGATGGGCGGGATGTAAATTGCCAACAGACACTCGGGAGAAGTGTATGGTGTTTCCTGAAACGTCTAAAAAACAAAGCAACAGAGCCTAGGGCACTTCCACTTATGGTCCTATAGCTTAGGGAAATTAAAATCAAAAAGATACAGCCACCCCAATGTTTGGGACGCCTCTGTTTACAAGAACCTCGTTTACCATACAAGTTCAATATCACAGAAAGTGAAAAATGGATAAAGAACTTGTGGTACTTACGTACAATGCAGTATCACTCAGCAGTGAAATCTATGTCATCAGGCCCGTAGCAGCACAATGAGTGGATTCAGGTACGATGATTCTAACTAAAATAAGTCACACAGAAAAAGAAACATCATAAGATATCAGTAATACACGGAATGTAAACTTGGCTACACAGGAACTGAATTACAGAACAGAACAGGGTCTCAAATTTAGAAAACCAACTTATGCTTGTTTAAGGGTAAAGGTGAGTTGGGGTGCTGCATAAAACCAGAGATTGAAATGAGCACAGATAAAGTTCCTTAAGCCAAATATGGAATAGACAAGAGCTACTCCTTGCTCAACGAAATGGACTCAACACCGCATATTAAACGCCTAAGAATGTACCTGACTCTTAAGTATCTTAAAACCTATGGATTGCTATGTCTCCGAAAGAGAATCAAGCATGTGTACAGGGACATAAACGCAGCAGTGATAGGATTGGAGAGGTTCGGTGAGCAAATGAAGACCCTTTGAAGTCATATTGCATGGTACCCATTCCACGGGTTTCAACTACCCAGGTTTAAGGTATTCTTCCTTCAGCTAAAACATGCATGTGGAACCTAGAGTATGATCAACCATGTGATCGGGAGACGTGTTCAAATATGTCTCAGTTTTCGTACCCTGGTACTCGGGTGCAACATTCCAGACGCTTTACTAACACTCTCCCGACTTGGAGAGTCAGTCCCTTTAACCTCCTGTTTGGCCCAGTTTGCAATTTCTGCGGAAGATGAACAGGAATAGCGAGAACCAATGAGAGACTAGCTGGAGGTGTCTGGACGGGCAAATTTAACTCTCATTTCCCACCAGGAAGAGGAAATAACCAAAGGCTCAGCGTGCCGTGCCGGAACCAGATTAGGGCCTGAAGCCATCCTGCGGTGTTGCGGCCAGCTCACAAGAAAACGAGTTGAAGAAAGGAGCTCAGGGGCACTGTAATTCACAAACCTGCAGAGTTATAAATGACAACTATCGTCCAAAAATATACTGAAGTAAGGCTGCCAAGAGGACTTGAAAGCGGGGCAGAATTGCAGGAAACCGATTTCAGGAGGTAGACTGGAATTGCATTGAAAGCATAGGAAAAGAGGCAGAACATCCACAATGATGCACTTGGCCAAAAAGGGCGTATGCGTTTTTTCCTGAATATATTCAGGAAAAAACGCATACGCCCTTTTTGGCCAACCAAGCAAGCTTGCAAAGGAAATCTGCACTACAATGAAGTCTCACTTCCCCCCGGTCAAAAGGGCCATCTGAAAAAAGTGTAAAATCCAGAAAGGCAGGACAGGCCATGGAGAACTGGGAGCCTTGTTATGCTGATGGGCGGGATGTAAATTGCCAACAGACACTTGGGAGAAGTGTATGGTGTTTCCTGAAACATCTAAAAAACAAAGCAACAGAGCCTAGGGCACTTCCACTTATGGTCCTATAGCTTAGGGAAATTAAAATCAAAAAGATACAGCCACCCCAATATTTGGGACGCCTCTGTTTACAAGAACCTCGTTTACCGTACAAGTTCAATATCACAGAAAGTGAAAAATGGATAAAGAACTTGTGGTACTTACGTACAATGCAGTATCACTCAGCAGTGAAATCTATGTCATCAGGCCCGTAGCAGCACAATGAGTGGATTCAGGTACGATGATTCTAACTGAAATAAGTCACACAGAAAAAGAAACATCATAAGATATCAGTAATACACGGAATGTAAACTTGGCTACACAGGAACTGAATTACAGAACAGAACAGGGTCTCAAATTTAGAAAACCAACTTATGCTTGTTTAAGGGTAAAGGTGAGTTGGGGTGCTGCATAAAACCAGAGATTGAAATGAGCACAGATAAAGTTCCTTAAGCCAAATATGGAATAGACAAGAGCTACTCCTTGCTCAACGAAATGGACTCAACACCGCATATTAAACGCCTAAGAATGTACCTGACTCTTAAGTATCTTAAAACCTATGGATTGCTATGTCTCCGAAAGAGAATCAAGCATGTGTACAGGGACATAAACGCAGCAGTGATAGGATTGGAGAGGTTCGGTGAGCAAATGAAGACCCTTTGAAGTCATATTGCATGGTACCCATTCCACGGGTTTCAACTACCCAGGTTTAAGGTATTCTTCCTTCAGCTAAAACATGCATGTGGAACCTAGAGTATGATCAACCATGTGATCGGGAGACGTGTTCAAATATGTCTCAGTTTTCGTACCCTGGTACTCGGGTGCAACATTCCAGACGCTTTACTAACACTCTCCCGACTTGGAGAGTCAGTCCCTTTAACCTCCTGTTTGGCCCAGTTTGCAATTTCTGCGGAAGATGAACAGGAATAGCGAGAACCAATGAGAGACTAGCTGGAGGTGTCTGGACGGGAAAATTTAACTCTCATTTCCCACCAGGAAGAGGAAATAACCAAAGGCTCAGCGTGCCGTGCCGGAACCAGATTAGGGCCTGAAGCCATCCTGCGGTGTGCGTCCAGCTCACAAGAAAACGAGTTGAAGAAAGGAGCTCAGGGGCACTGTAATTCACAAACCTGCAGAGTTATAAATGACAACTATCGTCCAAAAATATACTGAAGTAAGGCTGCCAAGAGGACTTGAAAGCGGGGCAGAATTGCAGGAAACCGATTTCAGGAGGTAGACTGGAATTGCATTGAAAGCATAGGAAAAGAGGCAGAACGTCCACAATGATGCACTTGGCCAAAAAGGGCGTATGCGTTTTTTCCTGAATATATTCAGGAAAAAACGCATACGCCCTTTTTGGCCAACCAAGCAAGCTTGCAAAGGAAATCTGCACTACAATGAAGTCTCACTTCCCCCCAGTCAAAAGGGCCATCTGAAAAAAGTGTAAAATCCAGAAAGGCAGGACAGGCCATGGAGAACTGGGAGCCTTGTTATGCTGATGGGCGGGATGTAAATTGCCAACAGACACTCGGGAGAAGTGTATGGTGTTTCCTGAAACGTCTAAAAAACAAAGCAACAGAGCCTAGGGCACTTCCACTTATGGTCCTATAGCTTAGGGAAATTAAAATCCAAAAGATACAGCCACTGCAATGTTTGGGACGCCTCTGTTTACAAGAACCTCGTTTACCGTACAAGTTCAATATCACAGAAAGTGAAAAATGGATAAAGAACTTGTGGTACTTACGTACAATGCAGTATCACTCAGCAGTGAAATCTATGTCATCAGGCCCGTAGCAGCACAATGAGTGGATTCAGGTACGATGATTCTAACTGAAATAAGTCACACAGAAAAAGAAACATCATAAGATATCAGTAATACACGGAATGTAAACTTGGCTACACAGGAACTGAATTACAGAACAGAACAGGGTCTCAAATTTAGAAAACCAACTTATGCTTGTTTAAGGGTAAAGGTGAGTTGGGGTGCTGCATAAAACCAGAGATTGAAATGAGCACAGATAAAGTTCCTTAAGCCAAATATGGAATAGACAAGAGCTACTCCTTGCTCAACGAAATGGACTCAACACCGCATATTAAACGCCTAAGAATGTACCTGACTCTTAAGTATCTTAAAACCTATGGATTGCTATGTCTCCGAAAGAGAATCAAGCATGTGTACAGGGACATAAATGCAGCAGTGATAGGACTGGAGAGGTTCGGTGAGCAAATGAAGACCCTTTGAAGTCATATTGCATGGTACCCATTCCACGGGTTTCAACTACCCAGGTTTAAGGTATTCCTCCTTCAGCTAAAACATGCATGTGGAACCCAGAGTATGATCAACCATGTGATCGGGAGACGTGTTCAAATATGTCTCAGTTTTCGTACCCTGGTACTCGGGTGCAACATTCCAGACGCTTTACTAACACTCTCCCGACTTGGAGAGTCAGTCCCTTTAACCTCCTGTTTGGCCCAGTTTGCAATTTCTGCGGAAGATGAACAGGAATAGCGAGAACCAATGAGAGACTAGCTGGAGGTGTCTGGACGGGCAAATTTAACTCTCATTTCCCACCAGGAAGAGGAAATAACCAAAGGCTCAGCGTGCCGTGCCGGAACCACATTAGGGCCTGAAGCCATCCTGCGGTGTTGCGGCCAGCTCACAAGAAAACGAGTTGAAGAAAGGAGCTCAGGGGCACTGTAATTCACAAACCTGCAGAGTTATAAATGACAACTATCGTCCAAAAATATACTGAAGTAAGGCTGCCAAGAGGACTTGAAAGCGGGGCAGAATTGCAGGAAACCGATTTCAGGAGGTAGACTGGAATTGCATTGAAAGCATAGGAAAAGAGGCAGAACGTCCACAATGATGCACTTGGCCAAAAAGGGCGTATGCGTTTTTTCCTGAATATATTCAGGAAAAAACGCATACGCCCTTTTTGGCCAACCAAGCAAGCTTGCAAAGGAAATCTGCACTACAATGAAGTCTCACTTCCCCCCGGTCAAAAGGGCCATCTGAAAAAAGTGTAAAATCCAGAAAGGCAGGACAGGCCACGGAGAACTGGGAGCCTTGTTATGCTGATGGGCGGGATGTAAATTGCCAACAGACACTCGGGAGAAGTGTATGGTGTTTCCTGAAACGTCTAAAAAAACAAAGCAACAGAGCCTAGGGCACTTCCACTTATGGTCCTATAGCTTAGGGAAATTAAAATCAAAAAGATACAGCCACCCCAATGATTGGGACGCCTCTGTTTACAAGAACCTCGTTTACCGTACAAGTTCAATATCACAGAAAGTGAAAAATGGATAAAGAACTTGTGGTACTTACGTACAATGCAGTATCACTCAGCAGTGAAATCTATGTCATCAGACCCGTAGCAGCACAATGAGTGGATTCAGGTACGATGATTCTAACTGAAATAAGTCACACAGAAAAAGAAACATCATAAGATATCAGTAATACACGGAATGTAAAGTTGGCTCTACAGGAACTGAATTACAGAACAGAACAGGGTCTCAAATTTAGAAAACCAACTTATGCTTGTTTAAGGGTAAAGGTGAGTTGGGGTGCTGCATAAAACCAGAGATTGAAATGAGCACAGATAAAGTTCCTTAAGCCAAATATGGAATAGACAAGAGCTACTCCTTGCTCAACGAAATGGACTCAACACCGCATATTAAACGCCTAAGAATGTACCTGACTCTTAAGTATCTTAAAACCTATGGATTGCTATGTCTCCGAAAGAGAATCAAGCGTGTGTACAGGGACATAAACGCAGCAGTGATAGGATTGGAGAGGTTCGGTGAGCAAATGAAGACCCTTTGAAGTCATATTGCATGGTACCCATTCCACGGGTTTCAACTACCCAGGTTTAAGGTATTCTTCCTTCAGCTAAAACATGCATGTGGAACCTAGAGTATGATCAACCATGTGATCGGGAGACGTGTTCAAATATGTCTCAGTTTTCATACCCTGGTACTCGGGTGCAACATTCCAGACGCTTTACTAACACTCTCCCGACTTGGAGAGTCAGTCCCTTTAACCTCCTGTTTGGCCCAGTTTGCAATTTCTGCGGAAGATGAACAGGAATAGCGAGAACCAATGAGAGACTAGCTGGAGGTGTCTGGACAGGCAAATTTAACTCTCATTTCCCACCAGGAAGAGGAAATAACCAAAGGCTCAGCGTGCCGTGCCGGAACCAGATTAGGGCCTGAAGCCATCCTGCGGTGTTGCGGCCAGCTCACAAGAAAACGAGTTGAAGAAAGGAGCTCAGGGGCACTGTAATTCACAAACCTGCAGAGTTATAAATGACAACTATCGTCCAAAAATATACTGAAGTAAGGCTGCCAAGAGGACTTGAAAGCGGGGCAGAATTGCAGGAAACCGATTTCAGGAGGTAGACTGGAATTGCATTGAAAGCATAGGAAAAGAGGCAGAACGTCCACAATGATGCAGTTGGCCAAAAAGGGCGTATGCGTTTTTTTCTGAATATATTCAGGAAAAAACGCATACGCCCTTTTTGGCCAACCAAGCAAGCTTGCAAAGGAAATCTGCACTACAATGAAGTCTCACTTCCCCCCGGTCAAAAGGGCCATCTGAAAAAAGTGTAAAATCCAGAAAGGCAGGACAGGCCATGGAGAACTGGGAGCCTTGTTATGCTGATGGGCGGGATGTAAATTGCCAACAGACACTCGGGAGAAGTGTATGGTGTTTCCTGAAACGTCTAAAAAACAAAGCAACAGAGCCTAGGGCACTTCCACTTATGGTCCTATAGCTTAGGGAAATTAAAATCAAAAAGATACAGCCACCCCAATGTTTGGGACGCCTCTGTTTACAAGAACCTCGTTTACCGTACAAGTTCAATATCACAGAAAGTGAAAAATGGATAAAGAACTTGTGGTACTTACGTACAATGCAGTATCACTCAGCAGTGAAATCTATGTCATCAGGCCCGTAGCAGCACAATGAGTGGATTCAGGTACGATGATTCTAACTGAAATAAGTCACACAGAAAAAGAAACATCATAAGATATCAGTAATACACGGAATGTAAACTTGGCTACACAGGAACTGAATTACAGAACAGAACAGGGTCTCAAATTTAGAAAACCAACTTATGCTTGTTTAAGGGGAAAGGTGAGTTGGGGTGCTGCATAAAACCAGAGATTGAAATGAGCACAGATAAAGTTCCTTAAGCCAAATATGGAATAGACAAGAGCTACTCCTTGCTCAACGAAATGGACTCAACACCGCATATTAAACGCCTAAGAGTGTACCTGACTCTTAAGTATCTTAAAACCTATGGATTGCTATGTCTCCGAAAGAGAATCAAGCATGTGTACAGGGACGTAAACGCAGCAGTGATAGGATTGGAGAGGTTCGGTGAGCAAATGAAGACCCTTTGAAGTCATATTGCATGGTACCCATTCCACGGGTTTCAACTACCCAGGTTTAAGGTATTCTTCCTTCAGCTAAAACATGCATGTGGAACCTAGAGTATGATCAACCATGTGATCGGGAGACGTGTTCAAATATATCTCAGTTTTCGTACCCTGGTACTCGGGTGCAACATTCCAGACGCTTTACTAACACTCTCCCGACTTGGAGAGTCAGTCCCTTTAACCTCCTGTTTGGCCCAGTTTGCAATTTCTGCGGAAGATGAACAGGAATAGCGAGAACCAATGAGAGACTAGCTGGAGGTGTCTGGACGGGCAAATTTAACTCTCATTTCCCACCAGGAAGAGGAAATAACCAAAGGCTCAGCGTGCCATGCCGGAACCAGATTAGGGCCTGAAGCCATCCTGCGGTGTTGCGGCCAGCTCACAAGAAAGCGAGTTGAAGAAAGGAGCTCAGGGGCACTGTAATTCACAAACCTGCAGAGTTATAAATGACAACTATCGTCCAAAAATATACTGAAGTAAGGCTGCCAAGAGGACTTGAAAGCGGGGCAGAATTGCAGGAAACCGATTTCAGGAGGTAGACTGGAATTGCATTGAAAGCATAGGAAAAGAGGCAGAACGTCCACAATGATGCACTTGGCCAAAAAGGGCGTATGCGTTTTTTCCTGAATATATTCAGGAAAAAACGCATACGCCCTTTTTGGCCAACCAAGCAAGCTTGCAAAGGAAATCTGCACTACAATGAAGTCTCACTTCCCCCCGGTCAAAAGGGCCATCTGAAAAAAGTGTAAAATCCAGAAAGGCAGGACAGGCCATGGAGAACTGGGAGCCTTGTTATGCTGATGGGCGGGATGTAAATTGCCAACAGACACTCGGGAGAAGTGTATGGTGTTTCCTGAAACGTCTAAAAAACAAAGCAACAGAGCCTAGGGCACTTCCACTTATGGTCCTATAGCTTAGGGAAATTAAAATCAAAAAGATACAGCCACCCCAATGTTTGGGACGCCTCTGTTTACAAGAACCTCGTTTACCGTACAAGTTCAATATCACAGAAAGTGAAAAATGGATAAAGAACTTGTGGTACTTACGTACAATGCAGTATCACTCAGCAGTGAAATCTATGTCATCAGGCCCGTAGCAGCACAATGAGTGGATTCAGGTACGATGATTCTAACTAAAATAAGTCACACAGAAAAAGAAACATCATAAGATATCAGTAATACACGGAATGTAAACTTGGCTACACAGGAACTGAATTACAGAACAGAACAGGGTCTCAAATTTAGAAAACCAACTTATGCTTGTTTAAGGGTAAAGGTGAGTTGGGGTGCTGCATAAAACCAGAGATTGAAATGAGCACAGATAAAGTTCCTTAAGCCAAATATGGAATAGACAAGAGCTACTCCTTGCTCAACGAAATGGACTCAACACCGCATATTAAACGCCTAAGAATGTACCTGACTCTTAAGTATCTTAAAACCTATGGATTGCTATGTCTCCGAAAGAGAATCAAGCATGTGTACAGGGACATAAACGCAGCAGTGATAGGATTGGAGAGGTTCGGTGAGCAAATGAAGACCCTTTGAAGTCATATTGCATGGTACCCATTCCACGGGTTTCAACTACCCAGGTTTAAGGTATTCTTCCTTCAGCTAAAACATGCATGTGGAACCTAGAGTATGATCAACCATGTGATCGGGAGACGTGTTCAAATATGTCTCAGTTTTCGTACCCTGGTACTCGGGTGCAACATTCCAGACGCTTTACTAACACTCTCCCGACTTGGAGAGTCAGTCCCTTTAACCTCCTGTTTGGCCCAGTTTGCAATTTCTGCGGAAGATGAACAGGAATAGCGAGAACCAATGAGAGACTAGCTGGAGGTGTCTGGACGGGCAAATTTAACTCTCATTTCCCACCAGGAAGAGGAAATAACCAAAGGCTCAGCGTGCCGTGCCGGAACCAGATTAGGGCCTGAAGCCATCCTGCGGTGTTGCGGCCAGCTCACAAGAAAACGAGTTGAAGAAAGGAGCTCAGGGGCACTGTAATTCACAAACCTGCAGAGTTATAAATGACAACTATCGTCCAAAAATATACTGAAGTAAGGCTGCCAAGAGGACTTGAAAGCGGGGCAGAATTGCAGGAAACCGATTTCAGGAGGTAGACTGGAATTGCATTGAAAGCATAGGAAAAGAGGCAGAACGTCCACAATGATGCACTTGGCCAAAAAGGGCGTATGCGTTTTTTCCTGAATATATTCAGGAAAAAACGCATACGCCCTTTTTGGCCAACCAAGCAAGCTTGCAAAGGAAATCTGCACTACAATGAAGTCTCACTTCCCCCCGGTCAAAAGGGCCATCTGAAAAAAGTGTAAAATCCAGAAAGGCAGGACAGGCCATGGAGAACTGGGAGCCTTGTTATGCTGATGGGCGGGATGTAAATTGCCAACAGACACTCGGGAGAAGTGTATGGTGTTTCCTGAAACATCTAAAAAACAAAGCAACAGAGCCTAGGGCACTTCCACTTATGGTCCTATAGCTTAGGGAAATTAAAATCAAAAAGATACAGCCACCCCAATGTTTGGGACGCCTCTGTTTACAAGAACCTCGTTTACCGTACAAGTTCAATATCACAGAAAGTGAAAAATGGATAAAGAACTTGTGGTACTTACGTACAATGCAGTATCACTCAGCAGTGAAATCTATGTCATCAGGCCCGTAGCAGCACAATGAGTGGATTCAGGTACGATGATTCTAACTGAAATAAGTCACACAGAAAAAGAAACATCATAAGATATCAGTAATACACGGAATGTAAACTTGGCTACACAGGAACTGAATTACAGAACAGAACAGGGTCTCAAATTTAGAAAACCAACTTATGCTTGTTTAAGGGTAAAGGTGAGTTGGGGTGCTGCATAAAACCAGAGATTGAAATGAGCACAGATAAAGTTCCTTAAGCCAAATATGGAATAGACAAGAGCTACTCCTTGCTCAACGAAATGGACTCAACACCGCATATTAAACGCCTAAGAATGTACCTGACTCTTAAGTATCTTAAAACCTATGGATTGCTATGTCTCCGAAAGAGAATCAAGCATGTGTACAGGGACATAAACGCAGCAGTGATAGGATTGGAGAGGTTCGGTGAGCAAATGAAGACCCTTTGAAGTCATATTGCATGGTACCCATTCCACGGGTTTCAACTACCCAGGTTTAAGGTATTCTTCCTTCAGCTAAAACATGCATGTGGAACCTAGAGTATGATCAACCATGTGATCGGGAGACGTGTTCAAATATGTCTCAGTTTTCGTACCCTGGTACTCGGGTGCAACATTCCAGACGCTTTACTAACACTCTCCCGACTTGGAGAGTCAGTCCCTTTAACCTCCTGTTTGGCCCAGTTTGCAATTTCTGCGGAAGATGAACAGGAATAGCGAGAACCAATGAGAGACTAGCTGGAGGTGTCTGGACGGGCAAATTTAACTCTCATTTCCCACCAGGAAGAGGAAATAACCAAAGGCTCAGCGTGCCGTGCCGGAACCAGATTAGGGCCTGAAGCCATCCTGCGGTGTTGCGGCCAGCTCACAAGAAAACGAGTTGAAGAAAGGAGCTCAGGGGCACTGTAATTCACAAACCTGCAGAGTTATAAATGACAACTATCATCCAAAAATATACTGAAGTAAGGCTGCCAAGAGGACTTGAAAGCGGGGCAGAATTGCAGGAAACCGATTTCAGGAGGTAGACTGGAATTGCATTGAAAGCATAGGAAAAGAGGCAGAACGTCCACAATGATGCACTTGGCCAAAAAGGGCGTATGCGTTTTTTCCTGAATATATTCAGGAAAAAACGCATACGCCCTTTTTGGCCAACCAAGCAAGCTTGCAAAGGAAATCTGCACTACAATGAAGTCTCACTTCCCCCCGGTCAAAAGGGCCATCTGAAAAAAGTGTAAAATCCAGAAAGGCAGGACAGGCCATGGAGAACTGGGAGCCTTGTTATGCTGATGGGCGGGATGTAAATTGCCAACAGACACTCGGGAGAAGTGTATGGTGTTTCCTGAAACGTCTAAAAAACAAAGCAACAGAGCCTAGGGCACTTCCACTTATGGTCCTATAGCTTAGGGAAATTAAAATCAAAAAGATACAGCCACCCCAATGTTTGGGACGCCTCTGTTTACAAGAACCTCGTTTACCATACAAGTTCAATATCACAGAAAGTGAAAAATGGATAAAGAACTTGTGGTACTTACGTACAATGCAGTATCACTCAGCAGTGAAATCTATGTCATCAGGCCCGTAGCAGCACAATGAGTGGATTCAGGTACGATGATTCTAACTAAAATAAGTCACACAGAAAAAGAAACATCATAAGATATCAGTAATACACGGAATGTAAACTTGGCTACACAGGAACTGAATTACAGAACAGAACAGGGTCTCAAATTTAGAAAACCAACTTATGCTTGTTTAAGGGTAAAGGTGAGTTGGGGTGCTGCATAAAACCAGAGATTGAAATGAGCACAGATAAAGTTCCTTAAGCCAAATATGGAATAGACAAGAGCTACTCCTTGCTCAACGAAATGGACTCAACACCGCATATTAAACGCCTAAGAATGTACCTGACTCTTAAGTATCTTAAAACCTATGGATTGCTATGTCTCCGAAAGAGAATCAAGCATGTGTACAGGGACATAAACGCAGCAGTGATAGGATTGGAGAGGTTCGGTGAGCAAATGAAGACCCTTTGAAGTCATATTGCATGGTACCCATTCCACGGGTTTCAACTACCCAGGTTTAAGGTATTCTTCCTTCAGCTAAAACATGCATGTGGAACCTAGAGTATGATCAACCATGTGATCGGGAGACGTGTTCAAATATGTCTCAGTTTTCGTACCCTGGTACTCGGGTGCAACATTCCAGACGCTTTACTAACACTCTCCCGACTTGGAGAGTCAGTCCCTTTAACCTCCTGTTTGGCCCAGTTTGCAATTTCTGCGGAAGATGAACAGGAATAGCGAGAACCAATGAGAGACTAGCTGGAGGTGTCTGGACGGGCAAATTTAACTCTCATTTCCCACCAGGAAGAGGAAATAACCAAAGGCTCAGCGTGCCGTGCCGGAACCAGATTAGGGCCTGAAGCCATCCTGCGGTGTTGCGGCCAGCTCACAAGAAAACGAGTTGAAGAAAGGAGCTCAGGGGCACTGTAATTCACAAACCTGCAGAGTTATAAATGACAACTATCGTCCAAAAATATACTGAAGTAAGGCTGCCAAGAGGACTTGAAAGCGGGGCAGAATTGCAGGAAACCGATTTCAGGAGGTAGACTGGAATTGCATTGAAAGCATAGGAAAAGAGGCAGAACATCCACAATGATGCACTTGGCCAAAAAGGGCGTATGCGTTTTTTCCTGAATATATTCAGGAAAAAACGCATACGCCCTTTTTGGCCAACCAAGCAAGCTTGCAAAGGAAATCTGCACTACAATGAAGTCTCACTTCCCCCCGGTCAAAAGGGCCATCTGAAAAAAGTGTAAAATCCAGAAAGGCAGGACAGGCCATGGAGAACTGGGAGCCTTGTTATGCTGATGGGCGGGATGTAAATTGCCAACAGACACTTGGGAGAAGTGTATGGTGTTTCCTGAAACATCTAAAAAACAAAGCAACAGAGCCTAGGGCACTTCCACTTATGGTCCTATAGCTTAGGGAAATTAAAATCAAAAAGATACAGCCACCCCAATATTTGGGACGCCTCTGTTTACAAGAACCTCGTTTACCGTACAAGTTCAATATCACAGAAAGTGAAAAATGGATAAAGAACTTGTGGTACTTACGTACAATGCAGTATCACTCAGCAGTGAAATCTATGTCATCAGGCCCGTAGCAGCACAATGAGTGGATTCAGGTACGATGATTCTAACTGAAATAAGTCACACAGAAAAAGAAACATCATAAGATATCAGTAATACACGGAATGTAAACTTGGCTACACAGGAACTGAATTACAGAACAGAACAGGGTCTCAAATTTAGAAAACCAACTTATGCTTGTTTAAGGGTAAAGGTGAGTTGGGGTGCTGCATAAAACCAGAGATTGAAATGAGCACAGATAAAGTTCCTTAAGCCAAATATGGAATAGACAAGAGCTACTCCTTGCTCAACGAAATGGACTCAACACCGCATATTAAACGCCTAAGAATGTACCTGACTCTTAAGTATCTTAAAACCTATGGATTGCTATGTCTCCGAAAGAGAATCAAGCATGTGTACAGGGACATAAACGCAGCAGTGATAGGATTGGAGAGGTTCGGTGAGCAAATGAAGACCCTTTGAAGTCATATTGCATGGTACCCATTCCACGGGTTTCAACTACCCAGGTTTAAGGTATTCTTCCTTCAGCTAAAACATGCATGTGGAACCTAGAGTATGATCAACCATGTGATCGGGAGACGTGTTCAAATATGTCTCAGTTTTCGTACCCTGGTACTCGGGTGCAACATTCCAGACGCTTTACTAACACTCTCCCGACTTGGAGAGTCAGTCCCTTTAACCTCCTGTTTGGCCCAGTTTGCAATTTCTGCGGAAGATGAACAGGAATAGCGAGAACCAATGAGAGACTAGCTGGAGGTGTCTGGACGGGAAAATTTAACTCTCATTTCCCACCAGGAAGAGGAAATAACCAAAGGCTCAGCGTGCCGTGCCGGAACCAGATTAGGGCCTGAAGCCATCCTGCGGTGTGCGTCCAGCTCACAAGAAAACGAGTTGAAGAAAGGAGCTCAGGGGCACTGTAATTCACAAACCTGCAGAGTTATAAATGACAACTATCGTCCAAAAATATACTGAAGTAAGGCTGCCAAGAGGACTTGAAAGCGGGGCAGAATTGCAGGAAACCGATTTCAGGAGGTAGACTGGAATTGCATTGAAAGCATAGGAAAAGAGGCAGAACGTCCACAATGATGCACTTGGCCAAAAAGGGCGTATGCGTTTTTTCCTGAATATATTCAGGAAAAAACGCATACGCCCTTTTTGGCCAACCAAGCAAGCTTGCAAAGGAAATCTGCACTACAATGAAGTCTCACTTCCCCCCAGTCAAAAGGGCCATCTGAAAAAAGTGTAAAATCCAGAAAGGCAGGACAGGCCATGGAGAACTGGGAGCCTTGTTATGCTGATGGGCGGGATGTAAATTGCCAACAGACACTCGGGAGAAGTGTATGGTGTTTCCTGAAACGTCTAAAAAACAAAGCAACAGAGCCTAGGGCACTTCCACTTATGGTCCTATAGCTTAGGGAAATTAAAATCCAAAAGATACAGCCACTGCAATGTTTGGGACGCCTCTGTTTACAAGAACCTCGTTTACCGTACAAGTTCAATATCACAGAAAGTGAAAAATGGATAAAGAACTTGTGGTACTTACGTACAATGCAGTATCACTCAGCAGTGAAATCTATGTCATCAGGCCCGTAGCAGCACAATGAGTGGATTCAGGTACGATGATTCTAACTGAAATAAGTCACACAGAAAAAGAAACATCATAAGATATCAGTAATACACGGAATGTAAACTTGGCTACACAGGAACTGAATTACAGAACAGAACAGGGTCTCAAATTTAGAAAACCAACTTATGCTTGTTTAAGGGTAAAGGTGAGTTGGGGTGCTGCATAAAACCAGAGATTGAAATGAGCACAGATAAAGTTCCTTAAGCCAAATATGGAATAGACAAGAGCTACTCCTTGCTCAACGAAATGGACTCAACACCGCATATTAAACGCCTAAGAATGTACCTGACTCTTAAGTATCTTAAAACCTATGGATTGCTATGTCTCCGAAAGAGAATCAAGCATGTGTACAGGGACATAAATGCAGCAGTGATAGGACTGGAGAGGTTCGGTGAGCAAATGAAGACCCTTTGAAGTCATATTGCATGGTACCCATTCCACGGGTTTCAACTACCCAGGTTTAAGGTATTCCTCCTTCAGCTAAAACATGCATGTGGAACCCAGAGTATGATCAACCATGTGATCGGGAGACGTGTTCAAATATGTCTCAGTTTTCGTACCCTGGTACTCGGGTGCAACATTCCAGACGCTTTACTAACACTCTCCCGACTTGGAGAGTCAGTCCCTTTAACCTCCTGTTTGGCCCAGTTTGCAATTTCTGCGGAAGATGAACAGGAATAGCGAGAACCAATGAGAGACTAGCTGGAGGTGTCTGGACGGGCAAATTTAACTCTCATTTCCCACCAGGAAGAGGAAATAACCAAAGGCTCAGCGTGCCGTGCCGGAACCACATTAGGGCCTGAAGCCATCCTGCGGTGTTGCGGCCAGCTCACAAGAAAACGAGTTGAAGAAAGGAGCTCAGGGGCACTGTAATTCACAAACCTGCAGAGTTATAAATGACAACTATCGTCCAAAAATATACTGAAGTAAGGCTGCCAAGAGGACTTGAAAGCGGGGCAGAATTGCAGGAAACCGATTTCAGGAGGTAGACTGGAATTGCATTGAAAGCATAGGAAAAGAGGCAGAACGTCCACAATGATGCACTTGGCCAAAAAGGGCGTATGCGTTTTTTCCTGAATATATTCAGGAAAAAACGCATACGCCCTTTTTGGCCAACCAAGCAAGCTTGCAAAGGAAATCTGCACTACAATGAAGTCTCACTTCCCCCCGGTCAAAAGGGCCATCTGAAAAAAGTGTAAAATCCAGAAAGGCAGGACAGGCCACGGAGAACTGGGAGCCTTGTTATGCTGATGGGCGGGATGTAAATTGCCAACAGACACTCGGGAGAAGTGTATGGTGTTTCCTGAAACGTCTAAAAAAACAAAGCAACAGAGCCTAGGGCACTTCCACTTATGGTCCTATAGCTTAGGGAAATTAAAATCAAAAAGATACAGCCACCCCAATGATTGGGACGCCTCTGTTTACAAGAACCTCGTTTACCGTACAAGTTCAATATCACAGAAAGTGAAAAATGGATAAAGAACTTGTGGTACTTACGTACAATGCAGTATCACTCAGCAGTGAAATCTATGTCATCAGACCCGTAGCAGCACAATGAGTGGATTCAGGTACGATGATTCTAACTGAAATAAGTCACACAGAAAAAGAAACATCATAAGATATCAGTAATACACGGAATGTAAAGTTGGCTCTACAGGAACTGAATTACAGAACAGAACAGGGTCTCAAATTTAGAAAACCAACTTATGCTTGTTTAAGGGTAAAGGTGAGTTGGGGTGCTGCATAAAACCAGAGATTGAAATGAGCACAGATAAAGTTCCTTAAGCCAAATATGGAATAGACAAGAGCTACTCCTTGCTCAACGAAATGGACTCAACACCGCATATTAAACGCCTAAGAATGTACCTGACTCTTAAGTATCTTAAAACCTATGGATTGCTATGTCTCCGAAAGAGAATCAAGCGTGTGTACAGGGACATAAACGCAGCAGTGATAGGATTGGAGAGGTTCGGTGAGCAAATGAAGACCCTTTGAAGTCATATTGCATGGTACCCATTCCACGGGTTTCAACTACCCAGGTTTAAGGTATTCTTCCTTCAGCTAAAACATGCATGTGGAACCTAGAGTATGATCAACCATGTGATCGGGAGACGTGTTCAAATATGTCTCAGTTTTCATACCCTGGTACTCGGGTGCAACATTCCAGACGCTTTACTAACACTCTCCCGACTTGGAGAGTCAGTCCCTTTAACCTCCTGTTTGGCCCAGTTTGCAATTTCTGCGGAAGATGAACAGGAATAGCGAGAACCAATGAGAGACTAGCTGGAGGTGTCTGGACAGGCAAATTTAACTCTCATTTCCCACCAGGAAGAGGAAATAACCAAAGGCTCAGCGTGCCGTGCCGGAACCAGATTAGGGCCTGAAGCCATCCTGCGGTGTTGCGGCCAGCTCACAAGAAAACGAGTTGAAGAAAGGAGCTCAGGGGCACTGTAATTCACAAACCTGCAGAGTTATAAATGACAACTATCGTCCAAAAATATACTGAAGTAAGGCTGCCAAGAGGACTTGAAAGCGGGGCAGAATTGCAGGAAACCGATTTCAGGAGGTAGACTGGAATTGCATTGAAAGCATAGGAAAAGAGGCAGAACGTCCACAATGATGCAGTTGGCCAAAAAGGGCGTATGCGTTTTTTTCTGAATATATTCAGGAAAAAACGCATACGCCCTTTTTGGCCAACCAAGCAAGCTTGCAAAGGAAATCTGCACTACAATGAAGTCTCACTTCCCCCCGGTCAAAAGGGCCATCTGAAAAAAGTGTAAAATCCAGAAAGGCAGGACAGGCCATGGAGAACTGGGAGCCTTGTTATGCTGATGGGCGGGATGTAAATTGCCAACAGACACTCGGGAGAAGTGTATGG
Source organism: Globicephala melas (assembly GCF_963455315.2). Lineage (NCBI taxonomy): Eukaryota > Metazoa > Chordata > Mammalia > Artiodactyla > Delphinidae > Globicephala > Globicephala melas. The sequence continues at coordinate 317,294 of NW_027207325.1, forward strand.
TGTTTCCTGAAACGTCTAAAAAACAAAGCAACAGAGCCTAGGGCACTTCCACTTATGGTCCTATAGCTTAGGGAAATTAAAATCAAAAAGATACAGCCACCCCAATGTTTGGGACGCCTCTGTTTACAAGAACCTCGTTTACCGTACAAGTTCAATATCACAGAAAGTGAAAAATGGATAAAGAACTTGTGGTACTTACGTACAATGCAGTATCACTCAGCAGTGAAATCTATGTCATCAGGCCCGTAGCAGCACAATGAGTGGATTCAGGTACGATGATTCTAACTGAAATAAGTCACACAGAAAAAGAAACATCATAAGATATCAGTAATACACGGAATGTAAACTTGGCTACACAGGAACTGAATTACAGAACAGAACAGGGTCTCAAATTTAGAAAACCAACTTATGCTTGTTTAAGGGGAAAGGTGAGTTGGGGTGCTGCATAAAACCAGAGATTGAAATGAGCACAGATAAAGTTCCTTAAGCCAAATATGGAATAGACAAGAGCTACTCCTTGCTCAACGAAATGGACTCAACACCGCATATTAAACGCCTAAGAGTGTACCTGACTCTTAAGTATCTTAAAACCTATGGATTGCTATGTCTCCGAAAGAGAATCAAGCATGTGTACAGGGACGTAAACGCAGCAGTGATAGGATTGGAGAGGTTCGGTGAGCAAATGAAGACCCTTTGAAGTCATATTGCATGGTACCCATTCCACGGGTTTCAACTACCCAGGTTTAAGGTATTCTTCCTTCAGCTAAAACATGCATGTGGAACCTAGAGTATGATCAACCATGTGATCGGGAGACGTGTTCAAATATATCTCAGTTTTCGTACCCTGGTACTCGGGTGCAACATTCCAGACGCTTTACTAACACTCTCCCGACTTGGAGAGTCAGTCCCTTTAACCTCCTGTTTGGCCCAGTTTGCAATTTCTGCGGAAGATGAACAGGAATAGCGAGAACCAATGAGAGACTAGCTGGAGGTGTCTGGACGGGCAAATTTAACTCTCATTTCCCACCAGGAAGAGGAAATAACCAAAGGCTCAGCGTGCCATGCCGGAACCAGATTAGGGCCTGAAGCCATCCTGCGGTGTTGCGGCCAGCTCACAAGAAAGCGAGTTGAAGAAAGGAGCTCAGGGGCACTGTAATTCACAAACCTGCAGAGTTATAAATGACAACTATCGTCCAAAAATATACTGAAGTAAGGCTGCCAAGAGGACTTGAAAGCGGGGCAGAATTGCAGGAAACCGATTTCAGGAGGTAGACTGGAATTGCATTGAAAGCATACGAAAAGAGGCAGAACGTCCACAATGATGCACTTGGCCAAAAAGGGCGTATGCGTTTTTTCCTGAATATATTCAGGAAAAAACGCATACGCCCTTTTTGGCCAACCAAGCAAGCTTGCAAAGGAAATCTGCACTACAATGAAGTCTCACTTCCCCCCGGTCAAAAGGGCCATCTGAAAAAAGTGTAAAATCCAGAAAGGCAGGACAGGCCATGGAGAACTGGGAGCCTTGTTATGCTGATGGGCGGGATGTAAATTGCCAACAGACACTCGGGAGAAGTGTATGGTGTTTCCTGAAACATCTAAAAAACAAAGCAACAGAGCCTAGGGCACTTCCACTTATGGTCCTATAGCTTAGGGAAATTAAAATCAAAAAGATACAGCCACCCCAATGTTTGGGACGCCTCTGTTTACAAGAACCTCGTTTACCGTACAAGTTCAATATCACAGAAAGTGAAAAATGGATAAAGAACTTGTGGTACTTACGTACAATGCAGTATCACTCAGCAGTGAAATCTATGTCATCAGGCCCGTAGCAGCACAATGAGTGGATTCAGGTACGATGATTCTAACTGAAATAAGTCACACAGAAAAAGAAACATCATAAGATATCAGTAATACACGGAATGTAAACTTGGCTACACAGGAACTGAATTACAGAACAGAACAGGGTCTCAAATTTAGAAAACCAACTTATGCTTGTTTAAGGGGAAAGGTGAGTTGGGGTGCTGCATAAAACCAGAGATTGAAATGAGCACAGATAAAGTTCCTTAAGCCAAATATGGAATAGACAAGAGCTACTCCTTGCTCAACGAAATGGACTCAACACCGCATATTAAACGCCTAAGAATGTACCTGACTCTTAAGTATCTTAAAACCTATGGATTGCTATGTCTCCAAAAGAGAATCAAGCATGTGTACAGGGACATAAACGCAGCAGTGATAGGATTGGAGAGGTTCGGTGAGCAAATGAAGACCCTTTGAAGTCATATTGCATGGTACCCATTACACGGGTTTCAACTACCCAGGTTTAAGGTATTCTTCCTTCAGCTAAAACATGCATGTGGAACCTAGAGTATGATCAACCATGTGATCGGGAGACGTGTTCAAATATGTCTCAGTTTTCGTACCCTGGTACTCGGGTGCAACATTCCAGACGCTTTACTAACACTCTCCCGACTTGGAGAGTCAGTCCCTTTAACCTCCTGTTTGGCCCAGTTTGCAATTTCTGCGGAAGATGAACAGGAATAGCGAGAACCAATGGGAGACTAGCTGGAGGTGTCTGGACGGGCAAATTTAACTCTCATTTCCCACCAGGAAGAGGAAATAACCAAAGGCTCAGCGTGCCGTGCCGGAACCAGATTAGGGCCTGAAGCCATCCTGCGGTGTTGCGGCCAGCTCACAAGAAAGCGAGTTGAAGAAAGGAGCTCAGGGGCACTGTAATTCACAAACCTGCAGAGTTATAAATGACAACTATCGTCCAAAAATATACTGAAGTAAGGCTGCCAAGAGGACTTGAAAGCGGGGCAGAATTGCAGGAAACCGATTTCAGGAGGTAGACTGGAATTGCATCGAAAGCATAGGAAAAGAGGCAGAACGTCCACAATGATGCACTTGGCCAAAAAGGGCGTATGCGTTTTTTCCTGAATATATTCAGGAAAAAACGCATACGCCCTTTTTGGCCAACCAAGCAAGCTTGCAAAGGAAATCTGCACTACAATGAAGTCTCACTTCCCCCCGGTCAAAAGGGCCATCTGAAAAAAGTGTAAAATCCAGAAAGGCAGGACAGGCCATGGAGAACTGGGAGCCTTGTTATGCTGATGGGCGGGATGTAAATTGCCAACAGACACTCCGGAGAAGTGTATGGTGTTTCCTGAAACATCTAAAAAACAAAGCAACAGAGCCTAGGGCACTTCCACTTATGGTCCTATAGCTTAGGGAAATTAAAATCAAAAAGATACAGCCACCCCAATGTTTGGGACGCCTCTGTTTACAAGAACCTCGTTTACCGTACAAGTTCAATATCACAGAAAGTGAAAAATGGATAAAGAACTTGTGGTACTTACGTACAATGCAGTATCACTCAGCAGTGAAATCTATGTCATCAGGCCCGTAGCAGCACAATGAGTGGATTCAGGTACGATGATTCTAACTGAAATAAGTCACACAGAAAAAGAAACATCATAAGATATCAGTAATACACGGAATGTAAACTTGGCTACACAGGAACTGAATTACAGAACAGAACAGGGTCTCAAATTTAGAAAACCAACTTATGCTTGTTTAAGGGTAAAGGTGAGTTGGGGTGCTGCATAAAACCAGAGATTGAAATGAGCACAGATAAAGTTCCTTAAGCCAAATATGGAATAGACAAGAGCTACTCCTTGCTCAACGAAATGGACTCAACACCGCATATTAAACGCCTAAGAATGTACCTGACTCTTAAGTATCTTAAAACCTATGGATTGCTATGTCTCCGAAAGAGAATCAAGCATGTGTACAGGGACGTAAACGCAGCAGTGATAGGATTGGAGAGGTTCGGTGAGCAAATGAAGACCCTTTGAAGTCATATTGCATGGTACCCATTCCACGGGTTTCAACTACCCAGGTTTAAGGTATTCTTCCTTCAGCTAAAACATGCATGTGGAACCTAGAGTATGATCAACCATGTGATCGGGAGACGTGTTCAAATATGTCTCAGTTTTCGTACCCTGGTACTCGGGTGCAACATTCCAGATGCTTTACTAACACTCTCCCGACTTGGAGAGTCAGTCCCTTTAACCTCCTGTTTGGCCCAGTTTGCAATTTCTGCGGAAGATGAACAGGAATAGCGAGAACCAATGAGAGACTAGCTGGAGGTGTCTGGACGGGCAAATTTAACTCTCATTTCCCACCAGGAAGAGGAAATAACCAAAGGCTCAGCGTGCCGTGCCGGAACCAGATTAGGGCCTGAAGCCATCCTGCGGTGTTGCGGCCAGCTCACAAGAAAACGAGTTGAAGAAAGGAGCTCAGGGGCACTGTAATTCACAAACCTGCAGAGTTATAAATGACAACTATCGTCCAAAAATATACTGAAGTAAGGCTGCCAAGAGGACTTGAAAGCGGGGCAGAATTGCAGGAAACCGATTTCAGGAGGTAGACTGGAATTGCATTGAAAGCATAGGAAAAGAGGCAGAACGTCCACAATGATGCACTTGGCCAAAAAGGGCGTATGCGTTTTTTCCTCAGGAAAAAACGCATACGCCCTTTTTGGCCAACCAAGCAAGCTTGCAAAGGAAATCTGCACTACAATGAAGTCTCACTTCCTCCCGGTCAAAAGGGCCATCTGAAAAAAGTGTAAAATCCAGAAAGGCAGGACAGGCCATGGAGAACTGGGAGCCTTGTTATGCTGATGGGCGGGATGTAAATTGCCAACAGACACTCGGGAGAAGTGTATGGTGTTTCCTGAAACATCTAAAAAACAAAGCAACAGAGCC